>NC_058195.1:23484520-24084520 GCF_907165205.1 Coccinella septempunctata
GTGTTGGACCTCCTGAGACCATATATTCGACCAAAATTGAGTCATCTGGTCCTCTGTGGGAGGTTGATTGATTTTTCCCGTCGCTGCCGTCTAGGCTGCGGTAAAAAAGTTTTTGGTTGGCTGCGAAAAGACGATTCTGTCTGTATCTCAACGTTCGCTGGTGGTATCTCCTGAGCCTGCCGCCAAGGGATGCGATTTTCTGTTTCAGGCTTTCTGAGTGCTCCAAGAGCGCCTGTCTATGCTGCGGGTCGGCCATGCTGATTTTCGCCTTTCTTGCGTATGATTTTACTTTTCTTTGAGTCTTTTTAGTGGGCATGCTGTAGGTTAGATAATTTTGCAAGACTCCAATTTCTTTTCGCATAGCTGTGATTTTACACTCAAGCCTCTTCTCCCATGGTGGTTTGTTTGGGCAGATTACGTTAGCGTGGACTGTTGGAGTCTGGCCACCGGATGCTATGATGCCAATCACAGAGGCCGCACAATAGACTCTGTGACATAGATCCTCAAGGTTCTCGGATTGCTCAAATTCTCTAGCCAGGGCCGAATATATATATATATATATATATATATATATATATATATATATATATATATATATATATATATATATATATATATATATATATATATATATATATATATATATATATTATATAAATTATATATATATATATATATTTTTTTTTTAATCATCGACATGCGGGCTGGTTACCAAGAAGACCGAGCTCAGTCGAAGCCAAGGTTCATCTCAGTGACTGGTTAGGAATCTTCGAACCATTCGCGCGGTCGCCAAAATGACCTCCTTCTGTGCCTGGCTGATAAGGTAGGTACTTAATTGTAGACGTCTCGTGTTCTCTGTCATATGACTCTCTACCAAACCATTCACGGATATTATTAATGGGAGAATCGACGTTTTCTTTCACCTGTAGATCTCTTTCAGTTCGAATGCGAGATCCTGGTACTTAGTCAGCTTCTCCGTATAAGCTCTGGAGATATTCTCGTCCGCGGGCACTGTGACATCTATTATGGACACAGATTTTTTCAGCCTTATCAAACAACACAATGTCCGGGCGGTTGTGTGGTACTGCTCTATCCGTGACAATAGTCGTGTCCCAGTACAATTTAAAATTTTCATTTTCTAGGACACTGCATGGTTGGTAAGTATAAAGGTTCCCTTCCTCGTGCATCAAAGCTGTCCTTTTTGCGAGTTCCCTATGAAAAATTTTTGCCATCGCATTATGGCGTTCCATATAGTCCCTAGGAGCTAAAATTGGGCAAGAGGATGTGACATGTTGCACTGTTTCCAGGGATTTGGAGCATTTTCGGCAGACGTCAGTAGGAATATTACGATTAGTAATCCTCTTGATATATGCACGTGTTGGTATGACTTGATCCTGGACAGCTACTATTCTTCCTTCCGTCTCCGGAAAAAGGTACCCTGCTTTGAGGTAAGTAAGCGATTCTGACCTCAGGATACTGTCTGATCTTAAATTCCCAGGGTATCTACCGTGCAGTGCCTTGCTGTGCCACTCCTCCGAGAGTTGCTCGAGTGTCTGTTCCCTGAGGTTTATGGTAGGTTTCGCGAGCTGCAGTGCCGAGGACTCATCTGCCTGACATATGGTCTCATAAAAAGGTAAGTTTTTAGACCTGAAATATTTTCTCATTTCTAACACCATCTTGTTATGTGTTATTTGTATATTTTGCAGTCCCCTGCCTCCGTCCTGCCTAGGTATATAGAGCCTACTCACCGAGGAATGGGGATGATGAACACCAAATCTAGTCAGCAGCTTTCTTGTCTGTACATCCACCGCCTGCAGCTCCGTAGATGTCCAGCGCACAACTCCGAATGAATAGCTGATACAAGGTAAGGCCCATATATTAATCGAAGTGAAGAGTGCCTTGGAATTTAATTTAGCCTTCAGTAGACTTCTGATTCTTGCGAAGTATTTAGTCTTCAATGTTTCTTTCACTTCAGCTGTCTTGAAGTCGAGGGCCTGCTGCACACCCAGGTACTTGTACCCTTCTTGTGGTTTTAAGCATGCTATTCTAGAGCCATCCCACAGTTTTACCTCGTCTCCTTCTATGATCCCGCCCCTTCTCACATTCAGAACCGCACACTTTGCCAAACCCATCTCCATTCCTATTGTTCTGCTGAAGGAGGATACTATCTCCAACAGTCTTCTCATCTGGTCTTCAGTGGCCGCGAAAAGCTTCAGGTCGTCCATATAGAGTTGGTGGCTGACTTTCAATTTCCTGACCTTATCTAGTACGTATCCATACCCAGATTTGTTCAGTAAAACACTCAGCATATTTAACGCCAAACAAAACCAGAGTGGGCTTAGAGTATCGCCCTGAAAAATTCCGCATTTGATCGGTATCTCTCTCGTTCTGTTAGCTCCGTTCTTTGTTTCGATGAGTAATGTTGTTCCTCCATGTTTTCATTAGGTGTTTAAGTAAATTTATTATTTTTTTCTGAGATCCCGTAGAGACGCAAAACCCTCAATAGCCAAGAATGGGGCACCGAATCGAAGGCCTTTTTGTAGTCGATCCAGGCGATAGATATATTTCGGAGTTTAGTTTTCGCCTGCCGGGTAATGATCTGATCGACAACCAGTAATTCCTTGCAGCCTTTCGCGTCACTGCAGCACCCGTTCTGTTCGTGCGCCAAAATATTGTGCCTGCTCACATGCTTCCAAATATGCGAGGTTAGGGTACCTGTCAGGATCTTTTATACGGTTGGGAGACATGTTATCGGGCGGTAATTTTTAGGGTCGGATGTTACTCCCCCTTTCGGAATCATCATGGTGATGCCTTGTGTGAGGGATTCCGGGATCACCTCAGGGTCGCGTAATGCTCTCTGAAAAGGGTTGCCAGAGCTTGACTGGGTGCTCGAAAAATGTTTCCACCAATAATTTTGTATCATGTCCGGTCCCGGCGCAGCCCAGTTGTTCGTTTTTTTAAGAACATACACAATATCAGCGCAAGTGATTTCTATGTTCTCCATCCTGTATCTCCAACTTTCAGTCTCCGCGTCCTTTATCCAGCCTGTTTTCTCATCGTGTTGTTTTTCTTTACCCCATATTGCTTGCCAGTACTCATACATTTCCTCTGTCCTTGGAGGTTCTCCTTCCCCTGTTCGATCGTTTCCAAACTCCTGAAAAACCGTTTTGGTTTTTGTAAAACAGTTGATTATTCTGGTATCTTTTTACTCTTTCATTGTACCGCCTCATTCGATTATCTAAAGCTTTTACTTTCTGTTTCAGGTTCTCGCACAGTGTTTTCAATTTCTCCCTGCGGTCAGGTGCCAGTGCTGGGATATGGTGTTCAAAGCATATTTTCCGAACTGCTTTATGGACCTTCTTTGATACGGACTCATTATTCAGGTATGTATGTAATGATCCGATTTTCTTTCTGATCTTATTTATATTTCTTTCTAGACGAGTTCTCCATGGGGGTGACTGATTCAGTGGCCTTGTGTTTGCTTGTATTATAGGTCTGCCCATTTCCTCACACACAGTGACTGCGCCTGCGTACACAATATCGACTATGTCTCTGAGCGTGGGGTGTTCGATATAAGTTTTCCTATCATTGTGTCTACCATGCCAACCTTTTTCAGCATCTCACGCGAGCCCTTCATCCTGGGGATCTTTGGTCTATCTGCAGAGTTCATTCCCGAATAACAGAGGATATTTCTTTCTAATGCTTGCTTTAATTGTTCGTCTGGTGGATCGGTAGCGTCAGTTGTCAAGTAATCGTCCTCTTGGTGCATTTCCTGTTCCTCGGGTGGTTCTTGTTCATTAACCTGTATTGCTCCCAGCGGCCACACACTTTCTTGTATAGATGCCAATTCAACGCTAGAGAACTTCTCATTTTCCAACATCCGTCTCACTCTATTCGCCAATAGAGTTGCGTACAGCTGTTTATCCGGCATAAGATCATTCCAGGTTTCGGTCAAAACTTGGCGATAATTTCTTCCAGCTGTTTCTTCCATATTCTTAGCAATGTTGTGAGCACGTAAAAGTATGACGTTTTCGTCTTCAGACCAGCGTGCTCTCCCGTCTCGCTTTGGTGCCTCAGTGGGACGAGTACCTGCTTCGTCCAAACTGAGATCCCTATTAACATTGAGCCTGGGCCTTGCGGTACCGTCTCGGGAGGCTGCGCCGCTCGCACCACAGTTCCTCCCATCAGGCTGATCCTCTGGACGGCTCCGAGAGAGGCCAGCCCGCAGCCTCTCATCGCCCTGTTGCTTTCCACTTCTCGTGACGGGAGCAAGTTAATCTCAGTGCCCTAGGTTGCTGACCTTCGGGCCTGGTTGACTCGGGTATGCGGGGACGTCATCCCCCGAAGGCACTACATCCCCCTACATATATATATATATATATATAATATATATATATATATATATATATATATATATATATATATATATATATATATATATATATATATATATATATATATATATGAACCCGTAGTTCGTTGTTACCTCCGTTAAGTTCATTGGGCGACCTGACCTCCGGGTGAAGGAGTTTTTTAATTGGAATAATTTCTGATTATATATGTAGAGGGGAAGGTAAATAACAGGGGTACCTAAAGAGGGGAAAAGATTTTCATTGAAAAATTTTTCTTTAAACGAATCAGACCTTACTACCTCCGCATATATTTCTTATTAGTAGTACGCTCTCACCTCCCGCAACGTTGCCAGATTTCAGGAGGACAGAAAGTAGGGCAGCTTGAATTCTACTCATATACAGAATACAGCTGCTCTTCCGATTCATTCACACATACTGAAACCGGTAAATACTTCGAGAACGATACTGATATTAATAAACTTTATACGCTAATAATTGATTGATAAGGATTCGGAGTAAATGAATTTGGACAGAAATTATTATCTTTTCTTCATGAATATCAACAGTTTTGAATAAATATGCTATGTCTACGATACTTCGTCCGATAGGGGAGTTTAATACCGTATAGGTCCTAAAATGAATGATACATGACAATGAAATTTTTCGTTACATATAAGATTAATTCCAAAGACAATTTTACCGAATTTGTTCTGGTATGAAATAGTTATCTAAATTTTGGGCATTATATTCACGACATGAGGAACTCCATTGAAATGTTTTTCCCGAATGAATCAACAAAGATAAACGTTTTACTTTCAGCTTCTATACTTCATTCACTTTCATTTTAGCACAGGATTGGCCATGGAAACTGAATACCTTCCACTCTGTATGGTACGAAAATGTTGGGTTAAGACGCTTGTCAAAACATTTTTGAGTTTTAAATCAGTGCTACGTAGTCCGTTCTACGTGAGACTCTCAGTAATTACGTATTTCATCACAATGTCAAATCACTTCGGAAAATATTGCGTCGAAAATATGTAACGAACATAATTGACATTTTATACAAACTGATTGGAGACATACCAAATCTATTTATTTACATGGAAAATAGAAGTAATCAGTAGCTTGAGGAGAGTTACTGTTGTTTATTTTCTTTGGCTGAAGGCTGAAGATGTTACATCAGTTGTAGAATTCAAAAAAATCAACCCGAAGATGAAATGCATTTGATGCAGTGTTAGCATTGAATTGAATACTCATAGGTGGTAGGGAATGGGTATCTCTTGAAGAAATGAACGGATAATTACGAGAATGTTGAATTCCTCAACAAAAATCATCTTGCGTGAATAGTAGTCAAAATAATTAAAAGAAGTTTGAAGCAACAGGAGCTTCACCTTCAAACAAAACAACTGCCTAGTATTCATGTCTGCTTATTTTCAATACATTGATATAATAATAATAATTATACAGGGTGTGGCGTAATGAATGGATAATATAGAGCCTGCGGGTAGAGTACTCTATGGCGGTTCAAATAAATATATTTTACGTTTGGCAAAAGTGCCTTGGTTTTCGAGATATTGGGGATTTTCGATGAATCACCCCAAATAATAATAATAACTGGATATTGACATTTTTCATCATAGCGGTTCAAAAGAAACTCCTTGATTTAATGGCATTTCTTAATTGCTCGAGGAGTCTTTTGAAATTTTTCAGTACACAGGGTGTTTCACAAGTAAACGGACAAACGAAAACCGTGAATAGAGGGCATTGAGCTTAGTTCAAAAACACCTCATATGTGTGTCTTAGGCATTCCGTTTCCGATTAGATAGAGAGGAGTTTATTCAAATTTCCCTAATTTTTGTTCGGCTATAACTCCAAATATTTTAGTTGGATTCGGCTAAAAAATCATTATCCGCTTAAACTTCTAAGTTTCAATAAAACAGAACATTAAAAGTTGACGAACACAGGACCGGACTCATTGAGGATATATTCAAATTTAAACTCATGCAAAACACTCTGTTTGTAGTTTTTCTCGTCATAATTTTGAATTTTTCAGGTATCTTCATTGATTTTCTCAAAATCAATGAAACTTTGGTATGCCTTTTCAGATTATTTCTAATGAATAATTGTTTGATCGTGAAATGTCTGGAAAAAACAGCGCTGCATATTGACTTTTACTTCACATTAATTAATGGGATGAATATGATCGCCAATCAACTGAGGAAATCTAAAAATGGAATTGGAAATGTTCAACTGAATTTTTTCGTTCTCAATATATGTCTTGCATTTGTTTTTGATATTTATAGCATATCTGGTCATTCAGATAAGTCATTAACAGTGATAATAAGCTTTATTATTGATAATGAACAAAAATAGAAATAAAAAACTACGCTATCATGATCATGAAAATAATAATTATAATTCGATATCTTCCGAATGAATCGCTTTTTATGGACAACGTGGAACTGAAGTAATTTTCCGAACTGATTTTCACCTCATTTGTTCTTTTAGTGAAGGTAATGATTGGCACTTCGAATAAGTACGATAAATGCACTGATTCCGTTATAGTCATTATTGGATCTATGGAAATCTATGGATTGTTCTGGTCTTATTACAATTTGTTATTGAAACATTGATGATATTCATGCACCAGCAAAAGTATTTATCAGTATTTCAGGTCATTTTATTAGAAGGGTAGGACCCCAATATTGGACTGCTAGATCTCCAGATCTAACACCCCGCGATTTCTTTTTTGTTTTTATTCACACAACTAGTTGTCCATAGAAAAATAGATTCTTTCTGAATATCAAGTTTTAAATTTTAGTTTCAAGATAGCGTAGTTTTTCCATCCATATTTGGATATTATCAATTTTGAAACATTTTATCCTTGTGTAAGAGTATTTTGAAAACCGAATATGGTATAATTGTTGAACACATTCAACAAAATATTCTTTGAAAAAAAATCAATTAAGGATTTCTAAATACATTTTCATGAAGTGCTCTATTCCTTAGAGGCGTCTGACCAAAACAATTATTTCTAGAACATGATCAACAGGTGTCGCAACCCAAAAATCAATTCATTTTGAGAGAATAATAATGCAGATAACAAAAAAGTTGAAATTATGATTAAACAACTACATACATGGTGTTTTTATGAGTTTGAAGTTAAGTAAAGCCTCACTGAGCCCGGTCCAGATTTTTGTCGAATTTTAATGCTCTGTTTCAATGAAATTTACAACTCAAGGCTAAATATAAATTTTCAGTCGACTTGATCAGAATTTCAGGAGTTATAGCCAAAGGGAAATTCGAGAAATTTCAAAAAACCCTGAAGAAACCTATATATAGGGTGCCCCAAAACTATTGAATCAAACGTCACACCACGATAGAGTAGATCAAATACTATCGAATGACACCAACATTAGTTGAGCGAAAATGTACCGTTTCTAAAAAAACCTAACCTAAAGTTGCCGATTTTCGAACTATTTTTTCAGTCACAAGGCCAATTTGTTATTAAGGATAGCGTTTTTCTCCCATATTATCACCCCTGTTTATTCTGAGTATTAAAAATCATGTAGAAAAAACAATTGTTTTAATTTACATTTACTTAGGTTATGGTTATCGATTAACTACTTAAAATAATTTCAATTAGGGGAGATGAAACAATAATATTACTTCAATATAATTTAAAATCTATATCCTTTTTCACAAACTGGCCCTGTTATTAAGAAAAATAGTTCGAAAATCGGCAACTTTATGTATTTTAATGAAATTCTGATTATTTTGGAAACGGTACATCTTCGTCGAACTAATTTTGGTGTCATTCGATAATATTTGGTTTACTCTATCGTGGTGTGACGTTTGATTCACTAGTTTTGGAACACCCTGTATATGGTATGATTCTGAACTCAGCTCAATGCCCTCTATTCACGGTTTTCATTTGTCTGTTTACTCGTGAAACACCCAGTATACTTCTTGTACTCTGAAAATTTTAAAACAAATGCCCTCACCGTCATATGAAAATTCAAATTCTTCTTGGTGTAAGAACCGTTCATCCTTTCACCCAACGCCGAGCCTAGTTACATGGCTCGTTGAAAACGAAATCGGCATCTGTTTACTGCAAAACACGTGTTAACGCTGATATGAAGGGTTCAAAATTTTCTACCTGATTCGGGCTTTTTAGGAACGAATTGCTCAAGATGCCCAGTTCGAATAACATTTCGTTTTGCGTGTTATATTGGATAAAATTGAATTTATTCCATGGATGATTCGAGAATTATTGATGTCCAGAATGCTCCAGAATGATGAAAATTTTCAGATTTCATTGAAATTCTTGCGAAAATTATCTCGTATATTTTCAAGTTTAGATTTTAATTCATTCAGAACTTTGAAGTTCGGCAAATAATGATGTAAATGATATAGCTAACAGTTAATCACATTTCCTTCAGCGCAGTTGTTGTTTTGAGGAAAAAGCAGTAGATTCTCGCAAAATCCGAAACTCTACATGAATAGGCCCAGTTGTTCAGTTCGGGATTAAAGTTTATCCTAACTAAATGATTTTGACATTTCAGTTCAGTTGTCAGGTTAATCTAGGATCATCTTAAATCTCGGCCTTATCCTGAACTGAACAACCGGGCCTTATAGTAATAGCAACGTAGCATTAATTAACTCGGTATATTATTGGAATAATATTAAATTTTTATAGCGGAGAATAGTGGTTTTCAGCCTCGGTATTCACGAAATTCATTTTATGTTTTTTTTTTCATCTGAATCGGCCCGAAATCTTGGATCCCCCGACCTGATATTATAGTTTCGTATACTTCTATGACAATAGCATAATAACTCAAATTTCATTATTTTCACAGAAATTTTTGAATTTAAGGGAGAGACACTTTAAAAAAACCGATAGCAAGTAACCGCCTAAACTGCGAGCTTGCCGTAGTTGAAAGTGGTACCAATCTACTCAGTGCTTCATAATATGTATAGTTTTATGACTCAGTGTTTTTCAGAACCTGTAAAAATAAAATTAAAAACTGTAGACTCGTCATCGCCTTCCAAGGCTGCATCTTGGAAGAGCTGTCTATTTGGAAAAAAATTTATAGGAACCAGCCCCGCTTATTTTCATTAAGGAATCATCTCCCTTAGTCCTTCGCATTTGTTTACAGATATCCTGTATATAGATACATTTTATCTATGTACCTATTCATTTTGGATAGTAGAAGTTTAATCAATATGTGTTATTTTCGAATACCAAAACAAAAATTTTAATTGCACCTGATTTGTTAATTATAAGAATCATCATTCATTTTGAATAATAAAACTTCATGCGAAAATACTTAAATTAACTTTAGTCTTTCTCCTTTCATCATGCGTCCATCATAGTGTCCGCTGTTCATCATAGCTTTTGAGAATTACCAATCAATCATATGTATCCGAGTATGTATCTATATTATTACCTTCATTTTGTAGATTCATCATGTCTTGACAAAAATATGGTTGCAATTTCAAAATATGTTGACTCGAGGCCTTCAAAAGACTTCAATTTTGTTCATTTTTTCCCTTACATCCTGTATGATCTATCGAAAAATGCAAATCTGTTTTGGATAATTCTTCATGAAATCTTACTTGTTTCGATATAATTTGTAATTTTCTTTATGATACATCACTAAAAAATTTAAATAAATAAATAAATAATGTGCTTTATTTCAGGTAAAGTGTACACATGACATTGAACACTTGAAGTGAAACAGGGTCATTTTCTGCTTTATAGTCTGTGTTCCATAAAGTCTTCCACACTGTAGGGTTCGATTTCAAGTAGGAGTTTGAAGATGAATTTCTTGAACTGTTGTAGAGTCCATTCTCCTCTTAGTTGTCTTACATCTTATTGTAATAACGAATATATCTATATTCCGGTCCCTTTTCAGTGAAGCTTAATATGTGTCTTGGATATTTTAGTGCAGTTGTCCTCGTTCGTATTGTAATTACTTACTGTTTTCTCTTCGAAGTAGTGCTAGTTCTTGAATGTAAATATCAGGCTTTCTTGGATGTGTACATGCAGACTCCCCTGCATGATTCCGTCTTCCTCATCCTCCAGATCATTCTGAAGGCTCTGTTCTTCATTTTCAGCACTCTATGTAGGTTGTATGAACTACCATAGAACATGATGCCATACCTGAACACTGCCTGGTATATTGTTCTTAGTGAGGTTATGTCCAGATATTTATTGAGGACTCCCAAAGTGTAGCAGATGGTAGTCAGTTGATTGCAAAGGTTGGAAATGTGCTCTCCCCAATCAAGGGTTACCTCAATAGTGAGGCCTAGGAAGCGACAAGATTTAGTCAGTTCTAATGTGGAGTTAGACAGTGAAATGCTGGTAGGCACTTGGGGACCGGAATGAGCTGTCCTGAATAGGATGGCACTTGTTTTTTCAGAATTCATGCACAAACCGTTTGCTTCAAACCACTGGCTAGCACGATTTAGAGTTAGAGTTGAGTATGAAATGGTAAACTCAACTCTAAATCGTGCTTGGCCAATACAGTGAAGTTTGTGTCATCTGCATAATTCACTGTCCTAACCATGGTTTCATCGAATATGGTACTTAGGTCATTTAGAAAAATGATGAAAATGATAGGGCCCAATATGCCACCCTGCGGAACTCTGTGAGTTCTTCTTCCGAAACTGTTGTTTTTCCGTTCTGAGAGATCACCACTCTCTGCCTGCGGTTTGCTAAATATGATTGAAACCAGTCTAGCTTGTTTATGCCATATGCAGAAAGTTTATGGAGAATAAGGTCGTGGGACAGAGTATCGAATGCCTTTGATAGATCCAGCATTAGACCCACTGTTATATTAGAATCCTCCAAGGCATTAAGGATTCCTGAAATGAACTCAAACACTGCTGTCTGAGTTGATCTACCTCTTACATAACCATGTTGTGTGGGTAAAAGGATCTTTTCTTTTACAAGGTATTCTACTAGTTGAGTGCAGATTGTTAGTTCCATTATTTTAAACCAGAGAGATGGTACAAGCTATTCAAATTTTCGGGAAAATCCAATAATTAAACATAATCGATAATAAAACACTGAGCAAAGGATTCCTCAAAATCATTGATCAATCCGATTTAAGAAAAATATATAGAGCGTTCCATTTGAAATAACACAACAATGTCCAACATTCGGTTTAGCCGACGTTGTTCATTTCTGTGATATTGTAAAATTTGTAGCATTTTTTCTCTTGATTCTGAAATGAAAATTTTCGGAATGGCTCGTTGTCCTTGAATATTCATCACCATTTACATCTGAATATTTAGCTTGAGATGAAAGAAGTTCAACGGATGCATAGATACACACGATGAAATATAATTCCATTCGAGAGAGCCAAGATTGGTTTTCTTTCACGTGATTCTTTCCCCTACAGATAAATGCGATAAAAAATCGTTGAGATATGCCGCCTGGATTGCAATTATGGAGGCGATAGCGCGCTGCGCCTCTCTACAGTTAATTCATCCGTATACTTATATTCCGCCTGTCTACATCTGCTTTGAAAATACAACGTTGCCATTTTCGGAGGTGCTAACGAGCAAAGAGTCCCCCACAGCAATTCTTCGATATACAGCTCAGCACACTAGCGCCAGTGATATACACTCGAACTAAAAGATTGTTCAGTACATAAACGAGGTGCGTTGTGACCTCAAAACGATTTTTTGATATGTTGGTCCCTGAAGCCTCCTGAATCTAACAAGCTAAAAAACAAGGCAAAACGTTGTCACCTCCGATTTCGGAGGTGACAGCGATATATATGAGGTGAGAGCGTTAAACGAGTTACTATTTTGGAGGTGGTATTAACACTTTATAACTATATATATATATATATATATATATATATATATATATATATATATATATATATATATATATATATATATATATATATATATATATATATATATATATATATATATATATATATATATATATATATATATATATATACGCAGGGGGGCTTTGGCCTTCGGGGAGTGACGTCCCCGCGTACCTGAGTCACCCCAGTGTTTCGGGCTAGCAACCCCAACACTGTGAATTGTAATTGCTTTCGACAGTCATAACGAAGCCTCGGAAAACCCCTCCGGTGTCGGGAGTGCGCCTGGAGGCAGATTGATACAGTCCCTAGCAGAAGAAAGTGGAGCAAGTGGCGCTTCTCTGCGAACCGGAACCACAAGGCCAGGCACCCGATTAAGGAATACCCAGGGAACCAGCTTGGATCTGATGAATGGTAGTTCGAGAGAGCTCCCGTCAGCGGGTCCCGCTCAATCCCGTACAAGGGTGAGGCAGCATTGGACAAGAGATATGAATGTTTGTCTTATCAATGCTTACTATCAGGTCACGGAAGGAGAAACGAACACCAAAAGATACGCAGACAGACTTGTAGAACGATGGACAGAATCATACCCTACCATGAACTTCACAGGAAAACATCTAATTGCACAAATTAAAAATATCAAAGTACGTAAATTGCTAGCCCCAGATGAACTTGCAGCAATGAAAACAGAAGCAATAAGGCGCTCTCCCATCTCAGCAATCAAGAATATCAGGAGAAGCATCAACAGAAGGAGTACTGTGCACCCACAAATGATAGTGTTCGAGGAGAGTGAACAAGCAAATGGGGAACCAGAACCAGATGAGGTGTCAGCTGAAATCTTGGCGCTTTTTCAGGAGACAAATTTCAAGTGGAGGGGAGTGTCGATGAGTGCTAGACCGGAAATTGCTAAAATGAAGGGCAGTAGAGAGACGAAAAACCTGATGCAAATCATTAATGACGCACTGAGGGAGACCATCGAATCTTCAGTTGACTTCGAGGAGTTATGTCACATAGTATATTGTGCAGCGATAGTAGCTAACACCATCCAGCAAACGACACCAAAGACGAAAAATCAAAATAATCATCAACAACCCAGACCACCATGGGAGGAGAGGCTCGAGAGAAAGATAACTGCTCTGAGGAGAGAAATAGGAATTCTCCATACCTTCACTACTACAGAAAACCTGAGTAAGAAGGTAGAGAAGAAAGTGGGAGCCTACGCCAAAAAAATAGGTCTGAAAAAAAACTGTCCCAACTTCCATCAAAATCTGAAAACCTACGTGGAAAGGCTCAAACAGAAAATAGCAGCACTAGGTAAAAGGTTGAGGAGGTATCACAAAAGGACCCAAAGATACCGTAACAACAATCTCTTCGCTAACAACCAGAGAGCATTTTTCAGAAGCCTCGAAGGAGAAATAGATGGAGCAGAAAACCCGCCAAGTCCCGAAGTAATGGAAGAATACTGGTCCACAGTATGGTCGCAGAGCATAGAGCACAACCGAAAAGCCTCCTGGATTGAAACTGAAGTGCAAAAGCTTGGCAATTTGCAGGAAATGGAGGCAGTGGTTATCACTGAAGAAGACGTGAGAGGAACAGTGAAGAGGCTGAAAAACTGGACATCCCCAGGTGTAGATGGTATCCACAATTATTGGTGGAAAGTCCTAACATCGACCCATAAAGTATTGGCTCGGCTTACTCAGGACGCGCTCATGAACCCGCGGGACATTCCTCGATACTTCAAACAGGGAATAACCTATATGCTTCCAAAAGGTGGCGAACGCTCCCAAGCAAAGAACTACAGGCCGATCACTTGCTTGCCATCCGCGTATAAAATCATGACTTCCACCATATCTTTCAAAATTAGCGGACACCTGAAAAAACACCACATAATGGCATGGGAGCAAAATGGCTGTAAGAGCAAAGGCCGAGGAAGCAAGGAGCTGCTGATAATTGACGATGTACTGACTAAGCAGGCAAAAAAAAAGAAAAAGAACTTATCAATGGCTTGGGTAGATTATCGGAAAGCCTATGATTCGGTGCCTCATTCATGGCTGCTAGAGGTCCTTGAAATTTATAAGGTTGACAGACGGGTGATCGAACTGCTCAGGTACCTGATGTCCTCTTGGCGGACAAACATCGTGGTGAATAATAAATCAACCTCCTACAAAACCAGGGAAGTGAAAATACAGCGGGGCATCTTCCAGGGAGATTCGTTGAGTCCGTTGTGGTTTTGCATGGCTATGAACATCCTAAGCAGCATCCTCAACAGGTCAGCGTACGGCTACTCCATGAATGATAGAACAACACTTACCCACCTATTTTACATGGATGATCTGAAGATTTATGCCAGGGGGCGAAGACAGCTAGAAGGTCTGTTGGAACTAGTTAGGAAATTCAGTGATGATATTGGTATGTCACTTGGACTGGAGAAATGTGCCGCGGTGAATATCAAACGTGGAAAATTTGCTGAGGAGACTGACATAGAGCTAAAGGACGGTAGACAAATAGCAGGACTGAAAGAAGAGGACAGATACAGATACCTGGGAATACAACAGACCTTCGAAATAAACCAACAGGAAAATAAAGAAGAGGCAAAAAAAGAGCTGTACCGAAGGGTGAGGAAAGTGTTGAAAACACAATTATCGGCAAGAAATAAAATGGAAGCTATAAACATCTGGGCTATTCCATCCTTTACTTATACTGCTGCGATTCTGAAGTGGTCAAAGACGGACCTGCAACTGGTAGACAGATGGATTCGAACTTCCTTGACAGAATATGGTATGCTGCACCCAAACTCAGCGATAGAGAGGATCTACTTGCCGCGAAAGCAGGGAGGTCGTGGTCTGACCAGTGTGGAGGATTCTTGCCTGAAAGAAGAAAGGAATATTAAAACCTATTTCCACAATTCATACCTACCTGTCCATCAGTGGGTAGCTGCACAAGAAAGCATCGAAAGATTGGCCCAAACAAACGACACAGACGAATCAGTAACAGAAAGTTCGGTAGAAAAGCTAAAGCAAAATTGGCAGAGGAAGGCACTTCACGGAAGATTTTACGCCAGTCTGCATCAAGAGGAGGTCGATCAGATTAGCTCGAATACATACCTGAGCCAGGGTTACCTATTTCCACAAACTGAAGGAACTCTGCTCGCTATACAAGATCAAGTGATACCGACAAGAACGTACATTAAGAGCATAATGAAACAGCCAGTAGCCGACACAAAATGTAGACTGTGCAGGAGCGTGGAGGAGTCTGTGCAGCACCTTACGTCAGGGTGTTCAGCTATCGCAGGGACCAAATATCTGACCCGTCATAACAATATGGGGAAAGTGGTGCACCAGTTACTATGCCTTCAAAATCAATTGCTTCCACATTTCACACCGCATCATGTATATGCTCCACAGACAGTGATGGAAAACGAAAAGGTGAAAATTTATTGGGACCTGACGGTGATAACAGACAGGGCGGTGGAACATAACAGACCTGACATGGTGGTATTGAACAAAACATCAAATACAGCCATTATAATAGATTTTGCGGTGCCTCAGGACTATAACCTAGGAAAAGCTTATGGGGAGAAGATAAACAAGTATGAGGCACTGTCACGTGAGATTAAAGACATGTGGCGGCTTGGGAAGGTGGAGATAATGCCATTGATAATCAGTGCAAACGGACTCGTTCATCGAAACACAACAAGGCATCTGCAAGAATTGAAATTACCCAAGAACACCATAAACTGGATGCAGAAGGCAGTCATCCTCGGAACCGTCAATATCGTCCGACAAGTAATCTATCCTCACTGATGGGAGTTGCTCTTGGTTAATATCAAAAAATCGTTTTGAGGTCACAACGCACCCCCTTTATGTACTGAACAATCTTTTAGTTCGAGTGTATATCACTGGCGCTAGTGTGCTGAGCTGTATATCGGAGAATTGCTCTGAAAGACTCTTTGCTCGTTAGCACCTCCGAAAATGGCAACGTTTTACTGTGCAAGCAGATGTAGACAGGCAGAATATCAGTATACGGAGGAATTAAGTAAAGAGAGGCGCAGCGCGTTTTCTCCTCCATTATTGCAAGCCAGGCGGCATATCTCAACGATTTTTTATCGCATTCTTCTGTAGGGGAAAGAATCACGTGAAAGAGAACCTATCTTGGCTCTCTCGAATGGGATTATGACTGTTTATATTTCATCGTGCGTATATCTATGCATCCGTTGAACTTCTTTCATCTCAAGCTAACACTATAATTCTGCATTTGGCGAACTATTTCATTACCTATCTGAAAACGAATCGATTTGAGTCTTGTCCATAATGATATTTCTTCTCTCTATGGAAATGATCCATATAGATAATACTACCTATTAGTATAACGAATAATCAGTATTGTTACATTGCATATAATAAAATAACCTGTTCAGAGAAAAACATTTTTTGGATAAGAAAATTCAGATGTTAATGGTGATGAATGTTCAAGGACAATGAGCCAATCCGAAAATTTTCATTTCAGAATCAGGAGAAAAAAATGCTACAAATTTCACAATATCACAGAAATGAACAACGTCGGCTAAACCGAATGTTGGACATTGTGTTATTTCAAATAGAAGGCTCTTTATATTTTTCTTTAATCAGATTTCTCAATGATTTTGAGGAATCCTTTGCTCAGAAACATCTCTTTTATTATCGATTATGTTTAAATATTGGATTTTCAGGAAAATTTGAAGAGCTTGTACCATCTCTCTGGTTTGAATATTTCAGTGATGTATCATAAAGAAAATTACCAATTATATCGAAACAAGTAAGATTTTATGAAGAATTCGCCAAAACAGATTTGCATTTTTCGATAGATCATACAGGGTGTAAGGGAAAAAATAAACAATATTGAAGTCTTTGGAAGGCCTCGAGTCAACATATTTTGAAATTGCAACCATATTTTTGTCAAGATATTATGAATCTTCAAAATGAAGTTAATAATATAGATACATACTGGGATACATATGATTGAGATACAGATGATTGATTTGTAAATTCCCAGAAGCTATGATGAACAGCGGACACTATGATGGACGCATGATGAAAGGAGGAAGACAAAAGTTGATCTATTTCGCATGCAGTTTTATTATTCAAAATAGATGATGATTCTTATAAGTAACAAATCATGTGCAATTGAAATTTTTGTTTTGGTCTTCGAAAATAACACATATTGATTATACTTCTACTATCTAAAATAAAAATGTACATAGATAAAATATAGCTATATACAGGATATCTGTAAACAAATGCGAAGGAATAAGGGAGATGATTCCTTAATGAAAATAAGCAGGGGTATTTCCTGTAAATTTTCCAAATCGACAGCCCTTCCAAGATACAGCCTTTGGAAGGCGATGACGAGTTTACAGTTTTTAATTTTTTTTACAGGTTCTAAAAAACACTGAGTCATAAAACTATACATATTATGAAGCACTGAGTAGATTGTTACCAGTTTCAACTTCGGCAAGCTCGTAGTTTAGGCGGTAAATTGCTATCGATTTTTTCAATGTGCCTTCCCTTAAATTCAAAAATTTCTGTGAAAATGTTGAAATTTGAGTTATTATGCTATTGTCATAGAAGTATACGAAACTAGCAGGTAGGGGGATCCAAGATTTCGGGCCGATTCACCTTAAAAAAACATAATAAAATGATAGTAACTTGGTTATCATCCATTGTATTAGAATTAGGAAAGAAAGAATTTCGTGAATACCTACCGAGGCTGAAAACCACTATTCTCCGCTATAAAAAATTAGTATTATTCCACTAATATACCGACTTAATGAATGCTACGTTTCTATTACTATAAGGCCCGGTTGTTCAGTTCAGATTGAGGCCGAGATTTAAGATGATCCTAGATTGATCTGACAAAACTGAACTGAAATGTCAAAATCAATCTAGGATAAACTTTAATCCCGAACTGAACAACTGCTATACATGTAGAGTTTCGGATTTTGCGAGAATCTACTACTTTTTCTTCAAAACAACAACTACGCTGAAGGAAATGTGATTGACTGTTAGCGACGCGGAATATCAACCATCTAAATTCTGTGTAGTCCATACAAATTTTTTTGAACTCTCATCATACTATATAGCAGTCGGATACTGTAATCCGTCATTTGTCAAAATGAGTTGTCAGTTCATAGACTGACCAACATTTTCGAAAGCTATTGATCTATTAATTAAATCGTTCTATAATTGGTCCTAAATTGACAGTCGTATTGTGAAAAACGATATGCAGCGGATTATCTAAACACGAAATAAATTCTGAAATGTTTCGGATCATGAGGTTAGTTGAATAAGTATCTTGTTCGTATCATTTGTTGAACTTCATTATTCTAAATATTCTTCAATGAATGAAAATATGATATCAACACACATAATTTTTTGATTTATTCGTCATCAAATCATTAAATAAATCGTTTCTCGAAAAGTTTCGAGTTTTGAGGCAAATATAATATTGAATTATTTACATCATTATTTGTCGAACTTCAAAGCTCTGAATGAATTAAAATCTAAACTTGACAATATACGAGACAGTTTTCGCAAGAGTTTCAATGAAATCTGAAAATTTTCATCATTCTGGAGCATTCTGGACATCAATAATTCTCGAATCATCCATGGCATAAATTCAATTTTATCCAATATAACACGCAAAACGAAATGTTACTCGAACTCATCTTGAGCAATTCTTTCCTAAAAAGCTCGAATCAGGTAGAAAAGTTTGAACCCTTCGTATCAGCATTAACACGTGTTTTGCAGTAAACAGATGCCGATTTCATTTTCAACGGGCAATGTAACCAGGGTCGGGGGGATGAACCAGAGTCTCTGGATGGACGTTTCTCACAACAAGAAGAATTTGAATTTTCATATGAGGGTGAGGGCATTTGTTTCAAAATTTTCAGAGTACAAGGAGTCCCTGTATACTCCACGAAATAAATTCTGAAATGTTTCGGATCATGAGGTTAGTTGAATAAGTGTCTTGTTCGTATCATTTGTTGAACTTCATTATTCTAAATATTCTTCAATGAATGAAAATATGATATCAACACACATAATTTTTTGATTTATTCGTCATCAAATCATTAAATAAATCGTTTCTCGAAAAGTTTCGAGTCTTGAGGCAAATATAATATTGAATTATTTACATCATTATTTGTCGAACTTCAAAGTTCTGAATGAATTAAAATCTAAACTTGACAATATACGAGACAGTTTTCGCAAGAGTTTCAATGAAATCTGAAAATTTTCATCATTCTGGAGCATTCTGGACATCAATAATTCTCGAATCATCCATGGCATAAATTCAATTTTATCCAATATAACACGCAAAACGAAATGTTACTCGAACTCATCTTGAGCAATTCTTTCCTAAAAAGCTCGAATCAGGTAGAAAAGTTTGAACCCTTCGTATCAGCATTAACACGTGTTTTGCAGTAAACAGATGCCGATTTCATTTTCAACGGGCAATGTAACCAGGGTCGGGGGGATGAACCAGAGTCTCTGGATGGACGTTTCTCACAACAAGAAGAATTTGAATTTTCTTATGAGGGTGAGGGCATTTGTTTCAAAATTTTCAGAGTACAAGGAGTATACAGGGTGTTTCACGAGTAAACAGACAAATGAAAACCGTGAATAGAGGGCATTGCGCTGAGTTCAAAATCACCCCATATACAGGGTGTCCCAAAACTAGTGAATCAAACGTCACACCACGATAGAGTAAACCAAATATTATCGAATGACAACAACATTAGTTCAACGAAAACGTACCGTTTCCAAAATAATCAGAATTTTATTAAAATACCTAAAGTTTCCGATTTTCGAACTATTTTTCTTAATAACAGGGCCAGTTTGTGAGGAAGGATATCGATTTTAAATTATATTGAACTAAGATTATTGTTTTATCTCCCCTAATTGAAATTATTTTAAGTAGTTAATCGATAACCATAACCTAAGTCTCGACCTAAGTTGATGTTAATTGAAACAATTGTTTTTTCTACATGATTTTTAATGCTCAGATTAAACAGGGGTGATAATGTGGGAGAAAAATGCTATCCTTAATCACAAATTTGCCTTGTAATTGAAAAAATAGTTCGAAAATCGGCAACTTTAGGTTAGGTTTTCTCAGAAACCGTACATTTTCGCTCAACTAATGTTGGTGTCATTCGATAGTATTTGATCTACTCTATCGTGGTGTGACGTTTGTTTCGATATTTTTGGGGCACCCTATATATAGGTTTCTTCAGTGTTTTTTGAAATTTCTCGAATTTCCGTTCGGCTATAACTCCTGAAATTCTCTATCAAGTCGACTGAAAATTTATATTTAGCCTTGAGTTGTTAATTTCATTGAAACAGAGCATTTAAATTCGACAAAAATCAGGACCGGGCTCAGTGAGGCTTCACTTAACTTCAAACTCATAAAAACACCGTGTATGTAGTTTTTTAATAATAATTTAAACTTTTTTGTTATCTGCATTATTATTGTCTCAAAATGAATTGATTTTTGGGTTGCCCTACCTGTTGATCATGTTCTAGAAAAAATTGTTTTGTATTCTCTAAGGAATAGAGCACTTCATGAAAAATAGAAATTCTTAATCGATTTTTTTCAAAGAAATGAAATGAATGTGTTCAACAATTATACCATATTCGGTCTTCAAAATAGTCATTCACAATGATGAAATGTTTCAAAATTGATAATGCACAAATATGGATGGAAGAACTACGCTATCTTGAAACTAAATATTAAAACTTGATCTTCAGAATTAATCTATTTTTTTATGGACAACTAGTTGTGTGAATGAAAACAAAGAAAGAAATCGTGGGGTGTCAGATCTGGAGATCTAGCAGTCCAATGTTGGGGTCCTACCCTTCAAATGAAATGACCTGAAATACTGATGAATACTTTTGCTGGTGCATGAATATCATCAATGTTTCAATAACAAATTGTATTAAGACCAGACCAATCCATAGATTTCCATAAATCCAATAATGAATATAACGGAATAAGTGAAGAATTCGAAAGTGCATTCATCATACTTATTCGAAGTGCCAATCATTACATTCACTAAAAGACCAAATGAGGTGAAAATCAATTCGGAAAATTACTTCAGGTCCACGTTGTCCATAAAAAGCGATTCATTCGGAAGATATCAAGTTATAATTATTATTTTCATGATAGCGTAGTTTTTTATTGCTATTTTTGTTCATTATCAATAATAAAGCTTATTATCACTGTGAATGATTTATCTGAATAACCAGATATGCTAAAATATCAAAAACGAAAAAATTCAGTTGAACATTTCCAATTCCATTTTTAGATTTCCACATCTGATTGGCGATCATATTCATACCATTAATTATTGTGATGTAAAAGTCAATATGCAGAGCTGTTTTTTCTAGGGGAATTTCACCACCAAATAATTATTCATTAAAAATTATCCACTGATAAAGCATACCAAAATTTCATTGATTCTGAGAAAATCTATGCAGATACCTGAAAAATTCAAAATTATGACGAAAAAAATTACAAACAGAGTGTTTTGCGTGAGTTTAAGTTTGAATATAGCCTCAATGAGTCCGGTCCTGCGTTCGTCAACTTTTAATGTTCTGTTTGATTGAAACTTACAAGCTTAAGCGGATAATGAGTTTTTAGCCGAATACAACTGAATTATTTGGAGTTATAGCTGAACGAAAATTCGGGAAATTTGAATAAACTCCTCTGTATATCGGAAACGGAATGCACAAGACACACATATGAGGTGTTTTTGAACTCAGCTCAATGCCCTCTATTCACGGTTTTCGTTTGTCCGTTTACTTGTGAAACACCCTGTGTACTGAAAAATCGCAAAAAACATCTCGAGCAATTAAGAAATGCCATTAAATCGAGGAGTTACTTTTGATCCGCTATGATGGAAAATGTCAATATCCAGATATTATTATTATTTATATAATAATATCTCGAAAACCAAGGCACTTTTACCAAACGTAAAATATATTTATCTGAACCGCCATAGAGTCCTCTACCCGCAGGATCCATATTATCCATTCATTACGCCACACCCTGTATAATTATTATCATTATATCGATGTATTGAAAATAAACAGACATTAATACGAGCCAGTTGTTTTGTGAGGTGAAGCCCCTCTTGCTTCAAACTTCTTTTAATTATTTTGACTACTATTCACGCAAGATGATTTTTGTTGAAGAATTCAACATTCTTGTAATTATCCGTTCATTTCTTCAAGAGATAACCATTCCCTACCACCTTCGATTATTCAACTCAATGCTAACACTGCATCAAATGCATTTCATCTTCGGGTTGATTTTTTTGAATTCTACAACTGATGTAACGTCTTCAACCTCCAGCCAAAGAAGATAAACAACAGTAACTCTCCTCAAGCTACTGATCACTTGCATTTTCCATATAAATAAATAGATTTGGTATGTCTTCAATCAGTTTGTATAAACGTCAGTTATGTTCGTTACATATTTTCGACTCAATATTTTTCGAAGTGATTTGACATTTTGATGAAATACGTAATTACTGAGAGACTCACGTAGAACGGACTACGTAGCACTGATTTAAAACTCAAGAATGTTTCGACAAGCGTCTTAACCCAACATTTTCGTACCATACAGAGTGAAAGGTATCCAATTTCCATGGCCAATCCAGTGCTAAAATGAAAGTGAATGAAGTATAGAAGCTGAAAGTAAAACGTATATCTTTATTGATTCATTCAGGAAAAACATTTATATGGAGTTCCTAATGTCGTGAATATAATGCCCAAAAATTAGACTACTATTTCATACCAGAACAAATTCGGTAAAATTGTCTTTTGAATTAATCCTATATGTCACGAAAAATTTCATTTTCATGAATCATTCATTTTGGGACCTATATGGTATTAAACTCCCCTATCGGACGAAGTATCGTAGACATAAGCATATTAATTCAAAACTGTCCAAATTCATTTACACCGAGATCACGAACCTTATCAATAAATTATCAGCGTATGAAGTTTATTAATATTATCTAGTATCGTTCTCGAACTATTTACAGGTTTCAATATGTGTGAATGAATCGGAAGAGCAGCTGTATTCTATATATGAGTAGAATTCGAGCTGTCTTACTTTCTGTCCTCCTAAAATCTGACAACGTTGCGGGAGGTGAGAGCGCACTACTAATAAGAAATATATGTGGAGGTAGTAAGGTCTGATTCGTTTGAAGAAAAATTTTTCGATAAAAATCTTTTCCCCTCTTTAGGTACCCCTGCTATTTACCTTCCCCTCTACATATATAAACAAAAATTATATATATATATTAATATATATATATATATATATATATATATATATATATATATATATATATATATATATATATATATATATATATATATATATATATATATATATATATATATATATATATATATATATATATATATATATATATATATATATATATATATATATATATATATATATATATATATATATATATATATATATATATTTGTCCAATAGACGTTTCCAGTCCCGATTCCTAGTAATTTCTAGTGTAGACAAAAAATAGCTTACTTATTGTAAGTATGTATGTATGTTAGAATGTGTATATTGTATGTATGTAAGAATGTGGTATATGCGTGAAATAAGCATGGAGCGATGTGAACGATGGGGGAATATAAAAATAACAAAAGGCAAACATTATTTTTAAGTTATTATAATTTATTCCTTAAAATTATATATCATTAATTAAACAATAACGACAGTAACACTATCAAACAATATCAATCTCTTAATGCTATAGCGTGAACAATATTTTTTGTTAGTCCATCTAGCGTTCGTTCGTTCGTTCGTTCGTGCTGTTTACTGGGTCAGAAGTGACACCTGTAGACATCTGGCGATGATAACTAATTAAATGATGATTGATCAGTTTTCGACCGGAGAGGAAAAATGATTAAATTACTAAAATGGCTATTAAAAAATAAGGGTTGATCGTAGAAGGGTGAAAATTGAGGATTGTATGTATTTTTGTATGTTGTATCATCAAAAAAATAGAAATTAAAAATTTTGTCTGAAAAATAAAAAAAAATTTAGGGGTGGACTACCCCTAACATTTAGGAGGATGAAAAAGAGATGTTGGCCGATACTCATAGATACCGGATGAGCACAAAAAATTTCATCAAAATCGGTCAAGCCGTTTCGGAGGAGTATGGCAACGAAAACTGTGACACGAGAATTTTATATATTAGATGGACATAAAGTTATCACTACGAAAAAATCATTTTTCAACAAGAAATACATTCTGTGTTTTACATTCGTTTTTCGAAACAAATGGTATGGAGACCATTTCGGTTATCTCGCAGGCGGTGACATTTTTGTCATTCATTGAAACAAAAACAATTTTTTTCTTTTTTCTATATGCTCGATAATTTGAAATTCAAATATACATATGTATGCAGAACTTATATATATATAAGTTTTTCATTTATGTCAATCAAATTGTCTTGAGGAAATTTCAAATTGCAATCTGAACTGATTTTCTATATCCAAGTTTTCTCTAGTTCAATAAAAACTTGAATTCAACATGAATAAAGCTGCAATTTTAATCGATAATGACAAGGTCACAACTAGGTCCCAGTAATTATCTTTCGGGCTATGTTTATTTTACTACGCCATTCCCCACAATACGGTCCCAATAAGTATCGCTGCATATACTCCTGTCGGTCCCCATATGTTACGCAACATATACAGAACAGAAATATCGATATAATTTCGTTTCAACAATATACATAGTCAAATGAATGGTAATGTATAGCATACATCCGAATATTCTCTCCAAAATATTATTTAATATGGACATAAAGTTATCACAACGAAAAAAGTATTTTTCAACAAGAAATACATTCTGTGTTTTACGTTCGTTTTCCGAAACAAATGGTATGGAAACCATTTCGGTTATCTCGGAAGCGGTGAAAATTTTTTCATTCATTAAAAAAAAAACAATTTTTTTCTTTTTTCCATATGCTCGATAATTTGAAATTCAAATATACAGATATAAGTTCTTCATTTATGTCAATCAAATTTTCTTGAGGAAATTTTAAATTGAAATCTGAACTGATCTATATCCAAGTTGTCTCTGGTGCAATAAAAACTTGAAGTCAACATGGATACAACTGCAGAATTTTAATCGATAATGACAAGGTCACAACTAGGTCCCAGTAATTATCTTTTGGGCTATGTTTATTCTACTACGCCATTCCCTACAATACGGTCCCAATAAGTATCGCTGCATATACTATTGTCGATCCCCATATGTTACGCAACATATACAGAACAGAAATATCGATACAATTTCGTTTCAACAATATACATAGTCAAATGAATGGTAATGTATAGCATACATCCGAATATTCTCTCCAAAATATTATTGAATATGGACATAAAGTTATCACTACGAAAAAAGCATTTTTCAACAAGGAATACATTCTGTGTTTTACGTTCGTTTTCCGGAACAAATGGTATGGAAACCATTTGAGTTATCTCGGAGGCGGTGAAATTTTTTTCATTTATTAAAACAAAAACAATTTTCCTTTCCATATGCTCGATAATTTGAAATTCAAATATACAGATATAGGTTCTTTATTTATGTCGATCAAATTGTCTTCAGGAAATTTTATATTGCAATCTGAACTGATTTTCTATATCCAAGTTTTCTCTAGTTCAATAAAAACTTGAATTCAACATGAATACAACTGCAGAATTTTAATCGATAATGACAAGGTCACAACGAGGTCCCAGTAATTATCTTTTGGGCTATGTTTATTTTACTAAGCCGTTTCCCACAATACGGTCCCAATAAGTATCGCTGCATGTACTTCTGTCGGTCCCCATATGTTACGCAACATATACAGAACAGAAATATCGATATAATTTCATTTCAACAATATACATAGTCAAATGAATGGTAATGTATAGCATACATCCGAATATTCTCTCCAAAATATTATTGAATATGGGGATGAAGTTATCACAACGAAAAAAGCATTTTTCAACAAGAAATACATTCTGTGTTTCACGTTCGTTTTTCGGAACAAATGGTATGGAAACCATTTCGGTTATCTCGGAGGCGGTTGAATTTTTTTCGTTCATTAAAACAAAAACAATTTTTTTCTTTTTTCGATATGCTCGATAATTTGAAATTCAAATATATAGATATAAGTTCTTCATTTATGTCAATCAAACTGTCTTGAGGAAATTTTAAATTGAAATCTGAACTGATTTATATCCAAGTTGTCTCTGGTGCAATAAAAACTTGAAGTCAACATGGATACAACTGCAGAATTTTAATCGATAATGACAAGGTCACAACGAGGTCCCAGTAATTATCTTTTGGCTATGTTTATTTTACTACGCCATTCCCACAATACGGTCCCAATAAGTATCGCTGTATATACATCTGTCGGTCCCCATATGTTACGCAACATATACATATATTCGCAACATATATTTGATTATGCGACGACGATAGTGACAACTGCGATTGTGAAAGCAGCGAGGAATCGGACTTGGACTAGAAAATGTAATACACTGATATAAAGTATAACTTGATTCAAGAGACTGATTTTGAAGAAACACGAAAAAAAATTCTTCAGATTTAATTATATTTGTACTTGATGAATGAATTATTTTTTATTATAAAATGAATCTCTCAATACTTTAAGTTTTCTTCATAATATTCATTACGTAATTATAATTTTGTAAATGTTAAGTCGGCTGGCATCCACCATCCTCATCTAAGTGGCGTTGCGCGCCATCTCTTTCACTTTATTTCAGATATCTCGCTATTTTAACAGATGGCAGACCTAACTTGCGGCTATTTTTTCACAGGCAGCCATACATCATCCTATTCGAAAAAAAATTAGCTTTAATTTGATATAAAAAACATCCGTGTACGTCATGAACGTAGAAATACATCGAAATGTTACCTGCTTACACTTGGCTGCGAGGTAGTTGCGGCCGAGTGTGCTACGGTAGTTATTGATTTTAGTATTCTTTACATGCATTGTTATGATGTGATTGATATTTTATTTCAAAACGGAGTGAACGAAATTTCTCTTGGAATATTGATTAATATTAATTTAATTAAAATTACTTGCGGTCACTTTTGACAGGCTGCAGTGTTATCAGTGTATTCTCCTATCCATAAACGTATGTAAAAATGTGTGTTTGTCTCTGTACGTAATGAACGTAGTAATTCTGCAGCGGGATCTCATACTATCAATATCTATAAGTCATCTTAAGTTAATCGCAAACTCATTTGCGATCAATTATTGGTGCCGTGAAACCCGGGAAGTAATCTAAAATCCCCTAAATTCAGTCTATTATTCCAGAATTGCTCCGAAGTAAATTCGCATCTTGAAATACTCGCAATTTCACAGTGTTATTATTGTTATTTCGAGTGTTGCATTCAACCTCATCTGTTTATTATCTTCACAGATAAACAATCAATCGTCTGTTCACTGCTTCTTCGAAATCCCCGTGTATAATTTTATCATTTTCTTTTTTTTTACATACCGGGGTCGTTCAGCGAAGTCGGAATGCCATCGATAGACAAATTGAAGGCCTCTATCGCCTAGTCGATGGTCAAGCGCGAGAATGCATTCGCCGCAGCTTCCACCCAGCTCCATTTAGTTAAGGGTTTGACCACTGAGGTCCAGGTAGCTAACATGTGCCTTACTGAATTGACCAGGGTGGAAAAATCATTCAGGGAAGCTGATGACTTGATAGTCAGACTCAACTCTCAGTTGGAGGAGTCTGAGCGTGACGATTCATCTTCCAAATTTGCAGCATTCTTCGAAACTTGCCTGCATATTCGTGCCGCTCAAAGCCGCATAACGGCATCTTCGTCTGTTGCCGCGCGTTCCTCATCGACGGTTGAGGTTCCGATTCCTCGGGTTGAGTTGCCCTGCTTTTCCGGTAAAATCGAGGAATGGCCCGGATTTATTGCTCTCTTCGACGCCCTAGTGCACCAAAGTACCTCTCTGGTGCCCGTTCAGAAATTTCATCTGCTGTCGTCGGCTCTTTCCGGTGAGGCCTCTTCAGTGATCTCCGGATTCGAGATGAATTCGGCCAACTATCTTCTGGCTTATCAGGCCCTTCACTCCAGCTACTAGAATCCCCAGCGTCTGGCAGATCTTTACGTGAACCAGTCCCGGCCAGCATCTGTGTCTTCTTTGCCACAATTGAAGCGGTTCATCACCACCCATCAGAACGCCATAAATGCCATCAAGGCGCTGCCAATATCACATCTGGCAGACCATCTTCTGTTATCTATGTCATTGCGTAACCTCGATGAAGCATCTCGCCAGTTGTTGGAAGGGATCGGTACTTGGAAGGATGGTAGTAGACGGATGCAACCACTTGTTACGTTGTTGCAAGTTATGCAATGTGAAATCGTTGGACTAGTTGCCAACGAGACAGACATTTTACAGACACGGAACTGACATCTTTATCAGGAGGAGCGGTGAGGGAGTGAAACACCAGAAAATGCCCTGGTGTGAGGGCCTCAAAATCAGAAGGGTCAGACGATGGGATATACAGAGGACGAGAGTTGAGCATTGCCCCAACCTGAGTGCAGACGATAACGCGAGTGAGATGGTGGTTAGCAGATTTGACAGCGGTTTTCCAAAAGCACAGATGGCACAGATGGAAGACATTTGTTGGCAATCGAGTCGTTGAGATCCAGGATTTGATTCCTTCAGATTGCTGGAGGCATGTGGTGTCTGAGTGTCAATCCAGCGGATTGGGCCTCTCGAGGATTGATGCCCGCGGATATTCATCATCACCATTTATGGTGGCGTGGTCCTCCTTGGCTCTCGCTCGACTCATCTTCGTGGACTCTTTTCTCTGTTGATTCATCTCAAACTGAACAAGTGGAGGTCGAGGACAAGCCGATCTCCACTTTTATATTAGCAGCCATCTCAGATGAACCCACCTTGATTGAACGTTTCTCCTCGTATCTTCGTCTCAAGCGTGTGCCTGTTGTCGACGTTTCATTCAAAATGCTCGTAGTCCATCTCTACTTCGCTCAGGTTTCCTCTCCTCTATTGAGCTCCAGGAGGCCAAGATCTGTCTGATCCGTCTAGTCCAATCTGTTCATTTTGCCGAGGAACTAGCTGAGCTTCAGAAACCGTCTTTCCGTCATCGGCTTATTATGAAACTCCACCTGTTTTGTGACGAGCATGGACTCCTGCGTGTTGGAGGTCGCCTTTCATCCTCTCTATTACCATATCGACACAAACATCCGGTTCTTCTGCCAAAGAATAATCATCTCACTCGTCTGATCATCGATGATGACCATCTTCATCTTCTGCACGCCGGTGCTCTCGCTACTCACTCGTTCATTCGCCGACGTTATTGGATTTTGGACGGCCGTTATGTGGTGCGTAATCATCTGCGCAAGTACAATAGATGCTTTTCCTGCAAACCCCGTCCTCCAATTCAACCAAAAGGCGATCTTCTACCTGAGCGGCTATCCTATGCTGCGGCTTTTCTCACCACGGGCGTTGACTACGCAGGCCCATTTTATGTAACGAGTGCACGACTGCGTGGAGCCGTTAGCACCAAGGCATATCTAGTTGTCTTCATCTGTTTCACTACCAAAGCGGTTCACCTAGAATTGGCATCTGAGCTGTCCACCCCAGCTTTCATTGCTGCTTATCGTCGCTTCGTTGCACGCCGAGGTCCTCCTACCGTTATCTTTTCGGACAACGGGACCAACTTCGTGGGTGCACATAACTACCTACGTGATCTTGGCCGCATGTTGTATACTCCACAATATCAGAAAAGTCTTTGTGATGCAGCCTCGTCTTCCGGAACTGACTGGCGATTCATACCACCTTCCAGTCCTCCCTTTGGCAGCCTTTGGAAAATCGCTGTCAAATCTGCTAACCACCATCTCACTCGCGTTATCGTCTGCACTCAGGGTGAGGCAATGCTCAACTCTCGTCCTCTGTATATCCCATCGTCTGACCCTTCTGATTTTGAGGCCCTCATACCAGGGCATTTTCTGGTGTTCCGCTCCCTCACCGCTCCTCCTGATAAAGATGTCAGTTCCGTGTCTGTGAACCGTCTGTCTCGTTGGCAACTAGTCCAACGATTTCAGCAGGACTTCTGGAAGCGTTGGCGTCAGGAGTACTTGCATACCTTGCAACAACGTAACAAGTGGTTGCATCCGTCTACTACCATCCTTCCAAGTACCGCTCCCTTCCAACAACTGGCGAGATGCTTCATCGAGATTACGCAATGACATAGATAACAGAAGATGGTCTGCCAGATGTGATATTGGCAGCGCCTTGATGGCATTTATGGCGTTCTGATGGGTGGTAATGAACCACTTCAATTGTGGCAAAGAAGACACAGATGCTGGCCGGGACTGGTTCACGTAAAGATCTGCCAGACGCTGGGGATTCTAGTAGCGGGAGTGAGGGGCCTGATAATCCAAAAGACAGTAGGCCGAATTCATCTCGAATCCGGAGATCACTGAAGAGGCCTCACCGGAAAGAGCCGACGACAGCAGATGAAATTTCTGAACGGGCACCAGAGAGGTACTTTGGTGCACTAGGGCGTCGAAGAGAGCAATAAATCCGGGCCATTCCTCGATTTTACCGGAAAAGCAGGGCAACTCAACCCGAGGAATCGGAAGCTCAACCGTCGATGAGGAACGCGCGGCAACAGACGAAGATGCCGTTATGCGGCTTTGAGCGGCACGAATATGCAGGCAAGTTTCGAAGAATGCTGCAAATTTGGAAGATGAATCGTCACGCTCAGACTCCTCCAACTGAGAGTTGAGTCGGACTATCAAGTCATCAGCTTCCCTGAATGATTTTTCCACCCTGGTCAATTCAGTAAGGCACATGTTAGCTACCTGGACCTCAGTGGTCAAATCCTTAACTAAATTGAGCAGGGTGGAAGCTGCGGCGAATGCATTCTGGCGCTTGACCATCGACTAGGCGATAGAGGCCTTCAATTTGTCTATCGACGGCATTCCGACTTCGCTGAACGACCCCGGTATGTAAAAAAAAAGAAAATGATAAAATTATACACGGGGATTTCGAAGAAGCAGTGAACAGACGATTGATTGTTTATCTGTGAAGATAATAAACAGATGAGGTTGAATGCAACACTCGAAATAACAATAATAACACTGTGAAATTGCAAGTATTTCAAGATGCGAATTTACTTCGGAGCAATTCTGGAATAATAGATTTAGGGGATTTAAGATTACTTCCCGGGTTTCATGGCACCAATAATTGATCGTAAATGAGTTTGCGATTAACTTCGGATGACTTATAGATATTAATAGTACGAGATCCCGCTGCAGAATTACTACGTTCATTACGTAAAGAGACAAACACACATTTTTACATACGTTTATGGATAGGAGAATACACTGATAACACCGCAGCCTGTCAAAAGTGACCGCAAGTAATTTTAATTAAATTAATATTAATCAATATTCCAAGAGAAATTTCGTTCACTCCGTTTTGAAATAAAATATCAATCACATCATAACAATGCATGTAAAGAATACTAAAATCCATAGCTGCCGTAGCACACTCGGCCGCAACTACCTCGCAGCCAGGTGTAAGCAGGTAACATTTCGATGTATTTCTACGTTCATGACGTACACGGATGCTTTTGATATCAAATTGAAGCTAATTTTTTTTCGAATAGGATGATGTATGGCTGCCTGTGAAAAAATAGCCGCAAGTTAGGTCTGCCATCTGTTGAAATAGCGAGATATCTGAAATAAAGTGAAAGAGATGGCGCGCAACGCCACTTAGATGAGGATGGTAGATGCCAGCCGACTTAACATTTACAAAATTATAATTACGTAATGAATATCATGAAAAAAACTTAAAGTATTAAGAGATTTATTTTATAATAAAAAATAATTTATTCATCAAGTACAAATATAATTAAATCTGAAGAATTTTTTTCGTGTTTCTTCAAAATCAGTCTCTTGAATCAAGTTTTATTTTATATCAGTGTATTACATTTTCTAGTCCAAGTCCGATTCCTCGCTGCTTCACAATCGCAGTCGTCGCAGTCAGAGATTTTTTCATCATCTGAAAATGTGTTAGCTCAATTACATAATACATTTTCTACTTATATCGGAGTTGAACTTCCCAGAAACCATGTTAGTTTCAGGGCACCATCCAGAAGAAGCCAACCATTTATTCTCCGCACTAAACTTCAAACAGTGGTACTTAGTAGCATCGAGCAATATCGAATTGACGAAAATCGTCCGTAGTACCTTTTGTTTTAATGACTTCCAAATCTATAAAATGTGGGTTGAAACAAACCCTTTGATTTTTTTAATGAATTTTTCATCATTCTTTTTTGCCGCATACATCTTGTTGAACATGATAAATCGTCCAGTGTCTTTGAAATGAACAGCTGAAAAACCTGATGTATTGATACCTTCAATTCGAATTGAATACTAATTCAGAGTAATTTAATGAGTTATGGACATGGAATGCAAGAGCTTACCGGAAGTCCACAGTGAAGGGGCCTAAATAAGCAATAGTTCCAGCTGATAACATCACGTCTCCAATCACATTACCGAGTAACTCTAGAAGTGCTTTAGCAGTGTCAGACCAGCGCGATTTTTCCCCTCCAAGACCTCCAATGAGTTTCTCTGCTCTGTCCAATTTTTGGGAACATAAATTAATAGAATCCTCTAGCTCTTTCTTCTTTCTGGTTTCAGTGGCTAGTTCATCGTTGAGTGCTTGTAGTTTATCGGTAACCTAAAATATATTTCAATTGAGTTTTCGTCTCCACCTGTTTACATTAATCATACTCTTGACTAGTCAAGATACTTGTTGAACCGACTTATCCGATGCCACAAGAAATTTTGTATAAAGCAACTTACAGTGTAAAGAGAATGTTTTTTGATAAAATGAATGATTGAGTAGAAATTAATCAATTTGATTCAAAAGCAGCTTGGACTCGTGGAATGAACAGTTTCTGCTTGCTTTAATGTATTTTTTTTTCGATGTTGTTCATCAGATTGATATTTAAGTTTTTATGTGATTTTTCTACCACCGTAACGACGCAGACGGTGCAGACAGCTATGCACGCTGTACGCAGTCCTGTTCCTGTTTTCTTTCTCTCACACATTCTATTGAGGGGAGCTAGTTCTGCTCTAATTTCTCTACCCCTAAGCCAAACTGAGAAGGAGGTGCACCAATGCATGAAATTGGTGATTACGGAAAGCCTTGGAAAAAAGTCGCTGCCTGAGTGTCGTCAGTGCATGTATGGAGCTAGAGCTGGATATAACAGCATGCAGGAAGTCGATGGCAGGGTTCTAGAGCGGAAGAAGCTACAGCTCCAAATCACGAAAAACAACTAGCGAGTCAAATTCAATTGCGGACTCAAAACGCAGAAGGTGCTGCGCAGAAAATTTAGCCAGTGCTCACCCAAACGGGGTTTGTGAGGCAGCGCATGAATTGGACAACTTCCATGAATGATAGTTGGGAACCCAAGAGCAAAATTCTGGAGTTACACGAGTGTGTCAGATTAATACAAGGGGAGATACCTTGCACCCTGTATAGTACCTTTACCAAAACTCAGACTTGTATATAGGAGAAATTGTCTAGGAGCGCCTGTCAGAATGATAAGAAGAAAACGATAATTTTACATACTCGCGCGTGTCAGATTGAGAGATATGTGGTTAATTATATATAATATGAGTACATTATTCTCTTAGTTTAATGAACTTCTCCATTTCAGTGTGTGGTTATTATTATCTAATTTTATTATTTTACGTTTTTCTGCTTTTGTTTTCTCTTTATTTCAGATGAAAGTTTCTGGTATCTTGGAGAAGACTTTCTGGATTTTCCTTTTTGTTGGAGAAAGAATCAATTTTTGCAGTGCGAGATGCCCTTCAATATGGAATATTTCAGCTTATTTCGTGAACAATTACAATCCACTACACTCACGAGGAGAAAGGGTTTTTTTACTGAGGTTTTTCCCTAAGCTCTAGTATCATACACCAATTTGTATGGTACCCCGTTACGCTTACCTCTGCTAAAACTGTAGTTCATACACATGTTATAATTATTGTTTGCTCTTCAAGATTGTAATGCTCTAAATCAAAAGAATATATATATATATATAAATATATTCTACAAGAACAAAGACACACTAACGTTTTTTTAATGAATGTTTATTCAGCTATCGATTTCGGCTTTATAGCTATCTTCGGGATGTCTGAAATACAGATTAATTTGCCATTCAACCATGTGATCCACTCAATTCTCACTCACTCGTCTTTAAAATAGGATAAATACACAATAAACGTTTTTTCCAACACGGTATCATTGACGCTGAAACCTAATAACTAAATTTTACAATCAAGCAAAATAGAATATTCTGATGTCCGTTGAGAACGTTTGCTTCGTTTCAGATAGTTCAAATCTCTCATATTTGATTTGATGTCATCTTTTCAGGTTAAACGGATTCTGTCTGTCGTCCGTCCTTCTTCTTCATCTAACATTCGATCTGCACTTGAAATATGATCTATACAGGGTCTTTCACGAGGAACCTCACCCATATTTATACGGGAAACTACTGAACGTATTTTCATGAAATTCAGCACTTATAAGTATTTCACGATGCTGATGAAATCTAAAATATTTCAAGGCATGAGCACCTCCGGTTTTTCCGGAAATGACGTCAACTTCCGTTTTTCAAATAAGAACAACATTTTTTCATTGCAGAAATAGATTCCTTAGAAAATTTCAAGTTATTTTGATGTAACATTTTTCAGTTTTGGTTGGAAAATTCTCTCTGAGCGGAAAAATTCGAAAAAAAAAATCGAAAATAGAGCTCCGCTGAAACAAGAATAACTTCGAGGTTTTTGGATGGAAAATTCTCATTATTGGGATTTTTCAAGATGTAAGATTGATGTATCCACTTCAAAAATCGAAATCGCGATTCATGATACAGGGGGTGAAAAAATCGCTTTCAAAGTTAGGGATGACAAAATCGTGAAAAATCAATTATTTGTTTCAAATTAGAACCCCATTTTTTTATGGCAGATATTGAATCTACGTTAAAAATAATGTGAGTGTATGCATCACACCCTTGCCCTAATGTGGATATTTTCTGAGTTATTCACAAAAAACGGTTTTTCGTCTTGAATTTTCAGCTATTTCTTTTCCCTTCACGCCAAAAAGATGAAATTTTCAGGAACTATTACTTAAACCATGTTTTGGATTTTACTACCCTAATATGCAAGAGAAAAAAGTTACAGGTTGTTCCTAAATAGATGGCAAATTTTGATTCGAATTTGTATCGGAAACCTCTTTGTTTCAACTAATCGGCCATCGGTTTTCTCTCCAGTGATAAATAAATAATTCCTTATGAACCATATGCAAAAACTTACCATGTTTTACATTCTTTTTTTTTAATGATAGATATCATTAATTACATCTGCCAAATTCCTCTTTATTCAGTAGCATTTTGTGTTTGCTATCAATTTGGTGATAATTCGTATTAAGTTATAAAATCGATCATTATGCCTAATTTCACCAATGAAGATTATTTAAATCTCATTCTACTTCATGGAGAATGTAATAAAGTTGTAGATAGAACGATTCGACTGTTCATTGAGAGGTTTCCTGACCGACCCAGACCAACGATAAATACCATTAACAGAACCATAACAAACTTGAGAAATGTCGGATCTTTCGTTAAGAAAACTATACACAGAGAAAAAAGTGTAGTAGAAGATGAGAACAACGAAATAACAGTTCTTGCATATTTTCGTGTGAATCCTCAAAATTCTCCCAAAGATGCCGAGATTGATATGGGATTATCTCAATCGAGTGTTTGGATAATATTAAAAAAACATAAAATGCATCCATATAAATTCAATAGGGTACAGCATTTGAAGGAAACTGATTTCGTCAGGAGAACAGAGTTTTGCGAATCTATGATGATTCGATTTCAAGAGAATAAAAACATTTTGGACTGTATAATTTGGACAGATGAATCTAAATTCACAAAAATGGTTCTTTCAATAGGCATAACAGTCATTATTGGGATGAAGAGAACAACCACCACTTCAGACAATGGAACTTTCAAGAGACCTGGAATTTCAATGTTTTTTGCGCCATCAAAAATAATGCAATTCTCGATGTTCACATTTATGATGGGACTTTAACTGGTAAGATAGAACACTACACATGTTTGCATTATTTAAAGAATGTTCTCCCTTAGGAGATAGATATTCTGACATATTGACTCAAATAATTGAGCCGCTAGTACAGAACCATAATGACTTATGGTATCAACAAGATGGCGCACCTCCACACAATTAACTCAATGTGTCAAATATCCTCTACAGGCTATTTGAAGATCGATGGTTGGCGAACAATGGTCCACATCTTTGGCCACCACGTTCTCCCGATTTAACTCCTTTAGACTATTATGTTTGGGGTAGGATAAAAAATATTGTCTACTCAACTCCCCTGACTGATAAAGAGGACTGCATAGAACGAGTCAGAAATGCGTTCAGGTTTGTTTAGATTTTTAGATTCATAGTTTTGAAACTCAATTTGGTTTTTAAACACTTTTGCAGATCTCTTCCTCCCGATGAAATAAGAAGAGCAACGCACGAAGCATTCCTGAGACGTATAAATAAATGTCTAGAAATTAACGGTCAAAACTTTGAGCATCTTCTCTAGTTATAACTGCGAGAGTTTGCCATGGTTCTCCTAATAGTAACTTGAAGTCGGTTTCAAGAAGGGGGGAAAAATCTACAGCATGGTTCAAATAACAGTTCCTGAAAATTTCATCATTTTGGCGTGAAGGGAAAAGAAATATCTGAAAATTCAAGACGAAAAACAGTTTTTTGTGAATAACTCAGAAAATATCCATTTTAGGGCAAGGGTGTGATGCATACACTCACATTATTTTTCAACGTAGATTCAATATCTGCCATAAAAAATGGGGTTCTTATTTGAAAAAATTGATTTTTCACGATTTTGTCATCCCTAACTTTGAAAGCGATTTTTTCACCCCCTGTATCATGAATCGCGATTTCGATTTTAAAAGTGGATACATCAATCTTACGTCTTGAAAAATCCAAAAAATGAAAATTTTCCATTCAAAAACCTCGAAGTTATTCTTGTTTCAGCGGAGCTCTATTTTCGATTTTTTTTTCGAATTTTTCCGCTCAGAAAGAATTTTCCAACCAAAACTGTAAAATGTTACATCAAAATAACTTGAATCTTTCTAAGGAATCTATTTCTGCAATAAAAAAATGGTGTTCTAATTCGAAAAACGGAAGTTGACGTCATTTCCGGAAAAACCGGAGGTGCTCATGCCTTGAAAATATTTTAGATTTCATCAGCATCGTGAAATACTACAAGTGCTCAATTTCATGAAAATACGTTCAGTAGTTTCCCGTATAAATATGGGTGAGTTTCTTCGTGAAAGACCCTGTATATGGGAGGTTCTTGAAGATGTTGTTTCCGGGAAACAATTTTATTTCGTTTATGAGGTTCTGGTCATAAGTCTTCTTATAATCTCTAGTTGTTTTAAAATAATCATGCGTCTGAAATCTCTTTCGTGGTGTATTATTTTTAAATTTTGTGTTGAGATCTGATTGTTGTTCTCTCTTATGATTTTCCATACCTTAAGGTGGTTTTTTTTTGCATGTTTCAGAAAGGGGGTTTCAGCTGCACGTGTTGTCATACTTATGTACTAGCTATCGCAGTTCTCACGTTTTATCTTGTATATCTCAAGTTTTTGTTCGTTATTTGTTTTTGGTTTGTTGTTAATTAAAAAATCTGCTAGGTTTGAGTTTCTCTCATTAGTGAGGTGGAATCTATGTTTCTTTAGAATAGTGTTAATCTCATCATTGATGGTTTGGGAAAACTGTGCAGTGCCAAGCGCTACAAGGACTCTCAAAATCAACATCTAACAACTGAAACAAAAAATCAAAGACAACAATATAATTATGACCAAAGCTGACAAAAATGCTGGCCTTGTACTCATAAAAAAAGACCTTCACTTGGAAAAAAACCCATAGCTTTTTCTTAGACAACAGAATACAGGAACTAAGGAACAACCCTCTAACCAAATAAACCAAGAAAGTGAACATTCTACTGAGGCATTGCTTACCCACTTTGCAAAAATTTAACAGAGATATCAACATACATAGTGCTGTGTGAGCAGCACGCAATTCATGACGCCTGTAATGTGGGTTACTGATTCATAGAAGTTGTCAAGAAATTCGGAAATACGCCCCCATGTGTGATAAAAATACAAACGGCTTTTTCGTTTGATGAAAAAAAAGCATGGGAGCTAGGCGAATGTGTGCAATTTAATTAATTGAAATTAAACATCGTATCTTAGCATATCGTACAGTTGCCAACTCACATCTTGGATATATATATATATATATATATATATATATACGCATTGATTTTTGGACTTCCCAGTCAACCAGTTTCAGTCACAGGGAAGTTGTTGGGAATTACCACTGTGGAAATGCGAATTCACAATGTTGATTTAAAAAAAGGCCACCAGTACTTACTGGAAAGTGTTTAATGTCCGCAACATCGCATATCGCGGGTAATTACCCAGTACATCACATAGTAGGTGTGAAAAAAGCACCATAGACAGCAAAACGACTTCTCGTTTTGGAGAACGATTATTTTGATAGAATAAACTACCAAAGTGTATCCTCTATTGAAGTTATATTCATGTTCAATTTGATAATTACCATCGTGGCAATCAATTTGCACTCTATATTCGAGGCGTTCCGAGCAAAAGTGACCCAAGCTACAATTTTTCTGAAATTGAATGAACAGTAAGAACTGCCTAAAAATGAATCAAAATTTTATATACTCGTAAACTCAATTTCAGAAAAATTTTAGCTTGGACCTCTTCAGCTCTGAACGCCTCATTTGTACCCTGTGACTCTTACCTACATATATTTCGCATTCTGCTCTCATCCTCAAAAGGTAAATTGAACAACTATATGAATTACTGATATCTTTTTATTCAAGATTAATATGTTTCATACAAATCCAAATATATAAAATAAAGAACATATATCCTGTTATAAATCTTCATTCCAATTCAGGAATGGCATGGTCCAGCTGAAGAAGAAAAAATCAGAGCTGTATTGATAGTAATAAATTGAGTGTCATAAAAAATCTAACAACAGTAAAAGGTGATTTTTTCCAGCACAGTATCTAAAATGATAATTTGAAGTTCTCTCGATGATTCAAATCAATTCCAAATTTGATTTTGAAGGTTGTGAATGTTACTTATGACTTAATAATCACCTAAATTCATATGAGGTATGTTGAAAGTTGAACGTTACAAGGGTGCAAAAATAGAGAGGATAAGAGGGCCAAGAAGTGATCATGATATAGTCATTATTTCAATAGGTTATATAACTACTCACCTTTTAATGCACGTTAATCAATCAATCATCATATTCACAAGTTAACTACATTTTAGTTCAGCCTTTTTCATTGGAAACTCATCTGAACTTGTGAATATACTAGACTCGGTAAAGCCAGAAGGAGAAAAACACTACACATTATTATCGTTTGATATTGTCAATCTCTACACGAACATTTCACTAGAGGACAAAATCTCACTACTAAACAACCTCCTGTGCCAGTACCAGACATCGAAAACATAACTTCCTTGACGAAAGCTATCACCGAACAAAACTTCTTCTTTTTTGAAGACAAAATCTACATCATGATGGAGTACCGATGGGTTCACCACTGAGCGGCGCCCTCGGTGAAATATATCTAGATTTCGTTGAAAAGCAGATCATGAAATACATCCTAAGCAGATATATTATCTTGTGGAGAAGATACGTGGATAATGTTCCTTACGACTCATACCACCCCTCTCCATCAAAAAAACAGCTTTTAACTTCCTTCTCGACAGACTACATAAGAATCCTCTTTCAAAAGACAAATATAGTGAAGAATTGAAAAAAACTTTCATAATTGGAACTTTCTGGAAGTAAAGCGAATATTCTCAACGAACATCAGAATATTCTATTTTATTCTATCGTAAAATTTAGTTATTAGCTTTCGACGTCAAAGATAACAGGTTGGAAAAAACATTTATTGTGTATTTTTATCCTATTTTAAAGATGAGTGAGTGAAAATTCAGTGGATCACATGGCTGAATGGCTTATTTATCTTGTATTTCGGACAGCCCGAAGATGACTATATGCTATATAGCCTAAATCAATAGCTGAAGAAACTTTCATTAAAAAACGCTGGTATGTTTTTGTTCTTGTAGTAATAATAACACACTTAAACGGAGAAGTTCATTAAACTAAGAGAATATACTCTTCAACATGTTATTAACCACATATATCTCAATCTGACACGCACGAGTATGTAACATTATCGTTTTTTTCTTACCATTCTGACAGGTTGCCCAGGACAATTTCCCCTATATACAGGTCTAAGTTTTGGTAGAGGTACTCTACAGGGTCCAAGGTATCCCCTATTGTATTATTCCGACACGATCGAGTAACTCCAGAATTTCCCTCTTGGGTTCCCCAACTATCATTCATGGAAGTTGTCCAATTCATGCGCAGAACAAAACCCGTTTGGGTGAGCACTGGCTAAATTTTCTGCGCAGCACCTTCTGCGTTTTGAGTCCGTAATTGAATTTGACTCGCTAGTTGTTTTTTGATTTGCAGCTGTAGCTTTTTTCGCTCTAGAATTAAGCTTTATCAGCATCCTGCCACCGACTTCCTGTTAGCTGAGCTTCAAATTGTAGATCAATTTGAAACAATCGAGTTGGATGCTTTTCTAGATGGCGTTGCAAAATGAGTCAATTTGAAATTGGTTTTTCGGGTGGTTCCTTTTTGGGACACTTTGTACTAAACAAATTTTATCATTCATTAGGGAATTTCACTAGCTTTTATCTGACATAACAAACAATGGCATTTGTGCCTTGTTTGTAATAATACCAGTTCTGAAGGAATCAGATAAATAGGCGGCGTGATTAATATTAGGCATATGAAAAGGTGAAAACAAAGCTATACATTGAAATAATTTTTTGCGCGGCTTCTTTCTGAAACATAGGTTATGTACCTATGATTATTTATTTTTTTCTTCAGTCATCATCAAGTCTTAGAATGAGTTTGGATGAAGTCTTTATTATTCTTTTTTTTTCTCGTTTTCTGTTCTGTTTCTTTGTTTGAGATATTTTTTCGAAATGAAAAAAGGATTAAGAAATTTTTATGTCAATGGAAAGGAAGTCCTTCAGTATTTAAAGCTTATTCTATAAACAAATTTGTCATCACTACACTTTTCACGGGGAGATAGGGATTTTTGCTGAGGTTTTTTCTTAAGCTCTTGTATCATACTCCAAATTGTATCGTACCCCATTACACTTACCTTTGCTGAAACTCATACATATATGCTATATTGTTTGATAACTAAAAATATAATGCTGACATCCAAAAGAATATATATATATATATACCTTGTTTATTATCCCAGAGTTAGAAATTTCATTGGCTTACATCAGGTAAACCCAATAATATAAGTCTTCATGAAAAAATGGTCGGTAAGCAATCGGTGCTTGTGCGTACGGGTATTTAGTAACGTACGCCATGTAGTATACGCAATGTTGAAATGAAAATAGGTATTTGTTAATATGGCGAATGCAGTATTTTCTCATTGTTATATTTTTTTTTTCCCACCTTCACAGGGTATGGTCATGATGATACCGGTTCTTTAAGAACAAGACATCTCTCATTCGCTCACTAGGAATCTTCGAACAATCCTGGTGGTCCATAGAATCACCTCCTTCTGCGCGTCTTCTATCTCTTTTTCTTCGAGCCAGAGCCTCCTCGTGTTCTCCTGGAGATGAATCTCGAACAGGCCATTTGTGGTGATAACCAGTGGAAGTATTGTTATGTTGGTGAGTCTATACAGTTCTTTCAACTCAAAAGCCAGATCTTGATACTTTACTACTTTCTCAGTGTACGCTTTTTCTGCATTGTCATCGGCCGGAACGGTGATGTCAACTATAATGGCTGTGCCTTCCCTTTTTTTGAAGACAACAATGTCAGGACGGTTGGCGATGTCAGTAGATGAGCGGGTGATCCCAGTACACCTTCACCGCATCGTTTTCCTGAACCTCTCTTGGTAAGTATTCATGGATTTTCTTCTTTGTGTTGACTAATCCATATTTCAGGGAGATGGCCTGATGAAATACCTTGGCCATAGCGTTATATCGGTCGGTATACTCTCTGGGAGCGAGGACAGGGCAAGACGACGTGACGTGTTGAATCGTTTCTGGTGCCTGAGAGCATTTACGGTATCTGTCGCTTATAGGGTTCCTTCCCGTTATGTTCTTCTGGTATGATCTTGTGGGAACTACTTGATCTTGGATTGCTGCCAGTCTGCCCTCCGTTTCCGGAAAGAGGTATCCAGATTTCAGATATGCAAGCGATCTTTCTTTATCTTTTTCAGGGCCGCTGGATATCTTCCATGCAATGCTTTGCTGTGCCACACCTCAGATAGTTCTTCACTAGTAGGAGGTTGATGTAGATGGTGTTCAGATGCCAAGTTTAACGCCGTGATGTTCTGGTCTTCCTTGGACAGAGCTTTGTAGAATTGTAAGTTCTTTGATCTGAAGTACTCTCTCATATCTCTGACTGAGTTATGGTGTATGCTTTCAATGCTTTGCATACCTCTTCCCCCATCCTTCCTTGGTATGTACAACCTATTAACTGAGGCATGAGGATGGTGCATTCCATGCCTGGTGAGGAGCCTTCGCACTTGGATGTCCAGGGCCCCGAGGTCTGAGGAAGTCCATTTTATAACTCCGAAGGAATAAGAAAGGCAGGGTATCACCCAGGAGCTTATCGCTGTGGTCATTGCTTTGGCATTAAGCTTTGCTTGGAGTATCTTCTTCAACCTATTAAGGAATTTATATTTGAATGATTCCTTGGCTTCATTTCCTCTTATTTCCATTCCTTGTTGGATTCCTATGTACTTGTAAGTATCTCCTGGTGCTAATCTTTGAATGCCTAAGTTATCCTGTATCATCATTGTGCTCCCTTCGGATAGTTTTCCTCTTTTTACGTGTATGACGGCACATTTGTCAAGTCCTAGCTCTATCCTTATCGTCTTCGTAAATGATGTTACAATTTTTAGTTGTCTTAGGAGCTGGTCTTCATTGGCGGCATAGAGCTTCAAATCATCGATGTAAAGGAGATGGTTTATCTTTGTGTTGGTGCTTTTCTTTATAACATAGCCATAGGCTGACTTGGCAAATAGAAAACAATGTTACAAATATGTAACGTTGATATCATTGAGCAGGAACATGAAATATACAAAATGTGGATATAATTTGGATACATCCCAAATATTGTATCAGACACGTAATGGTTACAGAAAAATAACACATAACAAAGAGCCCCATTCGATCTACCAAGAAAACATAACAGATATGTTACTGGTCACCTGGGTTTTCTGTAGATACATTTGTGTATTCATCTTTGGATTAGGAAAATTCCCTTCAGTCCTAAAAACATGTTGTGTCTTTATAAATATAACCACCTAACTTATAGATCAGATCTAAAACAGTTTCCTAATAGAGATGATTCAAAATAAGCAACAAGACAATCCCTAGTACCTTATATCTTAATGAGAATAAAATCTCCTTTCAACAATAATTTCATTCCAAATTATATTATATTGACAATTGACGTGACGTGTGTTGAAATTTGATAGGATGGGAAGTCAGTGTTGACCATCATCATCATCATCAACCAGCCCTTTGTATCCACTGCTGGATATAGGTCTCCCTCATTTCTGCCCACTGTCCTCTATTCTGAGCGCTCTGCATCCAGTTTGTGGTCATCCTCTTGATATCGTCAGTTCATCGCGTGGGAGGTCTTCCCCTGTTTCTTTTGTCGACTCTTGGTCTCCATTCAAGCAGCCTCTTTGTCCATCGTCCATCCGCCATCTGTGCCACATGCACAGCAGGTTCCACTTGAGTCTAGCTATCTCATAGATAACATTCGTGACTCCTGTTCTCACCCGTAAGTCCTCATTTCTAATGTGGTCTCGAAGTGATACATCGAGCATCGATGTTGACAAACACAAAACGAAAAATATAACTAAAAACAGTGCTGAAATAAGATTATTACAGCACTGTTTTTAATATCGTAATGGACTCATTACGATACAGAAATAGAGAAAATGTGTTTGTTATCTGGACGAATTTATTGTTTTTGGCAGAAACTTAGATCAACATAATAAAAATCGGCTAAGCTAAAAGTGTTTTCCAGACTGAGAGAGGTAAGTTTTAAATTTAACCCTCCTAAATGCGAATTCCCCAAGAAGCATATTTTATATTTAAGTTATCTTATATCGTCCGAAGGTCTTTCTCCCGATCCTGATAAAACCAAAGTACTTGAGTTGCAACCAGTCCCAAAGAACACCGACGAAGTCAAGCGATTTATTGCCTTTGCTTATTATTACCGGGAGTTCATTCAAAATTTTGCAAAAATAGATAATCCTCTGAATAAGTGTGCAGAAAATATGCAGAATTCGTTTGGTCAGAAGATTGTCAAAACGCTTTCGATTCTAGTCTTCTAGCAAAATTGCATTTGATTGTCTGAATTTTGAATTCTGCTTGGAAAAATTTTACCATTTAGGATTCAGGGGAATTTTTCTCGAATAGGTTAACAGTTATCTCTCAGATCGGAAAATGTTTGTTTGCTGTATTCAGAAAGCTTCCAAGACTATCGTATTCAAAAGGGTGTACCAGAGGGATCTTTGTTGGGGCCATTTCTATTTATACTATTTGTTAATGATTTGCCGGACTCTATGAAAATTTATTTCGTCACTTTATTTTATATCAGAACCATATTGTTCGCTGACGTCCTTCTTGATAAAAGCATCAAGCTTACTAGAACTAAAGACCAGATGTGAGAAGCTTGTAGAGTATGTTTTGGGCTGGTGCCGGAGAAATTCTTTGATTTCAAATGTTGATAAAACTAATCTAGGTCATTTTCGGATACGTGAATCTATGGAACAGTTGGTTCTTTATCTTCTTCTTTAAAAATTAGCATTTGGTTAGTTTTTGGGATTGAAGGTCGACAACAATTTGAATTGGCAGAGTCAAATCTATTCTGTGTGTGAAAAACTTAGCAGTGCCTTTTTCTCACTGAAACGTCTGAAGTATATATTACCACCAGAGGTGTTGATAAATATTTATTACTCAATGGCATTTTCACATATGAATTACAATGTCATTCTTTCGGGACGGACAGCAGGCAGTAACGCAGTATTGCTCAAAAGAGAATAATTCGACTGATCTTCGGTCCAAAACCCTAGGAATCCTGTAAACCCATGTTTTCAGAACATAAAATCATGACTTCTCCTTGTATTCATATTTCAAGACTTTTATTACATTTTCACAAGAATGTTCAGCCTCTGAAGAAATGCTCTCAATATGACACCAGGCAATAGGACACAATCTCCATCCCGGCACATCTAAACGTCTAAATTCGAGAATTCAGCTATGTATAGTGGGATTAAAATATATAATAATAGCCAAACAGTTTTAAAGAATGAGATTACTTTAAATTTAAGAAGAAAATTAAGGAATTCTTGCTGGAAAGATATTTCTATATCAAAACTGAATTTTTAAGTTCTGCTGTTGTATGCAACATAATGGTTTTCTTTCCTTTTCTGTTTGAATTTTCTTTGGTTGTAGAATGACTTGTCCTATACATGAACCATGTTATAAAGGATTCAATAAAATTATTATTATTATTAATGAAGCAGGGACTTTGTTTCTGGAAATATTCGAGATGTGTTTAGATCCCTCGAAGAAAAAGGGATTCTTTAAATACAGTCCAATACTTCCATCTTATACTTCGAACATATTTTGAAAGTATTGTAGTCAGGTCCATTTTGAGTAATTTCTGTTCTTGTAATGCATATTATGACGATTTACTCGCCCATTATTGGAAAAACAACATTCATATGAGCAAAGAATCAAGTTGCGAAAATTAAAAATGCATCATGCATCATTGCATCATTTCTGCAAAGATAATAATGACTTCTCTGTCCTCAACTCTCGAACAAGAATCGTTTCGTGGTCCTCGAAAGTGAAATGATCACGTCCGAACTAAGACACCGGTCACATTGTGTGATCAAAGCTACTCAAATTCTCTACTGATGGATGAAATTTGTTATAATACAAGATGTCCAAAAAAAAAACCGCCCGGAAAGCAATTTTCAATTGGCTGACATTTTTCAACGCAATCCTGAAAAAAGTCGAACTCAATTCATTCGAAAGACAATGCTTACATCTACAATTTGACATCCCGCATGTCGAATTATCACAATTATCGACCTAATTACAGACCTGGAGATGAATAACGGGAGATGTTTAGATGTATATTATGTTAGGGAAACATGTCTAGTAATAGAAAAATCATCAGTGGAAATTATATAAGCCAATTCTTCAGTTTTTTTAGAGATTGGAACGGAAATTCGAATATAATGATAGACATAATGATTGACTTGATAAGTTGTCAATAGTGAACATAGTAATACCTCTTGTAGTTGAGCCCTTTTCGCATTCAAAGTATCCATGAGTACTGCCAATTCCGCTTCTGCTTCTTCTAGTCGAGCCTTTTTAGGTGCAACAATCTTGATAACTCTGTCGTATACTTCCATAGCACGAACCCATTTACAAAGCCCTTCACAAGCTGTAGAAACACTTTTTATGCGTTCAGGGTCGAACTCTCTGTCAGTCATGAACCTTTAGGAAAAATTAGCATGAATGTATTGTGGAATATTTCGAAGAAAATAATGAAATGATATTAAATAAAGCTGTTTCCTAAAAATAGGGATAAATTCAGGTTATTATTCTCTGAGTGATTTGGAGTCGAAAAGATCTTGTAGGTATGCATATGTCCGTAATGCTCATTTCCAAGATGAAGGGCGTTGAATATTTACAAATAAATAATAAATTACTCGATAATTTCGGACCAGTTTGGTATATTCCATCGAGATTTGCTAACAAGGGACACCTCATGAACAGGCTCGCTTTACGTTGAATGTCTCATGTTTGATGGAGTGTAAATGGGCATTGACTTTCATATTTTAATTTTTTCCCAAATTAAATTAATTTCTACAACATTTATCCAATTTAGAACAAGAGATTTCTGTGTCTCTTAATGTGCACCACTTTCCAGTTAGAAATTCAAAACCGTAAACCGTTTATTTTGTGAAAAATACTCGAGTAGAGCAATCAAAGAATAATATATTTTATTATATCAGAAAGCTTTTCAAATTGCAAGAGTTGTTAAAACTGGCCGCCCACAGCCAGGAGTCCAGTGTTCTCCCCGTGGCTTGCTGAATAACAAGGAATTCGCAATTCATTTTGTAAACATATGATGCCCAGTATCTTGGAAATGAAATATTTTTGTTCATATGTCTACAGGACTATTCAGACTCCAAAACACTCACCCCTGGTTTCATAAAGCTTGATCGGGGAATCAACGTTTGATTGACGAATAGACGTCAATTTGTTTTCAATAGATAATTCATTCATGATCATTCTGAACATCATTATCGCATCAAATTATGATGTTCATGCGTCCATTCAACTATTCTCGATTGCTACTTCTCCAATATATTCAGAAATGAAAAGGTTTCAGTATTTTGGTTCTAGAAATCGAGTAACTGTCAAATCCGTGATCGGACAATCAAAGTTTTATGAAAGTCTTGGACTGCAGATACGTAGATCTTCAGTTCAACTGCACTACAGTTCTTTGGAATTTCAGTTCAAATGGACAGTCCTAGTCTACAGTTCGCCAGTGTGTGTATAGGCACTTTTAGTTAGGAAGTCAGGATTTACTCGATCGTCGTGGAGAAAAAGGAGATTTTGAAGATTAGACTGTGGAAAGAAAAAGAAATTAAATGATGATTGCAGGTTTTTGAGGTTGTAATAAAAACCGTCACTTTACTGACATGTTTTCTATCGTATCGGGGACACCCTGTATATTATGCACACTGATTCTACAATTTTTTTGAGTTGCCCAATATTTCACGTTCGTACCTTTTAAAAGTCATTAAAGGGTCATTATAAGATTCTGATCAACTTATAATTATAAATGAATTTTTTTCCTTTTCCAAGGAAAGCAGAAATCGACATTTCATCGGAAAATCTTGTCATTCAGTTTTTTTTTAAACAATTTAGATGTGAATTATTATCCGGTGAATGATTCTGTAGGTAATTACCGTCAGTTCATTTTTAGTCATTCATTCATTCATTGCCGTATCCCGTTACCGGGAATAAATCTACATAAAGAAGAAGAAAAAAAAATGAATAAAAAAAAAAATTCGAACAGACTTGTAATTTCTTAGTGCTAGTTGCGACTGTGTGCCCTCCTGTGACTAAAGAGACCCAACCGTGACCTGCAGATCCTTCCACACTCAGGGCATGGATAGTCACCAACCAGATCTGGCCGCCGCTGTATCCTTCATAAATACTAGGGCTAACCTTGACACGGAAATACACAACCGTATCAATTCGGCATCACGGGCATTCTGGAAGCTGAAGGACAGAGTGTTTCAAAATCACGACCTCAATCTGAAGACCAAGACAGCTGTTTACAGAGCAGTGGTCCTCCCAACGATTCTTTACGGAAGCGAAAGCTGGACTCCCTACAGGCGACATATTAAACAGCTTGAACAGACGCAGCAACGTCATCTAAGACAGATAATGCACATCAGATGGTTCCACAAAGTTTCGAATGCAGAAGTCTTGCAGCGCGCGAGTTGTACAACAATTGAGACTCAAGTAACGAGAGCCCGACTCAGATGGAGCGGCCACACTGAGGGAGCCCGGAAACCAGGAGGCCAGTATAAGCGGTTTAAGGATACACTACATCAATCCCTAAAATCAGTTAATGCCAATCATTTTTAGTATCAAGTATAAGACAGTCAGTTCTGTGAAATTTATGCGGTATCAAATGACTTTTTTTTTCTTGAATTTGGTAAGTTCATACACGCGGCTGACGTATAATCCACCTTCGTTTAGGCACCTGACGGTTATTTTCCCATTCAGAATGATACCAACAATCATCATCAAATTACTTGAAAAATTTTCTTTTTCGGCAACTTTAAAATGTCGCCACCATTAGCCCCACGATTGGCGCGGCGACTGACGTTCACTTTCATGATACTTGAACATCAATCTACCCACAAAATGATTTTCATGCGGTATCAAATCACTAAAAAAAAATAGTACGCTACCTCCCCTACTAAAATAATTCCTATTTGAATGATATAGGATGATTTTTGAGTATTTCTCGTTCACCTCGGTTCAAAATATATAAGTGGAGAGACCAAAAATATTTCATATATTAGTTTCAGGTCTATACCATAAAATAATATTGCAACACGGGACTCCTGATTGCTTATAGAACATGTTTGAACAGATTCAGTTATAGAACATTAATGAGAAGCTACAATTGGGATAGTATGATTACATTGGTTCACATTCATTTCAGTTATCTCTTTTAACTAACCCATAATATAATGATAAGCTTCTGTTTTGTGAGAAATTATTATTTAAGACTTTACAGTTTTTTTCTTTAGGTGTTCATTACGTCTTACTCTATCAAACCAACTTATAGAACTGTGAAAGTTTGTCCCTGAGCCATATGATAATTTTTTCCTACTCAACATATGTAAATGATGACTGCACCATTTTATTTCTTTCACGAAGTTCATTAATAGGACTTTCTAACTAATCGTGACCCAGAGCGACCAGGGATAACTTATTTTCACACAGATGAACTTTTAGGATTTCAGTAGAGTCTCATGTGATTGAATACCTGAGAACTTGTGGAGCTTACCTAGTGACACCTGGGCAGATACCAGGTGGCAAAGGTAACCAAAAATAAATGTTGCTCAACTTATTATCACATGGCTGAATTTTATATATGTTTTTGAGAATTTTACTATGAATTTCATCTATTTTATGTGTAGCTTCAAAACGCCTGACAAGAATTTTGGCCCATGGAAAGTGTCTTCATTATTTAAATCATATATAAAAATCAGCCATGTGAAGATACGTTACGTAACAGTTATTTTTAGTTACCTTTGCCACCTCGTATCCCCCCAGGTGTCACTAGGCAAGCTCCACAAGTTCTCAGGTATTCAAAGCACATGACACTCTACTGAGATCCATCTGTGTGAAAATAAGTTATGTCTGGTCGCTCTGAGATCTTGGACTATAAACTTCTAGTCGAGGTACTCCTTTTTGAAGTTCCAATAACAGTTAGCCATTATAAGATAATGTTTTCCTGCAGTACCTGGAATTAAACTGCTTATCCGGAAACAATATACCTAAAAACAAAAATTAATTGGAAGAAATTTTCTACTAATCTGTTGGGCATAATAAGAACAAGGACCAAAATATGAATGCGTTATTTTAACAATGAGGAAAAATCCTCGAAAAACTTCAACAAGAGAGCAGGCTGGACTTCTGTTGACGAACTTTGCATACTAGGATTGTCTCTTTTTCTACACTCTCCTTCTTTTACAGAGTACATGCAGGTATTTGATGTAAGTATATCTCGAATTCAGGGCGAACAAATACAACTGCAATGAGGCCCTTTTTGCTGAATAATAATGCTGAGTAATACACTTTGTGAGGATTTGGCCCAGATACCTCAGTCATCGGATGGACTTCGTGCTCGCTAAATATCATTAAGTAATTAGGTACTTACGAAAAAAAAAAGATTCAATATAAATAGATGTGGGATGAAGCATTCTTCAGTTTCTTTTTATTTAATTCACTACTGTGAATAGTCAAACCCAAAGAAAAAAAATCCCTTTTACATGGTCCCTCGAGTCAAAGAAGATATCCAGCGCTGGAACAGTCAGCTAAGAATCAGAGCTTCAACCACTTCAGATAGGCATAGAAAATCCACGGAACGAAGGAAGATCCAGCTCGACGACAAAGGAGCAAATACTGGTTACCACAGTCTACAAAAGCCAAGGAGTCCAAAGCCTAGTGGTTTACCGCCCAAGGAGCATCAAAGAAGCCAACACAACCTCCGTTACGATAACCAACAACATCGTAAGGAAAACCGACGTCCACGTACACAGACGTCCCAAACGACGGTGTGAAGATCCAATAAACAGAAAATCATTCACGGCTCACCCACTCGTACAACTTGAGCAAAAAAAATACATCAGCTCAACAGTACGGAATCCAAAGTCACGCAACAGAGAGGAATGGCGCATGGCATCCAAAACCTGTATGGGAACATGAAAAGGGACCCTACTGCAAGAAAAACGCTGGAGTTCTTCGACGAAGGAAGAACAAATCTACAACATATTTGCAGAACATTCACTAAATCGAAAAGGAGCTCCAAAGAAAGCTTCCAGCAGAAAAATACAACGTTGAAAAATTCCGATCTCAAGTCCATGAACTTTGCCAGCTAAGGAAGTCCACGCGCTGGAAAATCCACCACCGACTGATCCAGAATCAATCCCCGAAGCCATCAGAAAGCAACAGCTACACTTGTTACAAATGAAACAATTCGAACAACAGCTGAGAAGAACGAAGGAGCGAATGGTGAGAAATAACCACCAATCACTTCTCATTGAACGTCTCGACGAATTAACGAGCCTTGGAATGAAATTTCGAAAACACACGTTGATAATTATCTCCAATCGGAAATACAGGGTGTTCCACGAATGATTGTTCAGGCTTTCATGTCGGATGCCGGACATTTTGGTGAGTCTGAATCAGTGTTCGAAAAATGTCCTAACTACATATAGTTCATTCAAGAATGATTGACATCTCGGGTGGCTATGGAAAATCGAATTTAAGTTGGTAATACTCCATAAGGTACGATTTGTGTTGCGAAATTCAGGTTGGTATTGTGAATGAACAGTGATCTTTTATGAGTGATTCTATGCACTGAGCACTGACCGAAGATTATTTGAAATTGGTACTGCTGGTTATGTCCTTAATTCTTTCGTACAAATTGGAAATATTATTCTATCAATTCTTAATGCAGATTAATATGACATCAATTTGAATATTTCTTCTTTTCAAATGCTTTTTTAGGTTATATTTATTTATTCCAGTTCTGTGATCAAAACTAAAGAAATTATTGAAGTTTTTTTATGACCAGACATTAAGCTGCGTCTGGACTTTTAAGACCTACTGGGATGTCAATCATTCTTGAAAGGACTATATATTAATTCTAGAGATAGGGGATGTTTCATGTATTTTGTCAAGAACTTTCAATCGGCACAACTCTTGAACGCCTGCATGGATCTAAAATTTCTGGGAATGGGTATGTGCCGGTGCCAAATATTTGCACATAATCGCAGTCGATAGCGCAGGTCCGGACTGAGAAAATTATATTCATTATTCCACTTCTTTTAAAACATCCTTCACATAAAGCGAAATTTCATCAGAATCTACAATGAATACAACGGCACACTTCGCATCATCATGTTATGAAACACTGAATATTTAAAATTTTCAATTTATATTGAACACGGATCTGTGAATCTCCGAATAATGCGTCAATTCATATTGAGTCGATTGAAATTCTCAGTAACATGACTTAGATATTGTGTTGCATCTTATTTCATCCAATACATGAATGTAGAGATTTCACATTTGATTACCTAGATACCTAAAATTAGAAGTGATAGAAATACTCATCTCCGAAATATTCAACTTCGAAAATTATTACTTCGAGTAAGTGAAACACGGATGCATGGCAGCAACATCAAATATTTTTGCAAAACTAAATTTAATCGAGAACTCGAATTAACATTGAACAAGTAATTGAACTATTCTAAAATGGACTGAAGAATTAAAATGTTTCTTATGAACATGTGTTGAACTAAAACTCGTAAAAGCATGAGATCATTAATATATATTTACTAAAGCCATCTAGAGGCAGTAAGTGACCTTTCAACGGACGCATTCATAGCTGCCTTCAGAAGATTCACATCACGACGTGGATTATGCTCTGCAATATTCATTGACAATGGAACCAATTTCGTCGGAGCTCAACGAGTCCTTGACAGAGAATTTCATCAATCCATGTATGAAAATTCAATACAGAAGGCATTAGCTAAGGAATCGGCAAAGTGGTACAGAATTCCACCAGGCAGTCCTCATTTTGGCGGACTATGGAAAGCAGGGGTGAAGTCTATGAAGTTTCATCTACGAAGGATAGTTGGAGATAAAACTGACTTTCGAAGAAATGAGCACATTACTATGTCAAATAGAAGCATGCCTAAAATCTCGTCCTCTCACGCCATTCACTGAAGATCCACAAGAATTGGACGTGCTGACCCCAGGACATTTTCTCATTGGAAATTCTCTCAAATCAATACCGGATCCAGAGAACAATGGAAACAATATCACATTGCAAGATAGATGGAGGCTCATACGAAAGCTGTAACATACTTATGGATGCGATACCTACGCCCACTTCTTCGAACCAGAAGAGCCAACAGATCAACCAGTGAGATAAATAAAACAGAAGCAGAAATCCGATTGACGGAGATTCCCTCAATACCAAAACCACACCAACAAATTTTCGACTTTGACCAGCTTTACGCCGAGGCGAAAACGTGATTCCAGACAAGAGCCCAATTCCGGACGTCAGCACCCATTCCTGACCATATCTAATAAAGCACGAACAATGATCGAGTGTCAATTCCAAGCCACATCCATCACGTCTGCAACACTTCGGCCTTTGGAGTAATGTTCGAAATTCGAACTTTATTTCAAATTATCCATTCCGATATTCATTTCCGATGGAAAATTCCATTATAATTCGAATTGATGAATAATCGAAGTGGATCACGGCACCAACCGAAATCTGTTGACGGGAAGGAACACGGTACAACAACCGGGGACTTCATTCACACTTGTGACCAAATAAAGAAATGTTATTTTCATTGTTATGGTTCGATTTAGTGTATACGCTTAGATTGTAATTAATAAAATCATCATTCACTTATCGTTTGATCAATTCACCTTACCGGCAACTGAGTTGAGACTTCCCTTGAACGTTCTGAGTCTGGTCGTTCAGTTGCCTCAAGTGTTGTTTCAAACAATAGAAGCAACAATGGGTTTTCAAGAATACAATGCTTTACCAACCAATATTAAGGAATGTTTCAATTTGAGAGATTTTAAGGAGGAAATTATAATATATGCTAGGATTAAGACATATAGATTCAAGCAGAGTATTTGTATTTTCAATCTATTTATTTACTGAGGAAATATCTAAAGCTGTGCACTTGGAAATTTCTAAATGTTTCAGTGGTACTGAAGATGGTTACCCTATTGTAGTCGAAAACGTTCTACCAGAAAAATAAATATACTTGCTGAGATACAAACTCCTTGACTTCATCTTATTTATTTACTTCTCTTCATAAACTTTTTAGGGTTTTCACTCCCAATCTCTGAAACAAAATCAATTAAAAATGAAATCAACGATTTGCTCCTGCGTAAATTCTTGCACTAATTTGTCAGGAGCAAATTAACTAGAAAAAATTGTTGCCTGACAATGAACTCAAAATAAATAACGTTGAAATTATAATTCTGTAACGTTTCGGAGTCTATATCAGACTCCTTCATCAGACGAAAAATCTATTTATTTACTGTTGTAGCGTGTTAGCAGTTTTGAAAATTGTGTTTATTATGTATCTTTGTGTTTATATTAGGCTTTCTAATTAATTAAATTATCTATTTAGCTACTGACGGAAAGTGTCCAGTTTCACGAAGTGACCGATTATCTTGTTCGAATGTTTAGTGGTTAGGAATTCGACGATCCGGATATAGCCTTCGACATTCCTTAGCAGCTTCTCCACCATTGCACTTACAAAATCCGTAAACTAACAACATTTCAGTATATTCAGTCACAGAGTCAAAAAGAAAATTTTTAGAGAACAGATCACATACGAAAATTGATATGCGAAGAGGTATAAAAAAATTGGTTTGGGAAAGTGTAAAAAGGAATACGAAATGTAGTTCTTTCGTTTTGCATGTGTGTAATACAAACAAAACTTTTTCGCATTTTGGGACAAACTCTACATCATGGCCAACGGACTACCAATGGGCTCTTCACTTAGCGGAGCTATCGCAGAAGCCTACTTGGACTTCATAGAAAAACAAATTATGATTCTTCTCCTGAGTGAATATATAGTGTTCTGGAGAAGGTACGTGGACGATATTTTTTGTATTTGGTCCGGCAGTCAGAGAAACTTGGATTCCTTCTTAGATCTTTTGAATAGTCAGTTTGATATAAAATTCACTTTAGAAAAAGCCTCTGACAACACCATTAATTTTCTGGACTTAAGAATTCAACTTAAACTAGACGAAACATACTACTTCGAGTTTGATATCTGCAGAAAACCTACAAGCACTGACGTTATTATCCCCTATGACTCACATCATCCACCACATACGAAGAAAGCAGCATTTAACTTCCTATTGCACAGACTGAATACTGTTCATTTGTCAGTTGAAAACTATAAGAAAGAACTAGAAACGATATACACAATTGGCCTAAATAATAAGTATCCAAAATCCTATATAGATAACATAATAAGAAAAAAAAAAGAATTAGTTGATAAAAAGATCTTTCCACATCATAGCATAGCTTTAAGTATATCTCCATTCCCTTTTGTCGAAGCCTTAATTATAATATAAACTCGATCCTACAGAGATATAACTTCTATGTTACTAATAAAGGTGGTAATACTCTGGGTAATACTCTAGTTAACAGCAAACCAAAAATAAAAACTGAACAAAAGAGTGGAGTCTACAAGGTTCATTGTGAAGAATGTCAGGCTTATTATGTAGGTATGACTACGCGCGCTGCTGGTATAAGATTTCCTGAACACGTGAAGAATAAACCTCCATCGGCACTAGGAAACCACCTCAGTAACCATAAAACTTCAATTCATAATCTCAGTATTCTCCAATACGAAAGGAATTTTTATCGTTTAACCCTTTTAGAACAATTGGAAATTTTGAGAAGAAAGGATGACAGCAACCTTGTAAATGATGTAAAAGAGTTTCCGTTTCATAATTTTTTCAAAACGTTAATTTAGAGACGATAGCCTGAAGAATAACTTTTTGTCTCTATGTTTATATTTTCTATGCGGCTCTTATGTGACGCATGGCTGTAATGTATCTACATCTGTCCTCCAGCCAATATGTTGTTTACCATTTCAATTTATGTCTTGGACTGATGAAATTTTCCATTTTAAGTGAGAATTCATTTATGTTATGTTTGTACTACATCTTATAAGTTGCAGCTTGTTTCTGTGTTTCATGACAGTAAGGTTTTCTTGACATATTTATTTTTCTTTTGCATATGAGTGTCATTTCAGAACAGCCTGATGATGGTATAAGTATTTTGCCGAAATCGATAGCTATTTAATATATAATTAAAAACCAGTGTGTTTCTATCTACACGCTGATGGAGAAATACATTAATTTCACAGGTTCACGTTCACTATGTATCGAAAATTCCAGATATTCAATGGATCATAAAATATTGATGCAAAGTATGCCATTATTTCAAGTGAGCTTGTTTGATAGAGTATTCATTGTAGATTTTGAGGAAAGTTTTTTTTCTTTTCGAAAATTTGATGTACAGGGTGTTTTACAAGATGTAAAATAAAGAATATAATTTTTTCGGTCCGGACCTGCGTTATCGACAAGTCATTATGTGCAACTATTTAGCACTGGCCCATACGCATACCCTGACATTTTTATCAAGATCCATACAGGCATTCATGAGTTATGCCGATTGAAAGTATTTGACGAAATACATAAAACATCCTGTATCTCTTGAACGAATATAGTTAGGACATTTCCGAACACTGATTAAGACTCATCAAAATCTTCTGCATCTGCCCTGAAAGCCTGCACAATCATTCGTGAAACATCCTGTCTATGAGCAGGCATACGGAAATTACTTGGACGTAGAAGAATTACTATCCCAAAATACGAACAATGGCCTACTTTCTGTGATCCAAGGAGATATAGGAAAGGAGGCGCAAGTGGAGATCGGGAATACTCGGCTGCGTCCACTGACGTCACACTAGTGCGCATTGGCGTAGATAGAATAGAAATTTCAACATTTTCAACTTAGATGTAAACAGACGAAATGAGAGGTTTGATGTGTATTCTTAATCAGAATGATGTGATTCGTTGAGAAAACGTTGGTTTTTACCACAACACTAATATAAGTTGGTTTTTACCATATTGCATCAGAAACTTCTACATCCAGTTTAGACACAGCTGTGTGGGTTTGTCTTCCTCGGATGTAAGAGTTATTAACTCGAAGAAATCGATAAATCGGAATTGCAAGAACTGCGAAAATGTCGGAAGTGAAATGAAATTGTTGAAGGCGATCAGCCCAGATTTCTCTGCTGATGGGCTCGACTTGCATCGTCTAGGAAATTCAATCCTGCCTCCCCTAAAGCCCGTCCAATTAAGGTCAGGATGACTAATAGAGCACAAGTAATCAGCTTTTTAAAGAAATCAAGACAGCTGAGGTCACATTCTGATTACTCTGGGATATCGCTTTCAATGGACAGGACACACCGACAGATGAGTTACTACGACGAGGTGAAGTCTGAGGTTGCTGCCCGTAAGGAAAGGGGTGAAAATGTGGAACTTCGTTTCGTTCGGGGTGTGCCGACGGGATTTCAAACTAGTTCGGCCCAGTTGCAGTGATTCCTTTTCCTGTTACTACCAAAACGTTCGTGGTTTGAATTCGAAGAACCATCAGTTTCTGTGTGCAGTTACTAGTTGTGACTTTGACATTATTCTTCTTACTGAGACTTGGTTGCAGGATTCTGTTGGTGAAACTGAATTGTTTTCGTCGCATTATAATGTCTATAGGCAGGATCGTGATCTGTATGCTAGTGGATGTAGCACTGGTGGCGGAGTCATGTTAGCTGTTCATGATAGGTATCGGTCCGAGCGTATTGATCTGACAGCGTTGAAAGCTGTAGTTCCTTCTATTGATGTAGTGGGTTGTAAGGTTCTACTTCCAGGGCTCACATATTTTGTAATTTTACTTTATATCCCACCAAGTATTGATCAGGATTCTTTTGAATTGTTTTTCGACTCTTTACAGTGTATAAATGCTCTCCTTGATGTAAAATTAATCATTATGGGCGATTTCAATACACCTCACTTTATTGATTCAGATTCTATGGACAGCAAAAATTTAATAATCAGGTCATTTTCCAACGTATTAGATTTGAAACAATTCAATTCCATAATTAATGAAAATGGAAGGATGTTGGACTTACTACTATCCAACCTACAGTGTGATATTCGCAGTGATGATTTCACAGTAGTTGTTGTTGATGTTGATCCCCACCACCCGCCGATACACTTCTCATTCGGTAGGAAGGAACCGACTGAAGCCCCTTTGCAAGCCAATGTAGGTAGGAGCAATAAAGAATTTAATTTCAGCAAGGCTAACTTTCCTCTACTTTACCGTATGGTTTTCGAGGCTGATTGGGAGTCAATTCTGTTGGGCGTTGATCACCCGGACGTTGCGTGTGACAGGTTCTATTCTGCACTAAATGATATTTTTGACAAATGTATCCCTCGAAAGTTATTCAAAAAGCGTCAGTTACCACTATAGTTCACACCTGAGATAATCAAAAATATATATTTGAAAGAAAAGGCACTTAAAAATTAAAAAGAATTCAATACCGATTTCTATTATAGCAGATACAGATCATTGCGCAATATTGTGAAATCAAAGATAGATGCAGCCTATCGTAATTTTCTGCGGGAATCGGAGCAGCGAATTCATGATGATCCGAGGAGCTTCTGGAAGTTTATACAGTTCAGGAGGGGTACCTCCAGGTTGCCAGCGCAGATGTGAGATGGGTCGCGATGCTGTGAAGGTCCGCAGGAGATTGTGAATGGCTTTGCCGAATATTTTAGTTCGGTATTTGAGACATCTGAAGCCATCGGAATTCAATCTGATGCCCCCCATTCAGTTGCTTCCTGTGTAACTGTTGACAACATAACTGAGACCGATGTTATAAATGCCAGTAAAAAATTGAAATGTGGACAGATGGCGGGGCCGGATGGTATTCCTAGTTTTTTGTGAGGGATACTTTTGGGAGGCTGGCGAAAACATTGGCGGTACTGTACAATATGGTTCTAAATACTTCTGCGTATCCATCTTGCTGGAAGGTCGCTAAGATAATACCAATATTGAAGAATGGAGATAAAGCCATTATCAAGAATTATCGACCCATAGCCTTGTTGTCAAATTTCTCCAAAATCCTGGAAATAATCATCCACGACAAAATATTTCCACAAATTAAGAACCAGATAAGTCAACAACAGCATGGCTTTATGCCTGGTAGGTCATGTGTTACAAATCTGGCTACGCTTTCTCAATTTCTATTTGAAACTTTGGATGATTCCGGTCAGATCGATGTCATCTACACGGATTTTCAGAAGGCATAGGGTGGATCACCAAATTTTGCTGAATAAGTTGGAAAACGGATATGGGTTCAGTGCGCGGTTGTCACGTCTCCTTAGGTCTTATCTGTTGCATCGCAGGCAGTTTGTCTTCTTGGAAGGGTTTCGTTCTTCTGAGTATTTATCCAAATCTGGTGTGCCCCAGGGCTCTAATCTCGGCCCACTTCTGTTTTTGTTGTTCGTCGATGATATGATTTCTGCGATTGATGTGATGAGGCTGCTATTTGCGGATGACTTCAAGCTCTTTCTCCGAGTGACTTGTATACAGGACTGTTTCAGATTGCAGAATGCTTTAGTCAAATTATTGGAATGGTGTGAGAATAATCGTCTTGAATTGAATATTGCTAAGTGTAATATCATTTCTTTTACAAGAAAGGTGGAACCCCTTTTGTTTGTTATTCTTTGGGAAATGTTAAATTGTTAAGATTGAACGTTGTTCGGGAGCTGGGAGTTCTGATTGACGGTCAGATGTCATTTGTTTCTGACATAAATGATTTGCTGAGTGCTACTTCTAGGTTGTATGGCTTCATAATTCGCAACGCAAATCATTTTCAGAATACCAGAACACTTATTCTCCTATTTAACACCCTGTTGAGAACTAAACTCGAGTATGCCTCGTTCATTTGGCAGCCCATTTACGCCTGTCATACTCAGCGATTGGGGCAATTCAACGCAGATTTTATAAATTCCTAGCATATAGGGAGGATGCCGTCTATCCACCTAGGAGTACTGACCACGATGTGCAGAGGTTTGGTGCTGTCTCTCTGGCTGATCGACGGGGTTTGCAGGCAGTCATCTTTCTCTACAAACTTATTCACGGTAGTGTTGATTGTCCCTACTTACTGGAGAGGCTCAACTTCTATGTTCCAAGGCCCAATATGCGATCTAGGCCTGTGTTTTACTTGGTCCCTCGTAGGAATAATTGTATGATTCGAACGCCCATTCAGCATATGTTTAGCCTTATGAATAACCTTTGTGAGATGTGTGACATTTTCTTTGGCAATTTGACCACTGTCAAGCAGAGCTATCTCAATTTTATAAAGTAATGATAATTTGTTTTTGAGTTTTCAATTAGCATTTGTTAATTTTTTGTAATTGGGTTTTTTTACCTGTAGAAAAATAAAGCTGTTTATTTATTTATTTATTTATTCATCCAGAGTTATTAAAACGAATTAATCACATTAATATCTGATACAGTTTACGAGAACAGTTAGTGTAGGCATTCAAGATTTGAAGTACACCAACAGCAATATACCTACTCCTGAAGGCATATGAGCTAAATGAAAAGAAGAAGAAATGTCGCTATATGATTATCTGACCTATATATACCTGTGAAAAAAATGCAGTAGGACAACGAAAACTACTTGATAATATAAGAGTTCACTTGAGTAAGTATCATGATTTAGGAAAGAAAGATGAGTAAAGATAAACTTTCAGGAAATATGTGAGATAACCGTATAAGCATAAACTATGAACAAGTACGATAGAGGAAAGCCATTCAATTTTCGTGATAGATACATTTAGTGAGTATGATATTTCAAAAAGTACCTTCAAACTTGTCAGAAATGTGTTGAAAACCAATTTATTATTCAAATTTTCAACTCAGAAAGGCTGGGTGTATAAAATAATTTTTCATTATTACATGTGCTCCTTTATAACTTTCCTTGTTCAGTTCCCATTGAAATGTTAGACACATACTCTAGAAAATTTAGCAAAAGGAGATACGTAGTTGGTGTATATGTCAACAGTTAACTTGAGGCACATCAAATACCTGCATGTACGTTGTAAAATAAGGAGACTATAGAAGAGGAAACAATCCTAGTATGCAAGGTTCATCAACATAAGTCCAGCCTGTTCTCTTGTTAAAGTTTTTCAAGGATGTTTTCTCATTTTTGAAATAAGGCAGTCATATTGGTCTGTTCTTGTTTGCCCAACAGATTAGTATAAAATTTCTTCCAATTGATGTTTTTTTAGGTAGACTGTTTCCGGATAAGAGGTTTAATTCCAGGTACTGCAGGAAAACGCTATCCTATAATGGCTAACTGTTATTGGAACTTCCAAAAGAAGTGTCCTGACTAGAAGTTTAGTAGGATAGTACCATTAATGACCTTTGTGAGAGAAATAAAATGGTGCAGTCATTATTTGAATCAATATGGATTTGTTGAGTAGGAAAAAATTATTATATGGCTCAGGGACGAACTTTTACAGTTCTACAAGTTGGTTTGATAGAGTGACACCAATGTCCTGATGAACATCTAAAGAAAAAAAACTGTAGTAGCTTAGATAATGATTCCTGACAACACAGAAGCTTATCATTCAGTGATAAAATATTCTCTCTACACCGATATATCTTGAACCGAGATGAATGAGAAATACTCAACAAGTCAACAATCATCTTATATCATGCAAATAGGACTTATTAGCTCACCAATAAAAAATATATAGCCTAAGCATCCAAGAGCAGATAGGACAATCTTCAATATGTGAGAATATATCATCGTTATAAATCAGAATGAAAAATTGCTGAAAAAGGTGGGGATGGGAGCATTGAAGTCAAATATGCACATGTTGGATCCATAGAAAAAATGTATTTCATGATGGAACCAAAAAACAGGAATTAATTAATTATTTGGTGCATATTGTTGCCAATTTTTTAGTGCGAAGAGAGATCCCCTGTCCCTTCGGCTTTTCAAGTAGCATATTAAAATATTTGACTCGAATAACTTTTCTCAGATTCAGAAAACAACTCAGCAAATCTTTCCGACAATCAATTTGATTGATAATTTGTGTCACTAGGCCTTTTTCGATATTTTTCAGCTTGTTGATATCTCTATGAATAGGAATTTTTCGTTCGAAATATCTAAATCAAACTTTAAATCCTGGCATCTTCTTGTATTGTAGACCTGAAAAATATTGCACGTCATTTTGAATTCCATGGACCAAATTTCGAATAAGGATCTGCAAAATGAATTGAATAATCATTAATTATAGACTGAACATGCAAATTTCAGTTTTCGAAATAACGCACTCGCGTTTCAATTATGCAACATTTTCTACATTGACAAACTTATTTATTAAGTACCAATAACTTTTAAAAGTCTTCTCAGCACTCACTAACGACGAAGTTAATCTTTCCTAACGATTATTCAAAATGATTTACATCCAATTAAACTACGCTACTGCTAAAGACATCAGTTCTGTCAATTCAGCTTGACATAAGCGTCCAATGACGTCATAATTTTCCCGACGAAGTGGTGACCTGCGCCTCCTTTCCTATATCTCCTTGCCGTGACCTATTCAAGCAGATAGTACACAAGCAAAATATCGCTATGTCGAGAAAATGCAATTCCTGAAAACACATGTGGAAATTTTCGAGAAGAACGATAACACTGCATAGTACTTCATTACATGGGCGCCCGCAGAAATTTTTCTCAGGGGGGGGGGGGCAAAATATCATCTACGGTTAGTTTAACTGAAAGAAAAATTTCTCTTACGGTAACTATCGAAAAATATCCAAAAAGATGGAATCAATTAAATGATCGTCAAGACCGCACGGTTGCATCGAGCTCCATAAAGTCTTCAGATTTTTAACTAGAGGAGTTGCTCTTTCAGAATATATATCACTTTTCCATCTACGGTTAGTTTTATTGAAAGAAAAATTACTCTTACGGTGACTATCGAAAAATTTTCAAAAAGATGGAATCAATTAAATGATCGTCAAGACCGAACTGCACGGCTGCATCGAGCTCCATAAAATCTTCAGATTTTCAACTAGAGGATTTGCTCTTTCAGAATATCTATCACATTTCCATCATCTACGGTTAGTTTCATTGAAAGAAAAATTGCTCTAACTGTGACTATCGAAAAATTTCCAAAAAGATGGAATCAATTAAATGGTCGTCAAGACCGAACTGCTGCTACGAGCTCCATAAAATCTTCAGATTTTCAAATAGAGGAGTTGCTCTTTCAGAATTTGTATCACATATCCATCTACGGTTAGTTTTATTGAAAGAAAAATTACTCTAACAGTGACTATCGAAAAATTTCCAAGAAGATGGAATAAATTAAATGATCGTCAAGACCGAACGGCTGCATCGAGCTCCATAAAATCTTCAGATTTTCAACTAGAGAAGTTGCTATTTCAGAATATGTATCACATTTCCAACTACGGTTAGATTTATTGAGAGAAAAATTACTCTTACGGTGACTATCGAAAAATTTCCAAATAGTTGGAATCAATTAAATGATCGTCAAGACCGAACGGCTGCATCGAGCTCCATAAAATCTTCAGATTTTTAACTAGAGGAATTGTTCTTTCAGAATATGTATCACATATTCATCTACGGTTAGTTTTATTGAAAGAAAAATTACTCTAACATTGACTATCGAAAAATTTTCAAAAAGATGGAATCAATTAAATGATCGTCAAGACCGAACGGCTGCATCAAGCTCCATAAAATCTTCAATGTTATAAATATGGCCGATCTTAGATGCGCAAGATTCAATATCTAGTAATTTTGAATTCTTGGGCAAAATATTGAACGAAGAAAAAAGCATTTCATGTTCTTTTTGAGAATCTCGTTTCAAGGGCTGAAATCAGATGATCTAAATATTAGATGAATATAGATTTTTTGAAGTAGGTAATCTTCAGCTTCATAATTAGATATACATTTGTCTACCGCAAATTCGTGGATTGTCAATCTCTATATTTGAGATTCTGAGCAATAGATGATGCTTTGGAAAAAATTTCTGTGAAGCATGCATCATCGGAACGATATTTTCCACATATATCTATAATAAAATTTATGTGACGTTCAACATCTACAAAATTGATAAAAACATCTTGTAGTGTATTTGCTATTGGTTCCAATATATTTGAATATATACTTGCTACCGTTAAACAAACCACAAAATTGAAAGGGTTTATTGCTGCCCATATCTGGGCAGTTTTTTTTGTTGTTAAAGAATTCATTGAAATTTCTTTTTGAATATAGTTTCAGAGTTTTCATCAAAAACTCGCAAATATTTATATCTAGCTGACTAATGAGTTTCACAAAAAAAAGGATAATGTTGAAGGTGTTGTGCTGAAAAAAAATAAGGCGATCAGAATCTCAGGCGGGGCCATGGCCCCCCCTGCCCCCCTGCGGGCGCCCATGCTTGATTGAAAAAAGATTCAACAATGAACATCTTGTGTTCACCAAGCATCTGGATAACATCAACATCCCAGCATCCCATAATGATTCTTCCTACGAAATGAAGAAAATCCACGACATTACAGTTGAAAATCTTTCGGCCATTAAAAATATGAATATCAATGTGTGTCGCGGACATCATTCCAGATGACATCACAACCCTAAACAAAACCCGCATAATTTAAAATAAACGGTCAATCTTAATTATGCCAAAACAAACAAATAAATTGAGGTGAATTTCTCTCCTGGTAAAAACAAAAAATAAAAATAATTTTCGGAAGAGAAGGTATTGAACATTCTCCCCCACTAAATTATGTAATAATTTAAATAGTTTATGGTCCAAGCTGAAAAGTTAACTTTCCTATAAGAGATGCCCATGGAGCTATCCTAACTGATGATGGAAAAATTCTCGAAAGATATTTCTAAAGGTATTACTCACAGGTCTTGAATCAAAATAACGACTTGGATTTATCCATTTTATACCGGCTCCTCGCGTATAGTCCGATGACATCGCTTGATGACGAAATCTCAATGTCAGAAATCATAAGTGCGATAAAAAATATGAAAAAATCATTTTTCATATTTTTCATGTGACTTATGAAAGTCACCTGGTCTAGGCAAAGCCCTGGATGAAGACATTGTCAATAGTCTCCGAAAACTATTCCGCATGATCTGGGAAGAAGGAGATGCGCCACAGAGACGCTTCAGATATCAACCTAAATAAAAGCAACAATTGCAGGGGCATATTGTTGCTTAGTGTGGCCGGTGAAATTCTCTCGATGATGTCTATTCGTCTGATTCCACTCTTAGAAAAGCTTTTACCTGAATCCCAGTGCCGCTTTCGACCAAATCGAGGAACGGTGGACCTAATTTTTAAATAGTCGAAAATGTTAGTGGTTTGTAGGGCTGGGTGACAGTAAACAATCCTTTTCGATTGGCCGACGTTTCGAGCAAATTTTACTCTTTTTCAAGGCTTAAATAAAACAAAATCACAGTCAAAACAATATCACAAATACAAATGACAACGATGGTCAATAAACGATACAACAAGAAATGATGAAGGCGAACACATCAAACTGAAAGTAAAAACTCACCGAATTGATGAGATTGAAATACACCCTTCACAGGGAGGTAGGTGAGACATACAATTTCCTCTTCTCTATATTAATCATTTAAAACCGTAATCTTTCTGAAAATGGTCGTCTACTATTTAGACCCGAACATATGAAAATATGTCAGCTGATCGATTCGAAACGAATACCCGTCAATCACGCATCTGTAGGACTCGATGTTGTCACATTTATCCTTCCTCGACCATTTTTAACTCTCTCCAACAAATTATGATATATTACAATAAGGTTCTGAGTGTCTGTCCTCAAATTAACGGTTTTATGTAATTTGATTTGTATCATCTCACTGATACTTCTCCTAATATAATTACTTTCCCTGTCTAATAATTTGAAATTGGAAAAGTCAAAAATATGACCGGTATTGAAATGGTGTTGGGCTAAGGCAGTTTTCTCTTTTTTTGCTCTATTTATTGGCTTACAGTCATTAGAATGCTGGTTAATTCTAGAGACTATATATTGCTTAGTCATCCCGATATAGCTTTTATCGCAGCCTTCACACTTTACTTCGTATACTACGTTAGACTTTTCTACTTTCTTGGTTTCATCTTTTACTTTGGTGTAAATTTGGCCCATTTTATTGATCGGATAAAAAGCAAGAGTGCAATCTAATGTTGACCTTTCTACGATTCTTTTGATTGCTTCAGACAATCCCTTTATATAAGGAAATCTGAAATGTTTAAATGTAGTCTCTTTCTCTATTGGTTTATCTATATTTGATGTTTTATATTTATATTCATTTATGATTTTTCTCACTAACGATCTAGGATAATTGTTGAGTGCCAACATCTCAACCACTCTCCTCTCATTTTCCTGATGATATTGTTCATGACTCAGATGGTATGATCTATACAAAAAATTTTTTATTGTTCCAATTTTCTGAGACATGGGGTGATGCGAGTTGTAGTTAAGAAGTCTACCGGAAGAGGAAGGTTTAGTGAACCAATTAGTCACCAGCCTACCATCATCATCTCTCATGACCATCATGTCTAAAAACGCAATTTTACCGTCGGTTTCTTCCTCAATGGTGAACTGCAACCTAGGATTGAAGCCATTAAAGACTTCCATTAACTGATCTTTACAATTTATAGGAATCGTGAGGAAAGTATCATCCACGTATAGTCTTAAAATAGGAACAAAAAATGTGAACCTTCTCAAACATTGACATATTAATTCGATCATGACCAAATTAGCTATAGATGAACTAGCGGGGTTTCCCATAGCAGAACCGTCAAGTTGTTGAAAGATGATTCCATCAAAAGAGAAGTAGCTCGTGTCAAAAATAAAATTTATTATGTTAAAAAATGTTTCCTGAGGTATGTCAGTGTATGCGGATATGAAATGCCACTTCCTCTTTATAATGTCAAGAACTAATTGTTTAGGGATGTTGGTGTATAAGGAGACTACATCAAGAGACGCTAGTACATAATTTTCTGGTATTTGGCATGTGTTGATAAACTCAGCAAACTGCAGGGAATTGTTTACATTATATTCAGAGGTGGAGACATTAGGTGATAATATTTGATGTATTAAATGTGATAAATTATAGGAGGGAGAGTCTATGCAACTAACTACTGGTCTGAAACTGATCGTATTCTTATGTGTCTTACGTAAACCATATAATTTTGGTATTACAGCGTTATGACGTTTTAACTTCTTTGACTGAGTTTCATCTATTACATTTAAAGCTTTTAATTCATTTACTAAAGCATTACTTGTTTTTTGAAATTTCTTAGTTGGGTCTGAGTTTAAAATTCTATAAGTATTACTATCTCTCAACATAAGATGTATATGTGTCATATATTCATGACGATACATTATCACTGTAGAGTAACCTTTATCAGAACGACATACTATGCATTCAGGGTGTTCAATTAAATATTTTTTGGTGTAAAAATAATCTCTTTCAATTACGTCTATGTGCTGATGAATATTATTTATTCTATTAAAATGATTCGTGATTGTATTGACCAATCTTAATCTAAGTTCATTTCTTTCATCATCTGGTGTTTGTTCGCGACACGACATGAAGTATTCAATGTCTTTTATGATTAACGGTATATTAGAGTTCTTAAAATCAACATTTATTGAGAATTTTGGTCCCATGGAAAGGATATTCTTGACTTGAATAGGTAAGTTGATGTCAGTGTAGTTATAAATGAACTTATTGTTCTCTACCAGTTCGAATGTGGTCGCCCCCTCACATAATTTCAACAACTTCCTAATATTTTTCTCTCTAATGGAATCAAAGAGTTTATCATATGATATTTGTGCCTTATTTCTAAAATTCTTAAAAATTATTTCCGGTAACAACTGTTTGGATTTTTTCACCAGGTTGTCAAATGTGACGTTATGTTTCTTCAACTTCCACAACGTGATTTTGATTTCGACATTAAGGATAGACTTCTTGAATCTTGACACCATATTGTCCAGTTCTTTACAAAAAGGGTGTTCTCCAGCGTTTAACACGTTTTTGACACGAGCTACTTCTCTTTTGATGGAATCATCTTTCAACAACTTGACGGTTCTGCTATGGGAAACCCCGCTAGTTCATCTATAGCTAATTTGGTCATGATCGAATTAATATGTCAATGTTTGAGAAGGCTCACATTTTTTGTTCCTATTTTAAGACTATACGTGGATGATACTTTCCTCACGATTCCTATAAATTGTAAAGATCAGTTAATGGAAGTCTTTAATGGCTTCAATCCTAGGTTGCAGTTCACCAGTGAGGAAGAAACCGACGGTAAAATTGCGTTTTTAGACATGATGGTCATGAGAGATGATGATGGTAGGCTGGTGACTAATTGGTTCACTAAACCTTCCTCTTCCGGTAGACTTCTTAACTACAACTCGCATCACCCCATGTCTCAGAAAATTGGAACAATAAAAAATTTTTTGTATAGATCATACCATCTGAGTCATGAACAATATCATCAGGAAAATGAGAGGAGAATGGTTGAGATGTTGGCACTAAACAATTATCCTAGATCGTTAGTGAGAAAAATCATAAATGAATATAAATATAAAACATCGAATATAGATAAACCAATAGAGAAAGAGACTACATTTAAACATTTCAGATTTCCTTATATAAAGGGATTGTCTGAAGCAATCAAAAGAATCGTAGAAAGGTCAACATTAGATTGCACTCTTGCTTTTTATCCGATCAATAAAATGGGCCAAATTTACACCAAAGTAAAAGATGAAACCAAGAAAGTAGAAAAGTCTAACGTAGTATACGAAGTAAAGTGTGAAGGCTGCGATAAAAGCTATATCGGGATGACTAAGCAATATATAGGCTCTAGAATTAACCAGCATTCTAATGACTGTAAGCCAATAAATAGAGCAAAAAAAGAGAAAACTGCCTTAGCCCAACACCATTTCAATACCGGTCATATTTTTGACTTTTCCAATTTCAAATTATTAGACAGGGAAAGTAATTATATTAGGAGAAGTATCAGTGAGATGATACAAATCAAATTACATAACACCGTTAATTTGAGGACAGACACTCAGAACCTTAGTGTAATATATCATAATTTGTTGGAGAGAGTTAAAAATGGTCGAGGAAGGATAAATGTGACAACATCGAGTCCTACAGATGCGTGATTGACGGGTATTCGTTTCGAATCGATCAGCTGACATATTTTCATATGTTCGGGTCGAAATAGTAGACGACCATTTTCAGAAAGATTACGGTTTTAAATGATTAATATAGAGAAGAGGAAATTGTATGTCTCACCTACCTCCCTGTGAAGGGTGTATTTCAATCTCATCAATTCGGTGAGTTTTTACTTTCAGTTTGATGTGTTCGCCTTCATCATTTCTTGTTGTATCGTTTATTGACCATCGTTGTCATTTGTATTTGTGATATTGTTTTGACTGTGATTTTGTTTTATTTAAGCCTTGAAAAAGAGTAAAATTTGCTCGAAACGTCGGCCAATCGAAAAGGATTGTTTACTGTCACCCAGCCCTACAAACCACTAACATTTTCGTCTATAGAATTAGAAGGGTACGAAAGAATATGTCGACTAATTTTTAAACTGCGACAGATGCAAGAGAAGGCCCTTGAACAACAATCAAGGATCTATACAGCCTACATCGATTTAAGTGAGGCCTTCGAATAGGTGAATCGAAGTGCGCTATGGAAAATCATGGGACACCTTGGAGTACCCGAAAAATTTTAAGCAGTGTGTAAAAGCCTTCATACGAACACCGCTACAACACAGCATACTGGCTCTACAACCGACCATTTCTCAACCAACTCTGGAATAAAACAAGGCTGCGTGTTAGCGCCTTTACTGATCAATATTTTCTCCATAGCTGTCTCGATAATTGCTGACATGATTATGCCTGTAAGAGGTGTTGGAATAAGATTCAGATTTGATGTAGTCTTATTTAACCTGAAACGCCTCAGAGCGAAAACCTGTATCGCTAGCAGCTCAGAGGATCTACAGATAATGCTGGACACCTATAAACACAAATACGAAGCTTTAGGCCTTAGCCTCAATATCGACCTAACTAAAAATCCTGATAAGTCCACCAGAAAGCTTACAAACAGATACCAGCCTGGAGAATGAAACTCTAAAAGAGGTCGAGCAGTTCAAATACTTGGCAGGCTTCATAAATACTGGGGCTTATCATCCAACGACTCTACAACCTCTGTATTGTAGTCGAACCAAAAAAGAAGGCAGAAAGTCCAAGCCAATGCTTCAGATGTCAAAGGTACGGACATGCACAAAATAAATGCTCCTTCCCGTAGAGATGTGTGAAATGTTTGGGAAACCATAGCAGCAAAGACTGTGTGTGAATTCACTAGGAAAGGTGAAGAAAGAAACGCTACATGCGTTTTATGTGGTGAAGAAGGCCATCCAGCAAGCTCCAAGGGATGTAGCGAATTTAAGCTGATGACCAGAAAGAAGAGAGTCGGCCAAAAGCAAATAGAACAGAAAAAGCCGTCGAATAAAGACACCAAAACCAAACCTGCAGAACAGGAAAAGGAGAAAGAAACTTCTGAGCCTATGCAGAAGGAAGAGGAACGAAAGAAATCTCAATTAAAACCGACTGTAAATTGTAAACAAGAAAAAAAGAAAAATATCTGAATCAGCCGATGATTTAGATATTTTCAACAAGATAATGTTGAAAGTGAAAGAAGAAATGGAGAAAAAGCTTCAAGCATTATTCAGTAAACTGTATTAATGGACCTCACGGATCTTAGGAAGAAATCTCTCATGATAATCTCGTGTAACTTGAACGGGATCAACAGTCGGAAAGCCGAGATAGAAGAAATAATATCATGGAGACAACCTGATATTATAGCCCTACAGGAAACAAGAATAAACCGGAACAGATGACTGAATTTCATGAATTATGAAACATGTAGCTGCGACAGAATTACAAACACCGGAGGAGGAGTATCAATATTGGCGAGAAGTGATCTGAAACACTACTTCAAAAGTATATCCGACGAAACACATGGAGAAACAGAAACAGTGACGATTGTTGCCGAATAAAATCGACAAAGAGTCGAAATTACCTCGGCATATAAGCGACCACAAAACAATTTATTGGAAGAGGAGTTGAACAACATGTTGGCAGGAATGAACCCAACAATCTGCATTGGAGATTTCAACTGTGAATCCCCATTATGGAACAGCAGAACAGAGAATAGAAAGGGCAAAAAACTCAAGGATTTCGCCGAAAAACAAAATGCCAAAGTGATTGGACCAGAGCTACCGACATATCTTGCTTTTGGTATAGGAAAGCCAGATGTAATAGATATCGCGATATTGAAAAATATAACTCAAGAATTGTCGATTGAAACTTTGGAAGATGGAACCTCAAACCACAATCCCGTGGAATTGACAATTGGAGAAGAACCAAGAGAAAAACTGATGGAAATAAGAGAATATACCAGTTGGGCCAAATACAGCCATTTAATACAATCGGAAATAACAGAAATAGGATTTATTCTAATGTCCTTAGATTTAATTAAAAAGGGGGGGTAATTGGTCAGAGGACTAATAGAAAAAACTCTGTACTTTTAACTAAGTCGACGTTTCATCAGTCTTTGCTGATTTCTTCAGGACTGCAAACAAACTTTATTTAGTCTACATTCAGAAATGTCACAACTAAAAATTCTTACCTAGTTATGTTACACTAAGAAGATGTTTTAAATTGTAAAAATCGTAAAAATCATAAAATCACAAGGAAACAATAAAACTCAAACAGCTTCGAAAAATTAAGGTTAAGGTTCATAGAAACACGATCACAAATCAGAACATGAATGCGCCCAGCTGAACACGGTCGCAGCTACGCCTGGGAAAGATGAAGTCACAGATACAGAGGACCATATATACTACCCTCACAAAGGAAGGTAGCCTGAACTACTGATGTTAACCATTATTTTTATTTTTATTTTTTACAAATTTACAAAAATAAAAATAAAAATAAAAAGCACGAGGAGGGTGAAGAGACCAGCACCAAGTCATCCGCATGGCGATACGCCTCAAGAAGAAAAAGGTCTTATACGAGAAAATCGAAGACTCAGAGGAATATATCGGATGAATAAAAATGAATTGAATAGAAGGAACCTCAACCGCCATAGCCAAGTTCTGAAAAATGCCCTGAAAGATCTAAGAACAAGCAGATGGAACAAACCTTGCTTGACGTGCCTTGCGTGACTTGCTTGAACAATGCTTGACGTAAATGTTTGTCTATCCTTAAAGAGCAATGATATAATTTATAGGTTTAACTACAAGCGTGCTGATTATGATTTGATTAATCGTTCTCTCTCCGGAATTTCTTGGTCTGATCTTTTCAGCCATGATGATGTTGACCTTGTTGTTGATGAGTTTTATGATATTCTTTACAATGTAATTGATCTTCTCGTACCTAGGACGAAGGTGAACAGACGTTATCCACCTTTTTACTCTTTCGAGTTGATTAAGCTAATTAAGTATAAAAATAGAATTCACAAGAGATGGAAAACTTATAAGAATCTATCCGATCAAATAGAATTTAAGGCATTACGTTGCTCCTGCAAAAGATTAATTAGACGTGATTTTGTGAAATACAAGCATTCCATCGAAAGTCAGTTAGCATTCGACCCGAAAAAATTCTTTAAGTTTGTATCTGTTAAAGACAAGGTTTTCAGCTGTCCTAACCGTATGACATATGGCGAAAGAACCGCAAACGGTGGCAAAAACATCAGTAATCTCTTCGCGGATTTTTTCGAAAGTGTTTATGTTACACCGAATCTTGAGGCCAACTCTGATGAAGACCGTGTGTTTGGTTCTTTCTTATTAGATAGAATCAACATTGATGCCGCGGACGTTGAACAAGCTTTGTTTTCTCTAAATCTTAATAAAAGTCCTGGGCCAGATTCTATTCCCCCTCTGTTCATTCGTTCATGTGGTGCATCAGTTGTTGAACCCTTGACCTTAATATTCCAAAAATCTCTTAAAGCTGGAGTTTTTCCGAAACGTTGGAGGTTGGCATGTGTTGTTCCTGTTTTCAAGGCAGGTAGTAAGCTGTCTGTGGAGAATTACAGGCCAATAAGTAAGCTTTCTATTTTTGCGAAATTATTTGAGTCCCTAATTTATCCTCACTTATTCCATCTTGTCCAATCTCAGATTATTCCCGAACAACATGGCTTTTTTAAGGGACGTTCTGTTGAAACGAACCTAGTAAACTTTACTGAGTTTTTGCTGAATAGTCTGGATGAGGGAGTTCAAGTAGATGTCATTCATACAGATTTTAGTAAGGTTTTCGACAAGGTAAGCATTGATAGACTTCTTATAAGGTTGTATGAGGTTGGAGTCTGCGGGTCTCTCCTGCGGTGGTTTGAGTCTTATCTCAGGAATAGGTCACAATACGTCTCGGTAGAGGGTTTCGAGTCGCGGTTCATATTGGCTTCATCCGGGGTACCTCAAGGATCTCATTTAGGGCCATTGCTATTCATAATTTATATTAACCACATTATTAAAATATTCAATTTCTGCAAAGTTCTCATGTTCGCCGATGATTTAAAAATGTTCATTAAAATCCGAGACGTCGGTGATTGCCTACGGCTTCAGAATGATCTCAACTCTTTTATGGAATTCTGCGCAAATGCTAATCTATTTATAAATACAACTAAATGTCACGTGATTACTTTCTCGAGGAAGAGAAATCCCATAATATTTGAGTATTTGTTGCTAAACTCGCCGCTGATGCGTTCTAGTCATACACGAGATCTGGGTGTTACCTTTGACTCCCACCTCAGATTTGACCTACACATCGATAACATTGTTGCAGCTTCCAGCGTGATGCTTGGTTTCATATTAAGACAGAGTCGATCGTTTTCCAATTATAGATCATTTATTTAGCTTTATTACGCTTACGTATTCAGCAAGCTGAACTTTGCTTCGATTGTGTGGAACCCGCAGTATAAAACTTACATAGACCGAATAGAAAAGGTTCAGATGAAATTTCTGCGGTTTCTGGGTTCGGAGTGTGGTCTGCGGTTGAATAGGGGGGATCCTGGTAATTATGAGATAAGGTTGAATCACTTCAAAATGGTCAGTTTGCAGAATCGCAGAATCATGAGTGACATACTCTTTGCTGATAAGTTGCTGACTAATCAGTTGGAATCGTTGTCACTCTTATCGATGATCAACTTTAATGCTCCATTGAGGAGAGTCAGACAGCTGGAGACCTTTGTCTTGCCCTTGAGGCATACCAATAGCTCTAGGAATTCCCCCATTGTTCGGATGCTTGGTCGCTGTAATTGTTTTAAAGATTTGGTGGATATAATCGGTCTGAGCCACAAAAATGTTAAAAAATGTTTGAGTTGCCATTTCCGGGAGACCCCTAATTGATAATGTTTTTTGTGTTTTCTACTTCACTGTTTTCTTCCATCTTTTGTAGATCTGTGTTACCATATCTAGGTATAATTTAATATAGTATAAATGATAAATTGGTAACTTAGGAATTCAATATTCTTTTACTGTGTACTTTTTTTCGGGTTATGTATTATGTACTTTCGTAAATTGAATACTACATTGTGAACATTCTTTTGGGCATTAGTTTGCCTGCTTATGTTCTTTTATAAATAAATAAAAAAAAATGAAAAAAATAAAAAAAAATAAATAAAAAAAAAGGTTCAAGAACTGAATACATTTGATCATTCTGCATGGAGAATGCAAAAAAGGCTAAGAGGAGAAAAGACTAAAATTCCAGCCCCACACGGAGAAAGGGGAATGGCGTATATCAATACTGATAAGTCAGATGCATTGGCGGACTCGATCGAACGAGAATCGAGAATAAATTACAGGACGACGATAATGAAGATTTTGAAGAACTGGTTGAAGAAGATGAAGAAGAAATGGATGAATTACCAGCGGCTGCTGAAGTAGAAAAACCAACATCGCCAAATTAAATCAGGGAAATAACTAGAAGTTTGAAGAAGAGGAAAGCTCCCGGAAGCGATAAAATATCGAATGTTATGTTGCAGAAATTACCTAGAAAAGGCATAGCGCTCTAACAAATATCAATGTTGAAATAAGTCAAGAAGTCATAATTGTGACCATTCCTGACTCCAAAAATGGAATGTCACGTACATTCCATTGCCGAATGCGACTTTCATTTCTTCATCACTGTTGGGAACTACATGGATAGTCGACCGAAAAAACAAACCCCACAGGTTGCACTGCAGCCTGACACCGAGGACACCTCTACTGGAGGGGTTCACCCATAAAAGCACTGAAATAGGCGCCTTCAGTAAATGAAGGGGACTCAAAACCGGGGTCTTCATCGACTGTCGTCCCTAAAAGACGGAACCGCAGTGGTGCGGAAAAAAAAGGGCTTATTGTGTTCTATGTGAAGAGCAAGGACAGGTACAAGGGATGAAGCGAATGGAAATTGGTCACTAAAAAGATCAAGAGATCGCCAAGATCGAACCAAACCAGCTCGAGGCCAACCCAAAATAGTCCGAAGCCAGCCCAAAACTCTTCGGAAGTGAAGAAACCCCAGGAAACTGCAACCAAAGCAGTCAAAGAGACGAAGAAACCAGAGAAAAATACGGAAAAGGCAAAAATCGTCAAAAAAGCCGAAACCAAGAAAGGAATTTCTGGAGTCACTGAGGAACTGGATAAGTTCACGAAGAACCTCCTGAGCACGATGATGCAGAATCTGGAGAAAGAGATTGAGAAGAAGATGCAGCAAATTATTAAGAATATTTAATGGCTGATACGACGATAAAGAACAATCTCATAATTTAAAGAAAACGTATAATTTGAGTATATTTTATCGTAGAGCTGGTAGAGCGCTTTCGGCTAGTTAGCCATCATCAGTACCGCTAAAAATAAGAAATTGTGTTGTCAACAAATTACAAGAGACAACCACAAAAAAACTTACTTGTCCTAAAATAAACACAAAGTGCCCACAGAGTGCAAAGTCATACATAAAATGGGTCTGGGAAAATGTACCACTATAAAAATCAAGGTTTTAAAACGACCTAGTCGACTATACATAGAAACAATTATAAACAAAAACATTATAAAATGACATAAATATCCATAACCTCGGTTTTTTGGACAACCATAGAATAGAAAGAAGTTTTTGAAAAATATGTTGTGGTCATGATGAAAATATAGTATATATGTAAGGTAAAATTATTAAAGATGACGATATGTACTTCCTAATATTGAATTCTCTTGAAGAGTGGAGTATAACTACGGTTCAAACTGATATTCGTTTGTATATTGAGACAATTCACATTGCTTGAGATTTCGTTCTCAATGAAAACGTTCTCCAAGAAATCCAGTCTGGTAAAGTTTTTTGTACTCGTCTGCAATAAAATTTTTGAGTTCTTTTGGGGGCTGAAGGAGTGCTTGTTGAATGATAGGTGGTGACCAAAAACAGACTTGTCCACGTTTCTTAGATGTTCCTGTATTCTCGTTTTGAGGGGTCTGCATGTTCTTCCAATATAAGAGGCGTCACAATCTTTGCAATTAAGTTTGTATACTCCGTTTTTGTCTAGTGTGCAAATTTCATCTTTGTTATTAATTAGAATCTGCCCAAGGCTGTTAATGGGTTTCGTTGATACTTCTATATTAGGAAAATGTTGTTTCAGGGTTTTTACTGATTTTTCAACGAGTCTTTTGTCTAAGTGGGGGATTGAAAAGTATTTTTTATCTCTATCATCAGGAATTCTCGGGTATGCACGTTCTGTGGTTTGTTTTGCCTGTTTCTTGTTTATTAATGAATCGACCATATCAGGTTCAAATCCGTTGTTGACGGCTATTTGTTTTATTCTATTTAGTTCCAATTTGTTGTTTTTCGGGGGTAACGGGATTGAAAGAAGTCTGTTTGTGTAAGAGTGGAAAGCTGCCATGATGTCTAGTATGGTTAGAGGCAGCGTGTATGACATGATCTGTTTGTGTGGGCTTGCAGTAAACATCAAAAACAAATCCAACGTCATCCCTTATAACTGTGACATCTATGATATTCATTTGCTTGTTCTCTTCTAATTCAATGGTGAACTCAATATTAGGGTGGAATTTGTTTATGTTTATGCTAGAAGGTCTTGAGGTGTTCTTTGACCATTTCTTAGAATTACGAAAATGTCGTCTACATATCTTCTCCAAAGCATAATCTGCCCTATGTGTTTAGCCATTATCTGTTGTTCTAAAAATTCATGAAAACGTCTGATAGAAACTGAGATAGAGGATTCCCCATGGCCAATCCGTCTTCCTGCTCGTAAAAGTTACCGTTAAAAATGAAATAATTTTGGGAGAGACAAAAGTTCAAGAGAGTCAGAAAATCTATTCTTGTATGTTCCGGGATGTTTCGAACTCTCAGAAGATCACTGATTAGTTTCACGGTTTCACTCTTTGGTGTGCTGGTATATAGATTTTTCACGTCGAAAGAAACCATGGGGAAGTCATGGTCAAACTTTGTGTTTTTCAGTATTTCTACCAATTGAAGGGAATTTTTCACTGTGTACTCGGGTGTGAAGCTGCATAGATCCCTCATTACGTTCAAAACGAATTTTGACAAAAAATATGATGGTGTGTTTGTGAAACTGACTACTGGTCTGATGGGAATATCCGTCTTGTGGATTTTTGGTAATCCATATAATTTTGGAAGATTTGGGTTGCTGGGCAACAAGTTTTTTGGTGATTGAAATTCATCCAAAAATTCCCGACAAGCTCTCTGATATGTTTTAAACTTTCTTATGTAAGAGGCTTGAGGACAACTATTCAGTTTCTTGAAGTTATTTTCGGTTAGGAACTTTTCTGTCTTATCAATGTATACATCCCTGTCTAATATGACCAGGCAGTTTCACTTGTCTGCCTTGGAAACTACCAATTTATTTTCCTGAATTTTCCTTCTTATTGATTTGATGGACCTGAAAAATTCTTTTTTTTTCTCCACATCCCGGTCATGTCTACATCTGTTGCCCCCAGGCTGTTGTTTTGAAAAATTTTCGTGTAGATGTTTGAGAAGATCATTTCTGACTATGTTATTCTTTGAGTCGTCATTGCATAAACGCTCAATGATTATGTCAAGTTCAACAGCAAACTCCTTCAATTGGAATTTGTAATCTAATGAGGTGGGATAGTTCTGTATAGAAAACTTTAATCCCAGCTTCAAAAGCTCAAGCTCATGTTCATCGAAGTGGATTGCGGACAAGTTTTTTATTCTTTCGTGAAACTTGAAATCAGAATGGTTTTTCTTAGATGATCTTGGTATTGAATTTTTATTCTTGATGAGCACATTAAGTTTCTTGTTTACCTTGCTGAATTTCAGATTTCTTCCATATTGCACATTCATGGTGTTGTCATTGAATATCTCCTGTAGTTCATCGTACTCCAACGTCATGTTCAGGTTGTCGTAGGTGATCTTCATAAGGCAGTTTACCTCTTTCAATCTTCCTTAGTGCTTCCGAATGTTGTCTTTGATTATTTTCAGTTCGAGGTTCTTTATGTCCCTCAGTGGAACGTTTTTTGAGGCTTTTACTCTTGCGAATGTTGGGGTGACTTTGTTGAAAAGGCATCTCTGCAGGAACCATATGTCGATGTTGATTCTGGCTCTTCTCATGGAGAGTCTTCCGTATTTTTCAGCCAAATGCACCATATAATTTGTTGACAACACAAGTTCTTATTTTTAGCGGTACTGATGATGGCTAACTAGCCGAAAGCGCTCTACCAGCTCTACGATAAAATATACTCAAATTATACGTTTTCTTTAAATTGACATTATTAAATTATTTGAGAACACAGCCCACAACCCACATAGAATCTCATAATTTTCTCTTGGAAAGTCGAAGGATTGAGAGCCCGCAGACCAGAATACGAAGAACTGATTGAAGAGAAGAGACCGGATGTCATAACTCTTCAAGAAACAAGACTTAACCCCAACGTTCGCATAGCATCTCCCAATAACGATATCTACAGAAATGATAGACCTAACAGCACAGGTGGCGTTGCTATACTGACAAGAAGGAATATCGATCACCATTTCGACCAAATATTCAATGGTAAAGAAGTAGAAGCAATATCGATTATTGTGAATACCAATTGAGGACAAGTGAAGATTATTTCGACTTTCACATCACCGGATAAGAACATGCTGGAGGAGGATCTGAAAATGCTACTAGATGGAAGACACCAAATGGTGATCTTAACTGCAAATCGCAGGAATGGAACAGTAGGGTGGAAAATACCAACGGGAGAAGACTGAAAATTTATGCTGGAAAACTTAATGCAGTTGTGATCGGACCTGATTTACCGACCTACATTCCAAGAGTAAATGGACTACCAGATGTACTGGACATTGTCGTAATGAAAGACATCACTGAAGAAATCAGCATTGATACAATTGAAGATGGAACTTCAGACCACAGTCCCATAGAATTCATAGTGGGACATGTCCCAAGAAACGAATTTACCTCTGGAGAAAATCTCGGAAATTCTCCAAATAAATACCCGGGATGAATTAGATGAAGCAGATGGAAAAATGGAAAATACAATAAAAGTAGCATATGAAGAAAGCACCAAGAGAAGAAGGAAACCAATTCCGAAACACTCACATGGAGATACGCCAAGGGATATAAAGGAACCTATAAAAAAGAACAGAAGACTCAGAACAATCTACAGAACAACAAAAAGAGAAGAAGACAAGAAGAAACGGAATAAGCATAGTCAGATATTGAAAAAAAGAACTGCGTTATAACAGATGGCACCAGAAATTGAAGGAACTGAATACAATAGATCACTCGGTTTGGAAAATGCAAAAACGCTTACGACGAGAGCGGACAGTTATACCCCCACTGCATGAAGCAAACGGAATGGTATATACGAAATGTGAAACGGCCGAAGCACTCGCCGACTTAATTGAGAGAGAAGCCAGAATAAACTACAAAAATGATGATGACAATGAAGATCTAAAAAAAGAAGTGGAGGCAAACGAAAATTTGATGCTGGAACCACCGGAAACCGAAATCACTCCAAAACCGGCTTCACCGACAGAGATCAAAGAGATCATAATGAAGTTGAAAAACAGGAAAGCGCCTGGAGAAGATAGGGTAACGAATTATATGTTGAAGAAATTGACTAGAAAAGGAATAGCAGCCTTGACGAATATAACAAATGGAGTTATGAAGACCGAATACTACCCAAAGTGATGGAAAACTGCAGAAGTTATAGTTTTCAACAAGCCTGAAAAGGAACGGAGATTTCCTCAAAATTATTGACCTATCAGTCTACTATCAGCACTAGGAAAAAGCGTGAGAGGGTTATCGCTAAAAGGCTGAATGAGGAAACAGAAATGTTGAAAATAATTCCACCCGAACAATTTGGATTTCGACGAGAACATTCGACTGAACTCAGACTACTGATGGATATCGAGAGAGCTTTTGATAGAGTATGGCACGAAGGCCTTATCTACAAGATGAAAAAAGCAGGATATTCGACCAAGCTTTGCAAGATTATAAGGAACTATCTAAGGAATAGAAACTTTTATGTTAAGATAGATGGAGCAACCTCTCAAACCAGACAATTGGAAGCGGGAGTGTCTCAAGTATCGGTACTTGGACCTCTGCTTTACGCAGTATACGTTCATGATATCCTGAAGAATGCTAGAAATATGCTCACCTTGTACGCAGATGACACAGGAATAGCGTGCAGACATCGACGCCCAGAGCTCATATACCAGAGACTGCAGGAAACCATAGATAAATTACTCAAATGGTGCATCAAATGGAAAATCCAAATCAATGGAAGAAAGACTCAAGCAATATTACTGCAAAAGAGAAGATTGAGGATGGAAGAAATCCTTGAAGTTGATGGAGAAGAGGTTGAATGGAAAAATGAAGCAACAACCCTAGGAGTGAAGCTTGACAGAGGACTAACATGGAAAAACCACATCGAATGTGCAGTTGATAAAACAAAAGCCGCAATGAGTAGATTTTATCCACTCATAGGCAGAAGATGTCATATGAATAAGAACATCAAGTTGACGATGATTAAAACTATCGTGCGACCACAACTCACATATGGATCGGCGGCATGGGGCTCCGCAGCCAAGACCCACATCAAGAGAATACAGACCACTGAGAATAAACTCCTTAGAATGGCGATGGATGTACTCTGGTTTGTTAGAAACAAACGAATCTACAAGGATTTGGAATGGGAACCAGTTACAGAATGTATGAAGAGAAAGGCGGAAAGGATATTCGACAAAGCCAAACAACATCCAAATGAGGAACTACGAAGATTAGTCGACTACGATCCAACAGAAGGAGCTAGAAGGTCAAGAACCTACCACCGAAGACCGAGAGATCAGTTGAGGATTTAAATGTAGCCGAAGAAGAGCTTAACCTATAAAAGATATAGGCAGCATACAACTATCAACATGACTATGATCGTGAGAGAGTCCAGAAACCACAAGAGTCAACTGGTTGTTAGGCAAAAAGCCAGGAACCTATGAAATTTAGGGTATTAAGTGGGTCTCGAGCTCAGGAGAGTGATAATCCCCACACTGTTCTCCCTCAGGAGAGGGTGTGTTCGTCTGCCTTGCAGATTTTCCCCCGGCTACATCAAAAAAAAAAAAAAAAGCGGTAGCGAGTTTGCCCTTGAAGGTAGCTCTCATTCAAGAGGGCTGGCCAGAGAGGGCACTCTCGAAGGAGGAATTCAGCACTGTGGAGCTGACGGTGGTTTCCGCGATGGACAAGATCCAGACCGGCCAGCCTTATCCGTCGTTCCGGAGTGCTGAACTCAACCACTAGGGGGCAATCATAACCTCTTGTGTAGGCGTTTTCAGCAGAAACTGGCTACAGGGTAGTCTGTCGAAGATGAAGCTTCCGAAGGGACTCCGCCTCAAGATGATTGTGATGGGGGACCTGGAAAGATTGACGAGAGTGAGTCTGTGGCTGAGGGGAGCTCAAAGCTCCACGCCCACGGGACTGATTTTCAGGAGAATAGAGATGTCGAGTCCGGCCCTCAAAACCAGAGGCTGGGGGGTCTATAACAGGATTGACAAGCCTGTAATGACACAAGTCATTATTGGTATGGACAAGGCGTCTCTCGAGGTCTTGAAGGCCTGCAAATTCCCAGTTGGGATTGGAATGCGGATGGGCACATGCAAGCTCATCCAAGGCCCAGGCCGGGTTACAGATGCTCCAGTCTCTTCGACTGCACAGGCAGCTCCAACAACGGTGCCCAGTGCCGAGGAGAAGGAGATCTGCACTCCAGAGGAGTAATCCTCTACCCTGACTGACCAGTCGGAGATGGAGGTGGACTCAGCGAGGGCTCCCACCAAGCCCGTGTCTCCCGTTGCCCTACCGGAATTTAAGGAGACCGGCTGGCTCTGAAAGAGATTGATAACGAAGAAATCCATCGAGAATTATTGGCGAAGAAAAAAAACTGGACAATGCGGAGGTTGGCCAAATCCCACGGCTTGATCTGCAACAAGCAGTTGCCAAGCCACGAGACGGTAGCCTCGTCCGAACATCTGATCATAAGCCAACCCGGCTTATGAGTGCAGCTCAAGAAGCGGATTCCCGCTCCTTTTTCCTCCTTCCTGAGGGTATGCCTCAGGATGGCGCCCTGGAGCAGGTCCAGCTGCTCGGCTGAAAGCTTGGTTTCGGGCTCCTTGTCGACAATGCCGACCTTGATCCCCTCCACCATCTCCTTGTAGGTCACCTCCTTACTGACGGTTCCCCCAGGACAGTGCTTTTTCGCACTGGCGCTAGGGGTGCTGCCATCAGAACGCAACCTCTTTGGAGTTTTGGCAGCAGGTGTTGGGAGGTTTGGTTCCCTCTCCTTTTCTGCTACCTTTTCGCCGCCTTCGCGTAGCACTGTCGCAAGTGCCGACTTGTAGTCGACACCCGATTGCAGTAGCCGTTACAGGCGCCTTTTGGCTGCTCCCGCCATTCATCTGCGTTTGGAGGTTCTCAACCTCCTTAGCGACTACAGCGATCGCAGTCTCGGGGATACCCTCTCCTAGGGCGGTTCCGGATTTCTCCTCTGCGCCTGGGGTTGGGTTGATAATGGCAGAATCAGGTTTCACCCCGATTTCTGCGCATTCCTCTTTCGAGGTTTCGGACGTCGAGATAGGATTGATCCGCGTCTCGACTGGTTTTGGTTATATGTTAGTTTCTTTGTCGGTTTCCATAAGCGGTCCCACGAGAAGGGAAGAAATAAAAGTCCGCTAGGGCAGTGCTGCCTTACCCTGGTAAGCCATATTGAAACCGGAGTTCGCCTATTAGGAACTCATCTTAACTCAATGAGCTACTCAAAGAGGAAGTTTTTCGTCTATGTGGACGCTAATCTGAGGTGGTATATTCATACTGATAATGTTTGTGGTAAGCTAAACACTGCTTACTATGCTTTATTACGACTCAGGAGTTGTCTCCCTGTCGAGGAGCTGCTGACTATTTATTACAGCATGGCTTATAGCCATTTAAGTTACAACGTTGTTCTCTGGGGCTCCTCGGTAGGGTCTAATCGGGTGTTTATTTCCCAGAAACGTATCATACGCCTCATTTTCAAACTTCGCCCATGTGATTCATGCCGTCCGATTTTCTACCAATTTCAAATTCTTCCCTTCCCCTGTATATTTATTATCAATAGCCTTGTCTACGTCCATCTGAACGTAAGTAACTTCAAGAAATGCTCTGACTTTCACGAGTATGGAACACGAAACTATGACACTATTGCCTTTCCCCGACATCATACAGCTAAATATGAGTCATCACCAAGCTATATGGGTATCAAATTGTATAACCGGTTGCCCAGTAGATTGAAATCCATGAATGGAAGGTCTTTCAAGAGAGAGGTCAAATTGTTATTGCTCAAGAGATGTTACTACAGTATAGACGAGTTCCTCAAGGACTCCATCAGTTGAATCTGTAATTTTTTTTTATTTTTTTTTTATTGTAGTTCTTTTCTTATGTTTGTTATTTTGTATGACTTGTCCTATACATTTTTATAATGTCCAAAAGGATTAATAAAGTTTATTATTATTATTATTATTATACGATGTTCCACCTTGAACTGGGGGATTTTTGATGAGGTGGTCTCCTCTCGATCCGGCCAATTAAGGCAACATCTCCCGCAAACAAGTTTGCATGGTTTGTCAACTGCCGCCAGTCTTTGACTGTCCGGTCAAGTTGGCGCCGTCAATCCTGTGCAAGGCTACCAGTAGTGTTTTTGAGACTACGAGCCAATTTATAGTCCCACAGTCCTCAGCTTAATTTGTAATCATTAGCAGAAGGACCCCTTCTATCCGCCACCTGGAGACGCGCCTGGTTGGTACTTCACCCCAATGCCAGGTAATGCAACTTACAATGTGTCTTAAAGCGAAACTGTCTTCGTGAGTTTTTCTTAACCCATAAATCTTTGGTAGAACAGAATTGTGGATCCTGATCTTTTTTTTGTTCGGTCTATGTATTCATCTTAGATAATGTTTTGGCGAAACTATTCACTCGCTCTTGGAATTTCTTGGTTGGGTCCTTATCAATTTCGATTCCAGTTACATTTTTTTATTCAGAGGACCGATGTATTCACAATTGGATGGTAGCGCCATGGGTAACACTTCAAGCTCTGTTTCGGCTAGGATCGTGATGGATGAATTGGTTGGTGAGGTGTTGGCGAGGCTTCCCATTTATATCCCGTTTTTATATTTATATATCACAGCAGTTACCGAAGAAGACCTCGACAGCGTCTTACGTGATTCAATGAGTTCCATCCGAAACTTCAGTTCACTCCGGAGAAGGAAGAAGATGAAAAACTTGCCTTTCTTGATATTAAGGTACATAGAACTGAATCGAAGACTCTGATGACAAACTGGTTCGTCAAACCTACCAATTCATATAGAATATTAACGTACTTATCCGCAAGGTCTTTCAACCAGAGATTGACCAACATTAGAGACCTGCTGCATTAAATGATGAGACAGAGCTATCACTCTTTTACAATGCTAACTTAGAAACCATCAACTGCATTTTGAAAAAATATAATTACCCCAACAACTTTATAAAGAGATGTGTTTTGTAAACTATATGTTGTGCCTCTTCTTATCAATAATAAAACTATAAAATTGAGAAGCTCTATTCAATGTCTGATCTTTACAAAATTCTATTCAAAACGAGTGATTGCAGAGGTGAAACATACGTTTTCTTTCGTTGTGATTGTTTCGTTCTTGGTGCAAGATTGAAAGGTATTCGTTCATTATTTTACATACCACTTTGTGCATAATGTTGGGCTCCGTTGATGGTTAAATTTTCTTTTGCTAATTTGTGAATTAAGGACAGTTTTGTTTTGTTTCTATATTGGAAAATACCTCCATTGACATTGAATACTGTTATCTGAATTCCATATGTGCACCCGAAATCCCCTTTATCTGTAACGGTGTGGTACAACTGGTCTAATCACTTTTCTCACGTTTTCAAATCAGAGATTCTGAATGGAATAACGTCATTGTTGGCCAGCTTAGGACTTAAGAATATTATATTCGTGGTTGGTTTCCTTTTATGTTCTCATTTTTACTATCCTTTGTTATACCCCTATCCTTCGCTCAGTGGCCTTCCTTTGTGGTCTGTCGATATTAAGTCTCCCATATCGGCCCATGGGAGTGAAGTGTGTGCCCTTGTCTGCTTGATCCATTTATTTCGCTTACTTTGAGAATTCAAGTCAAGGAAAACTATATTTTTAATACGATGTCTAACCGCTGCGGTAGTTGTTCATCTAAGATCAGTTCATCCCAGCTGTTTGTCACTTGTGAATCATGTTCCAACGTTTTCCATGCGAGGTGTGTAAGCCTGAATGAGGTCGATATTCAATATCTTTCTGAGAAGTCGATTTCATGGAGGTGTCCGCCATGTTCTTTGAATTCCCGTTCTGCTCGATCTGGCTCTACTTCAGAAAACACTTCGACATCTCAGCCGATTACTATGGTTGAGTTTCAACGACTAATGGAGAAGATTTCTTCAATTGCTGAGGATGTTTCAGCAATACGAGTCAATCAGGACGACCTTTCTGAGCAGACTGCTCACTGCCAAAACTCGTTGGATGAACATAAAACCATTCTAACAAGGCACGAATCTGCGATCACTTCTCTGGACACAGAATTGGTCTCCATTAAGAATGTTAATAAAACTGTATCATCACAGGTAGCTGAATTGGGACGCAGGATTGATGGCATTGAAATGAATTCATCTGGTGCTGCTGACCGTTCCAATGTTGTTGATTCGGCTGAGACTCTTGAGAGACTTCGGAGATCTTACAATGTAATCATCAGAGGAGTTCCAGAGATGGTTGACACTTCAGAAGGACATAAACAAAATTATCGATCATGTTGTTCCATCATCCTCGAATGACTTATCTCATTATAGAGAATTTGTCTTCTCGTGTGAAACGTTATGACTTTAAAAAAAATGGATTCCCACAAATTTTGTTTGCTTCTTGGTGAAATTGATTGGGATCGAAACATGGGTAATGTCAAAAATGTTAATGATGCTAGTACTATTTTCAACAATGTTGTTCAGAATGTTATATTGAAATGTGTTCCTTTAAAGAGCTGCTGCTCTCGTAAGTTTCCGGTATGGTATTCTAAAGACTTGATTCAAAAAATCAGAATTAAAAACCATTATTTGAAAATGTATAGAAAACATAAATTACTATTTTATCTTGGACGTTTAAAATGTTTGAGGCGTTCAGTCAAGAGTACTATACAGTCCTCCTATAGAGAATATATACAGAGGTCTGAAACTAATCTAAAAAGTGATCCCCGTAATTTTTGGAGTTATGAGAATTCTAAGAGAAACAGGTCCCGGATACCTGGTCGAATGGAGTTTGGTGATGAAACTTTTTCAACTCCTGAGGCAATCGTCAATGCATTTGCGATGAATTTTAAAAGCGTATATACCAGCGATGCTTCATTGTCGAATTGCTGTTACCGGACTGAGACTATATCAGCTACCGGCCGTCTTCTGACCCTCAATGAAATAACTCATGACATGGTTCTATCTGCATCCAGAAAACTTACAAATAAATATACATTGGGACCAGATGGTGTTCCGGTAATACTTGTCAAATCACATATTGAACTTTTCGTGCGCCCATTGTGTATAATATATAATTTAATGATACGGTCGGGAACATTCCCGGATATTTGGAAGGTGTCGCGTATTTCTCCAGTCTTAAAATCGGGAAAGCACTCGGATGTGGCAAACTATAGACCGATTGCCCTGATATCTGTTTTTTCAAAACTCATTGAGATAATTCTGTCCGATATCATTTATAACCATGTTAGAACGTCATTGTCGGGATATCAACATGGATTTGTCCGATCTCGCAGTACTGCATCGAATCTGTGTATTTTCACCCAATATGTTTCCGAGTCACTCGATGATCGAGATCAGGTTGATGTTGTATATACGGACTTCAGCAAGGCCTTTGACCGTGTGCCACATACACAACTTCTGAGAAAGCTCTCCCATTTCGGAATTTCGGTTGACATAATCGCTCTCTTGGAGTCTTATTTGTGTGATCGTGTGCAATTTGTTGAATATGAGGGTGTTAGATCGTTCTTGTTCACAGCCACCTCTGGAGTTCCACAGGGTTCGAATTTGGGACCACTGTTGTTTCTTTTATTTATAAACGACATCTCAGATATTATTTTTTCCGAGAAACTGCTGTTTGCTGATGATCTCAAATTATACAGAAGGATAAAGAACTTTCTTGACTGCCTTCTACTGCAGAGTGATCTCAATAGATTGCATAAATGGTGTGTTGATAATGGACTTTTTTTGAACATTGACAAGTGCAAAACCATGTAATTTGCAAGGAAGGCGTCACTAATAGTCTTTGATTATAAAGTAAATAACCAACTTTCAACTAAGGTTAGTGAATTCAAAGACTTGAGGTTACTTTCGATCAAAAATTGACATTCTCTGTGCATATAGAGAGCATAACAGCTAGCGCCATGAAAACTTTAGGTTTTGTCATTCGTAATTGTAGAGAGTTTTCATCCTTAGAGGCAATTTCTTCTGTTTATTGCTCACTGGTTAGAAGTAAGTTGAATTATTGTAGTTCAGTGTGGAATCCTTGTCAGGCAAAGTACATAGCTTGCATTGAGAGAGTGCTGAGGAAATTTCTTAAGTTCACCTTTCTGAAAAAGCATGGCTTTTATTCAGCCCGAAATTATAATTATAATTCTCTTTTGGATGAGTTTGGATTCAGTTCACTCAGAAAGGTACGCGAGATTGATGATTTAGTGTTCATATATAAATTACTTAATAACCGGATTGATTCACCGCTTCTACTTTCCTCAGTACTCTTTCATGTTCCTCGTTTTGCGTCAAGATCGCCTGTAACTTTTCATCTTAATGTACCTAACACTCAGCACCACTTTTTTTGTCCGCTTACTACGATGTGTAGGAGTTATAATAGCCTCAGTGATGTTGATATATTTTTTTGTCTTTGCCAATGTTTATTCGCTCAGTGTCGAGTGTTCTGCAGAATTAGTTTTTGATTGTATTTAGATTTAGATTATGTTATTTTGGTTTGTAATTAATGTGCGTATTAAGTTCGGGATAAAAATTTTTTTGTATACACCTGTCATTGGACTTCGGTCTGTTGGATGTATTATTTCTAAATAAATAAATAAATAAATAAATAAATAAATAAATCAGATTTCAACGTATTGGCCCGAGAAGACACTCGAATCGAAGACCTATCAAATTGTCGTTTAGTAATCCTGAAACGGTAACACAGCTCCTACGTAATAAAACTACCCTGAGAGGTTTCGATGAATACAGAGATGTTACTATATCTGATGACAGGACCCCGGCTCAATTGGCTCATCTTGACCTTTTTCGAAAAGAGCTTAAGCAAAGAACCTCTGCAGGCGAGAATAATCTGACAATTAAATATGTGAAGGGACTACCATGTATTGTTCCGATGAACTCTCAACATCCACCTGTGCCAAAAAACTGACTAATCTCGTCGAGTGGAAATTCTTGTACACTAATGCTGATTCGATAAATAATAAACTTCAGGAACTCTTGGCTCTTACTAATTTGGAAAAACCAACTTTTATATTCATTACCGTAACCTGGCTTAGTGGTGCTATCCCTAATTCATCTATCGATATTCCTGGATTTACTTTGTATCGATGCGATAGCAGCATCACTCCGAGTCACTGCGGCGTCGCTGTATACATAGTTGACGAGTTGGTATCTTTTTTTAACATCACATCGTGTTCTCTACTCACTCCGGGTATCGACAATGTCTTTGTAGATATGTCCCATAGCTCATGCTCACTTACTGTCGGCTGCGTCTACCGACCAAGATCCTACCCATCATTCCAATTGTTGTACGACCACATAATAACATTAACTGAATCAAGCAGAAATGTTTTCCTGGCTGGTGACTTCAACTTTCCTGATCTGGAGTGGCCGCTAACTCGTCTTCCTTCTGAAAACTCACCGTCATCTGCTTTCATCAACATGCTTCAAAATTCACACTTACACCAACTTGTTGGCAGTCCAACGCGATATCGCCAGGGTCAGACCCCACACGCCCTTGATCTGATATTGGTCGATGATCCTGACCTCGTTTGTGACATTGACTATTTGTCCCCACTTGGGAAATCTGACCATGAGGTTATCAAGGGAAGTATTCAGATGACTGTTAGTGAGCCAAAAAGATGCAAGTTCAAAAAGCTCAAGATCGTTGACTATGATGAACTAAATACTAAATTCGGTCAATTCGATTGAACTAGCCTACTTCGCGAGGATGATGTCGAGAACATGTGGCGACATTTCCTGTCTTCGGTTAGTCGTTTCGTTGATGAGTGCACTACTATAAAAACTGTTAGGCGGCATCCGACCAAGCCATGGATCAGCGAGGCGATATACCGAATGCTCCGTCGGAAGAGGGGTTTATGGCAGAGATATAAGAGAAGTCGGGGTGAACGTGACTATTGGCGCCACCAGAATTACGCTTCGATTGTTTCTGCTGAAATTGCAGCGGCAAAGACCAGATTTGAAAAGGATATTTGCTCGAGCACTAACAAGAAAAAGTTCCATAAATACATTCGCTCTGCATTGAACACGAAGGTTGGCATTCCCGAGGTACGCAACTCGGAAGGAGAATTGTGTGGTAACTTGGAGTGTATTACTGCTTTAGCAGCGTATTTTGTGAGTCGTTCTCGGAAGAGCCTATAGAACCGCTTCCCGATATTCTTTCGCCCAGATCTCAAGAGAGCGTGGATGTTGTGACTTTTACTGTAGAAGATGTTGCTAATTATCTAGGTAAAATCAAGACTTCTACATCTCCTGGTGTAGACAACCTGAGCCCGAAAATTCTGAAGCGATGCAGTTCAACATTGGCTTATCCCTTGTCCATCCTTATGGAAAAATCATTCTCAACAGGAACGCTGCCTCTTGATTGGATTTCTGCTCGTGTTACGCCGGTTTACAAGAAGGGCGATAAGCTTGATCCTCGAAATCATCGTCCAATATCTCTGACTTCTTCGGTTGTTAAAGTCAAGGAAAGAATTATTTTCGATCAACTTTTGGAATTTCTTCTTACCAATGAAATATTGCCCAAACAACAGCATGGTTTTATTACTGGGCGATAGACAATAACTTGCTTACTGAAGTGCTTAAATGACTGGACAAAAGCACTGGATCGAGATATACCTGTGGATGTCGTGTATCTTGATTTCGCTAAAGCTTTCGATAGAGTTCCCATCCGCCGGCTCCTGTACTAGTTGGAGCATTTTGGAGTGCGAGACGACCTGCTGCGATGGATAGAGAGTTATTTGAGTGGGCGTAAATTCTTCGTTGGCGTGGATGAAAAAAGATCTCGAACCTTTGATGTTACTAGCGGAGTTCCACAAGGATCGGTTCTCGGTCCGCTGCTGTTTCTGGTCTACATATCTGATTTGCCTTCGCTTCTCAAATCCATGATTTCTTTATTCGCTGACGATGCTAAGCTCTACAACTATGCTGATACCAACCCATTCTTGCTCCAGGAGGATTTAAACACTCTGTTTTCTTGGTGCTGTGATTGGCTTATTGAGCTCAATTTACTTAGCGCTTGGCTCTCCTTAACCTGCCCTCTTTTCAAGCTAGGAGGGATCGTGGTGATTTGATCATTGCATTTCGGGCGTTGACGCAGAAATTTGGGGTCGATATGACTGATTTTTTTGACCTAGCAACTACGAGCCAACTAAGGGGCCACAGGTACAAATTGACGCGTGAAAGATTCAAGTGTGCCCCACGAGAATCTTTCATTGGTAACAGGATATTCCATAAATGGAACAGTCTTCCGGACGAAGTTGTTGGAGCATCTAGTGTCAACTTCTTCAAGAATAAATTGGACGTTTGGTGCGGCGCCGATGCATGTTAGTGTTGGGATTCGTGTGCCAGTGGTTACTCTATTTCCTTTCCATTTCTCTCCATTACTCTTTCAGTTTATTGATGTTAAATTTTTGTTTCTTATCATGAGTTTCACTTTCTGTAATTTTTCATTTCGAATGTTACATGTGTTGAGAAAACTCTTTTCTGTTTATAATAATAATAATAATAATAATAATTCTTTTATCTAGGCATAAAACAGGCAAGAAAAATCAATCAGACTCAGATGAAGAAAGAATTAACGGAGGAGTTTACCCGAAGATTGAGGAGGATAATGAGAACTGGTCTTAACAGCAAGAATCTGATAAAAGCGATTAACACCTATGCTTGCTCGGCGCTGAGCTATTCATTTGGTATTATCTCTTGGACGACCACCGATTTAGAAGCTTTACAGAGAAAAATAAGGACGATGCTGACTAAACACAATAAACATCACCCCAAAAGCTCAATAGAACGGACAGAGCTGCCACGACATCTTGGGGGTAGAGGAATTGTTGATTTGTGCAACCGTATGTCCCAGGAAATTGAAGGACTTCGAAACTATTTCTTGAGCAAGGCAGCTTCGTCAGAACTCCATTGAGTAGTTTGTGTTGCTGATACATCTACACCGTTAAAGCTACACCAGGATCACTTCGAAACCGTCAAACACTCTGCAGAAAGTAAAATGCAGAAACTGATTGGCAAACCTTTGCATGGGAGGCACCAGAATGAGGTCAACCATGATTACGTCGACATATCTGCGTCGAACTACTGGTTCACTTCCGGAAGGTTGTTTCCTGAGACAGAAGGCCTCATGCTCGCCATCCAGGATCAGGTGATTCCAACAAGAAATTACATGAGATACATCGCCAAGGATGCCTCAGTGGCGGACGATAGCTGTCGTTATGGCTGTGCGACACATGAAACTATCCAGCACATCACCGGGGGATGTCAGAAGTTCGCGGGCACGGAGTACAAAAATAGACATGATGCCGTTGCCAAGATTCTTCACCAAGAATTGGCACTAAAACACCAACTTCTTACTTCGAAAAGGGTTCCTTATTACAATTACCATCCAGATGCTGTGCTGGAAAACGAACATCACAAGCTCTACTGGGATCGCACTGTTCTCACAGACCGGAAAATAACCCACAATAGACCAGACCTCATATTGCTCAATAAGGATGAGGACACAGCACTATTCATCGACGTGGCAATTCCAAATAATAACAATCTTCTGGATAGACACACTGAAAAAATTTCAAAATACAGAGATCTCGAGGAACAAACCAGAAGACAGTGGAAGCTGAAAGATATAAAGACCATCTACATTTCATCTACAGGCCTGATACCGAAGAAACTACTAGAGAACTTGAGAAAACTTCAGTTGGACGAAAATATTTATAAAGTCATGCAGAAGGCGGTACTGCTCGGAACGGCGAGAACTGAACTGGGGAATGCAGAGGAACACCGTCTGCTCCGACAGGAAGTGCGGGTGGAGCAGGAATCCAACCTACAGCAGGAAGCCGAGGAGCGACCCGAACCCGACTACCACCACGAGCCCGAAAACCTGGAAAGGGCTCCAACAGAGCTTAATCCTTTTGATATCTGGGATAAGTGAATTTTCCTCTGGAGAGGAGTGTGAAAGCCGCAAGGCTAAAGTCATAATAACTACTTAGTAGTATACGGGTGTGACAATCCCGCGGACCCCGGTCACTCTCAGCCGAGGGGTGAACCGGTCGTGAATTGTGGTGTACAAATTGCAGGAATTGTCATGAATTGAATTGAATTGCCAAGAATTGTTGAGAATTGTGTGAATTGTCAGGAATTGTTGAGAATTGTCGTGAATTGTGGAGAATGGGCTATTTTTCTAAATTTCAAAATCTATGAATTTTTATAACTCTTAAGCCCGTTTGCAACAGCCGAGAATTCTCTAGAAAATTTACTCGAGATTTCATGCGCCGTGAATTATGTACCGTTACATACGCACTTTCGGTAGAATTCTCTGTTCAGTTGCATACAAAATAATCTCTGCCGTTTTCTTGCGAGAATTTTGTAGAGAATTCTCCAGAGAATTCTCGGCTGTTGCAAACGGGCTTTATACATATATGGAAATTTATTTTTTTAAAACTTTAACACATTGCATTCGGTCGGAAATTGTGATTTCAGAAGAGCTCTCTTATTGAACATGGATATGTCCTAAGGTATAGAATTCAGAAATTTTTTTTTTGTAATATGTGGATATTTCGGTGGATATGGAATTCTATATTTTCTTGATCGGTTTCACTGGTGTCGAATTGACAAAAATTACTAGACTGTAGTAAGGGCATTCTACGTTACACGCTTTTACACAATCGAATGTTTATTAAGTTTCGAAGGGTGTATATCTGAATTTGGAAGCGAATCTCTTACGTGTTGGATAAATAATGGAAATGGGTTTCCATAAATAATTTGAATTCGATTTTGGAGTTTTAGGAAACTTGCCCATCGTCGTAAATTATAAAGAATTGTTCTGAACTATTAATTTCCGTGAATTGTTCGAAAATTCTCATGAATTGTCTGGAATTTTTATGAATTGCAATGCATTTTCTAATTGTTGGGCGATTCGCTGTCTTGCAATTCACAGGTGTCCAACTATTAGGACGCAGAAAGGGAGGTTTGCACATGTATATGGACATGTATATAGTCGCATGCCGGCGCAATAGTGCAAACTCCGAGTTTAATTTCTGTATTCTGTGATTTGAATTAAAGTGATATAAGATTGAGCAGGTAAGAATCATCATCATTTTTTCATTATTTCTTATTGATACACAATAATTTCCTACGGGTGTGAAGCCAGGTTTCTTTCATCCACAGTTACAATCTGTCAACGCCGCGCTCTAAGGATAACTGTATTGTTAAGTATACAATTCTTACAGTTCTGAAAAAGATATTAATGCTCGTTTTAGGATTTGAGATTCTCTTGGAAAAAAATGAGATATGGTGCAATCGGATATTATTCATACCTTGATTTATACCAATGAAAATCATCAAAGCTCATTGTCAGCCCGTACGGGGGGCCTGGAGGGATTCAAAGTTAAAAATTTGAAATTTTCTCGAGCCATGTGCATTCTTGAGAATAGAGTAAATTGGTTCGATATAACATTTTACATCATGAACAGTCATCAAAACACATTGTTAACCTGTACAAGGACTATTCACCAACAATATTGGTGAATATTGGTCCCGATCTCTTTGCGTTCAATAGCAGGTACCTGAAACGATTCCTTCGGTTGAAACCGTTTTATTACTCTGTTGGGAATAACCCATTAAAATCATTGTTAAGAACGGGCGTTCTTTCTTCAATGCATATCATATAATTTTGGTTATTTCAACCTCATTTTTAACACTTTTATAATTTCTGAGAAGATGTTAATTCGAAATGTCGGTCTATATCGGTATATCGATTGCAATAATGTCAATTATATATTCACAGCTTCTTCCCTCTCAACCTGACAAAGATCATTCGGAGGTTCATCTAAGACTTGGAGACTCGCTTGGAGATGTCTCTCCAAGTCTAAAATAAAAATTATTTGAAACATTTGTCTAATGTTTCAAATAATATATAAATCATATATTTCGCTTATACCATTTTTAATCAATAGAGCTTTAGTAATGTAATAATTAAGGTTCGCGTTGAATGAATTCCTAGATATGTAGGTACACACTAAGGATCACCGAATTGGGCAATTCGGAGAGGGATATATTTTTAGTTGATTAATCAGTGAAGATGAATTAATAATATTAATAATTGTTTTCAGCACTCAAAAAGTAGACATAGATATTTCAGCACGTGTGTCGAATCTCTTGATGGTTATTCTGTAAGCTCTTTGTTATTCCATATAAATTGAACGAACAACTTTCATGAGAACACAATCTTGATTTCAACGCACCATGTTTCTGAAACCTGGTAAGTTGTGTTATTATTTTGTAGTACTTCACATACTTTCATAAAATTCCATAAAATAACTCGACATGTTGATGTATGATTTAAAATTAATAGCTTGCATAGTAACCATTTTTTTCAACTATTCTATCAATTTGCGTTTGATAGAAGGTACTGATTCAGAAGATTTCACCTAGAAGTATTTCTTCGCTTCATAAAATTTCATAACTCAATTTGAAAAAACCTACAAAAATTTTAGTTACGAACGGGTACGCTCTGTTGTATTCAATATTAGGGTTGCCCATTTTGACCAAAAAGATTTTATGCACAGAATAACTCTAGAGCCATTTGCTGAGGGAATTTAAAAAAATTTACCTGAAAGTATTTTTTCGGATCATACAATTTTATACCTCAATTTGGAAAAATCCAAATTTGTCGTTATGGAAGGGAATGCTCTTATCCTATATTAGGTCGTTTTCACAACATTTTATTCAGTTGAATTTCAAAGTTGTTTGAATCAGCCTATATAACTACATATATAACTATGTTGATGAGGGGAGGTTAATAGTACATCAAACAATGAAGTATAGGATATCCATGGATAGAAGCAATTTCTGTAAGCTAGCCTCAGTTAGCCGTAACTACTATCTGGCTATATCTATAAGACATATTATTGAGTGGTTTCAGACCTTTCATAGTGTGATGTGAAGAAAATTCCCAAAATATATATTCAAAAAAAAAAAAAATACATAACTATGAATTGTATTGAATTGTCATGAATTGTATTGAACTGTCATTAATTGTATTGAATTGTCATGAATTGTATTGAATTGCCATGAATTGTATTGAATTGTCCGTGAATTGCCGTGAATTGCCATGAATTTTCTTGAATTGTGTGAATTGTTGAATTGTCTGAATTGTTTTATATGCTATTATAGGAATTGCGTGAATTGTCTGAATTGTGGTGTACAACATTTTCATGACCGGTTCACCCCTCGCTCTCAGCCGATGTCGGAAAACAGTCGCTGCCTGGGAATCGTCAGGGCACGTCTGGAGTTGGTGCTGGACGTGACAACATGCAGGACACCAACGGCAGAACGCTAAGAAGGCGGGCGCCTGCCACACAAAAAGCTACGCCTCTAGACGGGGAGGACATCGACGAGGAGAGAGTTCAGGTTGTCGGTCGCATAGGGATTCAAAGCTCGCAAGAGCACCCTGTAGTCGGAACCGGCAGCCGAAAAAGGACAGCACAAAGGGGACGCCACAAGTGGACGCCCGAGCAGCATAGCCTGCTGTCTGCGCTATACAGAAGATCAGGACCCGGCAGAAGGGGATACATGAATAGGCTGCATGGTCTGTGGTGCGAAAATTGTCCAGACCTCAACTACATGACGCAGCAAAACCTGAGAGATCAGATCAGTCATCTCAAAAGAAGAGGAATCTTGCAGCGGTCTCGAGAGCAAGGAAGGTTGGAACAACAAGCTGAGGAGCAGGTGACAGATGCTTTGAGCCAACATCAGCAATTGACGGTTGACATAATATAATAATAATAATAATAATAATAATAATATTTATTCACCATAAATTTTTTACAATACAAATGAAAATAGAGCTAAATGCATGAACAAATAGATGATATCACAGAAGCTCCGGCTCAGGTAGCCTTTGCTTGTACGTGATGTTGTAGAAAATTCGCTCCTGATGATGAGTGAACAAATGGTTCACGCAATTTATCCAAAAAACACTTATACTACCATTATAATTGAACTAAACACCGTATTATTTTTTTTTTTTCGTTTATTTATGTCATCGCATTGTATACTTTTTATCTGTGGTTAATGAAGTCGTGCAGTCTCTCCCTTCCATAGGATATAATCCATTTTTCACACCTCTTTCTGAACATATTGACATTGTTTATCCTCAAGATGTTAGCTGGAAGCTGATTAAAGAGTTTCGGCGCAAGATAGTCACAGTGACGCTGTCCTATAGTTTTTGCACACCTAGGTACGCTCAAGGAAACCATCTTAGTTCGGGTATTGTGACCGTGTACAATGGGCTCAAAGTCGATTCTGGACTTTTTAATATTCACCAGCATATTCAAGGAGTATAGTTGTCTCACATCGAGTATTTCGGAATCCCCGTGCAACCTAGCGTTAGAGAAGGTGAGTGGTTTACTATAGATTACCCGCAGAATCCATCTTTGAATAACACTCAATTCTTCCAGGTGAGTATCACTAACACCCCCCCAACCCACAATTCCATATGTCAACTGCGATTGGACCAACGCAAAGTAGAGTAGTTTAAGGTGTTTCACATCTAGGTATTCTTTTAAATATTTTATTTTATACAGCACACCTCTCAATTTATTCACTATATTTTTTATTTGAGGGTCCCACCTCATATGTCGGTCAATGATCACACCCAAATACTTGACCGATTCTGCTTCCGAGATGCGAGAGTCAGTTCCGGCCGACAAACACCCCATGGATGGCAGTCCACTGGAGTATGAGCAAAAGGGTAAGTATTTCGTTTTTTCTAGATTGAGGGTGAGCGTGTTGTAACTGAACCAATCCCCTAGAGTTGTAAGGTCGGCCTCGGTTTCTGATTTCAAAGTTTCCCACGAGTCGGACTCACAGAGTAGTGCAATATCGTCTGCGAAACTAAGAATTTTCCCTTTGATTCTGAGATTCAATAAGCTGTTAATATATATTATAAATAACAGTGGCCCAAGTACAGTACCCTGTGGTACCCCATAACTCACATACCTGGGTCCACTCAGCTCACCACCGATATCCACCCTCTGCTCTCGATCAGTCAGATAACTTCTAAGTAAATCATATACTTTCCCTCTGAAACCATAGTTGTCCAACTTCTTTAGTAGTTTCTTATGATCGACAGTGTCGAAGGCCTTAGAGAGGTCAACGAAGACGCATAAGGATGGTTTACACTTGTCTAGAGAACTGTAGATGTGAGATGTCAAGTGATAGAGTGCATCTTCCGTTGATTTCTTCTCCATGAATCCATATTGACGCTGTGAAATAATCTTATATTTGAGACAGAAATCTGTCATTCTCTTTTTCAATATTTTTTCTATGATTTTTGCAATGTTTGATATTAGAGATATTGGTCTATAGTTCTTCATATCCAATTTATTTCCACTCTTGAACAGAGGTTTCACAATACCAATTTTCAGCCTCTTTGGAAAGTACCCCTCACTAAAACAACAGTTTATCAAGTGGGCCAGAGGGATTTTTACCTCATCAGAAATGTTCTTTAAAGTTTCCGATCTTATGTTATCATGGCCGGGGGATGTTTTTTGTTTTAGTTGCATTATCGTCTTATGCACTTCTTCGATGTCCGTAGGCATTAAGCACATGGAGTTCTGCACAGTCTTATCATTCTCTTTATAGTTTTCAGGGATTTTGATTTTTTTCGCGTATTTTTGACCTAGTGAGCTATAATAATTATTGAAGTTGTCCGAAATTTCTATTTTGGATTCCAACAATGTACCATCCATCGATCTAATTTTGTTAATTTTTGTTTCAGGCCTGGACCGTTTACATATATAATCCACGCAATCCCAAAGAGCCTTGGACCGGTTGACGTTATCTCTTATCAATTTTTGTGCAAATGTTCTTTTCGCGACATTTATTAGTTTAGTTAATTTATTTTTATATTTCACATATTCCATCCTCAAAAGTGAATTGCTGGGATCCATCTGTGCGGCTCTATATAATCGTTGTTTTTCATTTATTGATGTGAGAAGTCCGTTAGTAATCCATTTTTTCCTCTAAGTGTTATATTTTTTCAACCTTACGTTTCTTGTATTTTCGGCTATATGTTTGTTAATTTTCTCAATGAACTCATCAGTCATAGCATCTATATTATGTGAACAATAGAATTCTTCCCATTTTTCCATTCTCAATGCGGTCTTAAGTGCTGGATAATCAATATATTGTCTGCAACCATCATCCATTCTAGACGTATCTGCCGACTTCCGACTCAAATCCACTGTCAAAGCTATTGGATAGTGGTCCGTAATGGAACAATGGAAAATATACGACTGGATCTTCCTATGAACTTTTGTTCTTACGTGAAAGTGATCAATGCAAGTTTGACTCTGTGGTCGAGTTACCTCATTGATGTATGATTCATAACCAAACGCGCTCAAGATGTTCTTATATTCCTCGCTGACATCCGAGTCAGACAATAAATCTATGTTTATATCTCCCGTTATTATATGAATGCTACTTCCTTTTACAGTTTGTATATACTCTTGTAGGTCTACGCTGAACTTTTTTGGACATGTACTTGGAGATCTGTATATAGCTGAAAGGGTTATTTGTTGTGATTCAATCTCCGTACAGACTTCTAATAACTTAAGATCTCCTAGGTTTCTCACTTCATGGGTGAAATGGATGTCATCTTTGATATATACTAGGACCCCATCATTCCTGTTTAATACGCCTTCATTATATAATGTGGTAAAACCATCAATCTTCAGTACGTGCAAATCATGTACGAGATATGTTTCAGATAGAACAATAATCTGAAACTCCAGCGCAACTCCATTCAGAAACAAAATCAACTCATCCATATTCTTCATTATACTTCTTATGTTCAACTGCAGGATGTTAAGTGGTGTTCGTTTCTGTGGTGCAAAGTTTTTTAAATCAGTTATAATCTTTGCTTGAATTGGTTTGTTATGATATTCTCTTATAAATGGATCCATTTGAAAGGAACAACCACAAGGGATAAATTAGAGACGACAGAATATACAACATACAAAAACATATACACATGGGTAGAAAATTTAATTATTTGTTTTGTTTTCCTTTTTTTTTTTTTTTTCAATCTTCTATTTAATAATTCGACAATCGGATGGACAGACAAAAGGTTATGTGTAGAGTCTCCGCCGACTACTTCAGGTGACCCTTCTGCGAGTTAGAACGCAAACGTGTACTTTTTCCAATATTTTCCTTGAGACCTTTATCAGATTTTGGTGTATCTCCTTGTTTAATAGTTGCTGTATCAGTTACCGGTGTATTACGCAGTGGAGCGACTTCCGAAATCTCTGCCCTCGCCTCAGTCTGATGAACTCGAGTCTGCTCCTGGATGTTTTCTAGCCGCACTATTAGGGCTTGGGTCGGGGTCGCCGGCGTACTGTCAGACTTGGCGTTTTCTCTCCCTAATTCTTGCAGTTCGTGAATTGAAAACTCTCTATTGTTGACAACCAGTTTACCTCCTTTAATGTAGCAGGTCTTACCCTTCTTTCTTTCCTCAATCAAAACCCTCTTTAGTACCTGATACTCGCCTCGCTGCTGCTCCGTTAAATCGCCCGCAATCGCAACACCAGTTCCTCTAAGTTTTTTTGCGTTTCTAAGAACCTCAATCTTTTTCAGATACGAAACGAACTCAATCTTAACCGGCCGGTTTGATTTCCTGCCTAAACAAAAGAAATCATTTATGTCTTCACCGTGAATTTCAATACCCAGCAGTTTATTGAGTTCAGCACAAACAAAATTCAAATCAATATCCTCATTCGACGCAGTCCACCCAAAAACAATAATGTTATTTCTCCTAGACCTCCTCTCAAATTGCTCAATTTTTTCCTTCAGAAGTGCATTTTCCGACTCGAGCTGGCGGAAACGGTGCTTCAGATCCTCGAGCTCCAGTAATATGTTAGATTCGGAAGCTTGGATACTATTTTTCAATTCGTTCTTAACAGTATCAATTTTTCCCAGTATGTGTTGAACCGCTTTCTCATCCATAGTACTTAATTATTTTTTCTTAATAGTTGCTTCGTGATCAATTAAACCGTAGTTATGAAATCACCTAACACAAGAAAGGATATCAGGAGGACAAACTTCACTTCCCTGGGCCCTTAAGGAAGACTCAGGACAGATAAGGCAGGCCACGGAACGGAGGAATCGGGGAATTCGGTGCGATATGAAAGGTCAAGTTATCGCAATTTCTTTCCGAGAATGAGTCACGCAAGAAATGTGTTAAATCGTAGTCCACCTGGCAGCGTATGCTGTTCGCCGATACCGACGAGAAAAGAAGCGATATTAAACGAACAAAAACAATGACTTCTCAGCGAGATCGACCGGACAAATCAATCTTCAAACACATACCTATGTACTCAAAGAATTCTTTCTTCAAAACTCGAAGTCAAAATCAACCAATAACCCACTGCAATTTCACATTTAATCGGAGCGACAAAGAATACGTGTTCACACATCAACATATATATCATATATGTGTGCCAATCTTTCAATATAACTCAAGAACAAGCTGTAGCCCTTTTGAGTGATATCGCGGGCCGAACCAGGACTGGTACACGTTCCAACAGGCCAATAACGGAACATGTGAGAGATGTTCCAGATATAGAACGCGCTGAAGAGCAGGTGACAGATGCTCCAGACCAACAACACCAAGCGATGACTCACAGAAGTGAAGCTGTAGCCCTAGAAGCAAGGCCAAGAACGAAACAAGTGAGAGAAGTTCCAGAGATAGAACTAGCTGGAGAGCAGGTGACAGATGCTCCAGACCGACAGCAACAAAGGCCAAGGACAGTGAGAGATTCATCAGAGTTAATCGACAATACAAAAGAGGCATTTGAGGCTGCCGTTGGAGATCCACTGATCAAACCCACCCGGATAAAATCCAGACACAAGGCTGAAGATCTAGCCGTTTTGAAAAGCATCATTCAAGATCATCTTAACGAGACCTGTTCACTGGAAGAGGTGGAGGCTGCAGTGAGAGCAGCCGCTGATCTACTATGTCCACCGAAAAGTACAGCTGCGAATAATAATAATAAGCATAGGAAAAGGCTAAATCGACTTGACATCTAAATAAAATCAATGAGGCAGCAGGCATCATGGTACCAATGTGTCATAGATGTTCTGATAGGAAAAACTAAACCGAGCAAGAGAATGAGGGAGATGATTGAGGAGCTTCGTGCTATACATGGTACCGTTAACTTGCCCACAGTCCATCTACTGAAGCAGAAAGCTGTAGATAAAATAAGATCACTGCAGCAGCACGAAAGAAATTGATAAGGAGAAAAAGATGGATCGAAGATAACAACACCTTCACCGCGGAACCATCGAAATTATTTCAACCTCAACAGCAAGAGGTGCGAAACCCACCATCACCTCAGGACGTCGAAGAGTTTTGGAAAAGCCTGTACGAACAACCAGCAAAAACCAGGGATACTCCAGCACTTCCCAGATTCCAGCAGATGTGTGATCAAACCCTACAGCAGAACGCCGAACTTTCTGAAATATCAGATGATTGATTTCACAGCACCCGGACCAGATACGGTATTCAGAACTACTGGTGGAAGAGCTTTCCGGCTACACATAAACACCTGGCAAGATTATTCAGCGGAATGCTGATTCGCCGTGAGCCCATTCCTTCATGGTTGGTGGAGGGTAGGACAGTGCTGATACCAAAATCAGGGGACTTAGGGCAACCCAAGAACTTTCGCCCAATCACTTGCCTCAATACACTGTACAAGATACTCACAAGTGTTATTCAAGATCGAATTCTGAGGGTTATTGGACCAGTGTGGGACAGTATCTACGAACAGAGGGGAGCAAAGAAAGGAGTGCAAGGATGCAAGGACAACTTGCTGATCGACAAGAGCGTATGCCTACATACATCATGGTTAGACTACGCGAAAGCATTTGACACCTCGCCGCACGACCTGATCATACGGCTATTAAAAATGCTGAAAGTCCACCCTAACATCATCCAGGCGATAGAAAGCATCATTGCGTTGTGGAAAACGAAGTTTGTCATCCGAGCAGAGGGACGAACCGTTTATACGGGATGGGTGAGGTACAGAAGAGGAGTGTTCCAGGGAGATTCACTAAGCCCGTTATTATTCTGCATAACACTCATGCCACTATCAATTGAGCTGAGGGCAAGCAAAATAGGATACAAGGCCGGTCCACCAGGCAGAAGGAACCACCTGATCTCCCACCTCATGTACGTGGACGACTTGAAACTCTACGCTCCCTCCAGGACCGCACCACAGCAACTATTGAATATCGTTTCCGACTACACCTTTGCAATGGGAATGTCATTTGGTGTTGACAAGTGTGCTGTTTTTCATATCCGTAGGGGAAGGGTTGATGATCCAGGAGAAGATATCCAACTGGAAGATGGAATGACTTTTCGATGTCTGGAAGAGGGAGAAACTTACAAGTTTCTCGGGATGAAACAGAGGGGAGTACTGGAGACAACCCTGATAAAGGACGCCTTATCAGCCAGCTACAAGAAGAAGCTGAGAGACATCTGGAAATCACAGCTGTCAGGAAAGAACAAAGTATCAGCTACAAATATGCTAGCCATCCCGATACTTACCTACTCTTTCGGGGTGGTAAACTGGACGGTGAACGAACTCCTCGATCTTGATAGGTCAACAAGAAAAACGATGAACATGAATCGTAGCCTTCACCCAAATAGCTCGATTCAGAGGATATACCTTCCCCGAAGCCAAAGGGGTAGAGGATTGCAATGTTTGGAATATCAACACTATCAACAAACATTGGAAACAGCAGTAAGGGTCCTAAGAAGTGAAGATCCGCTTCTGAAGTTTGTAGCTCTGCATGAACTCGCGAACCACGGAGCCTTCCTATTCCGAGCTGGACAGAGAGCCTTGGAGAAGCTCGGTATAACCGGCGTGTCGATCGATCCTGAGCGTGCTGGAGCTCCGATCACTCAAGCGGACCAAAGAAGGCTAGCAAGACTGATCCGGAAGTCTCAGTCGAATACATTACTCGAACATCATATGAGTAAGAGCCTGCACTCCATATTTTTCAGGAGTTTAAAAGACCAAGATCTGTCGGAGGAATTGTTTTTCGCTTTTCTAAAGTCGGCTAGCCTTAAGTCAGAGACGGAGGGATTTGTGATGGCGTGTCAGGATGGAGTAATAAATATCAGATGGTATAAAAAGAACATCATGAAAATGGACACCCCAACAACATGCAGAGCGTGCCATAGTCAACAAGAAACGATTATGCACATTCTTTCCGCCTGCAGAGTCCATGCTCCATCGGGGTATATAGAGAGACACAACGCGGCACTCCGAGTTCTCTACTTCCATCTGAGGGCGGCATATGAGATAGACAAAGAACCGGTGCTACCATATGTGCCAGATAACTCGCCATCGCCTTCGTTCTTTCATTTTGCATCATAGTGAAGAATATTGTTTCCTTATGAAAAATCACTTCGATTTTCAGTTATGACATGGTACACTTCGGTCATGCCAACTCTCTACGTCAGGCCAAAGCTCTGGGCGATTACCTTGTGGTAGGTATACATACAGATGAGGAAATTTCCAAACATAAAGGGCCGCCCGTCTTCAACGAGCAAGAACGGTACAAGATGGTGAGAGCAATAAAATGGGTCGACGAGGTTGTCGAAGGAGCACCGTACGTAACCTCTTTGGAAACGCTGGATAAGCACGGTTGCGACTTCTGCGTGCACGGGGATGACAGCCGATGGCGTTGACACTTATCACAAGGTGAAAACGGCGAATAGATACCGGTGAGTACTGAAGTAATCATAGTAATAGAGTGAGATCCCAGAGCGATCAGAGAACTTACGAGGATATATTGAAAAATTCTTAGCCTACCATATAGAACCAAACAAAATTTCAATGTCAAAATATTTTATTACTCAGCATATTCTTCTCTTTATTGGATACATTTATTACAGCGAACCTGGAACGTCTCTAGACCTTACCAGAACGAGAAAACTCGAATATACTGGAACTATCCTGTCTCAACATTCATTCATTCATTGCTGTATCCCGTTACCGGGAATAAATCTACAAAAAGAAGAAGGAAAAAAAAAAAAAAAATCGAACAGACTTGTAACTTCTTAGTGCTAGTTGCGACTGTGTGCCCTCCTGTGACTAAAGAGACCCAACCGTGACCTGCAGATCCTTCCACACTCAGGGCATGGATAGTCTCCAACCAGATCTGGCCGCCGCTGTATCCTTCTCGATTCTCCACTATAACTGTGGACCAAAGACCTCCACTGTGACCTGTCTAACGCTAGTTGTTCCCAGTTATGATTAGCATTAACTGATTTTAGGGATTGATGTAGTGTATCCTTAAACCGCTTATACTGGCCTCCTGGTTTCCGGGCTCCCTCAGTGAGTTCGCCGTATAGAGCTATTTTGGGGAGTCTTGTGTCTTGCATCCTCAGAATGTGGCCGCTCCATCTGAGTCGGGCCCTCGTTACTTGAGTCTCAATTGTTGTACAACTCGCGCGCTGCAAGACTTCTGCATTCGAAACTTTGTGGAACCATCTGATGTGCATTATCTGTCTTAGATGACGTTGCTGCGTCTGTTCAAGCTGCTTAATATGTCGCCTGTAGGGAGTCCAGCTTTCGCTTCCGTAAAGAAGCGTTGGGAGGACCACTGCTCTGTAAACAGCTGTCTTGGTCTTCAGATTGAGGTCGTGATTTTGGAACACTCTGTCCTTCAGCTTCCAGAATGCCCGTGATGCCGAATTGATATGGTTGTGTATTTCCGTGTCAAGGTTAGCCCTAGTATTTATGAAGCTTCCCAAGTATTTGAACTGCTCGACCTGTTCTAGAGTTTCATTGTCCAGGCTTTCTGGCGGACTTACCAGGATTTTGGTCCTGTCAATATTGAGTCTAAGGCCTAAAGCTTCGTATATATGTTTATAGGTGTCCATCATTATCTGTAGATCCTCTGAGCTGCTAGCGATGAGTGAACAGTCGTCTGCATATTGAAGTTCCGTGATAAACTTGGTACGGGTTTTTGCTCTGAGGCGCTTCAGGTTAAAAAGGCCTCCATCAAATCTGAATCTTATCCCAACACCTCTTACGGGCATGCTCATGTCAGCAATTATCGATACAGCTATGGCGAAAATATTGAACAGTAAAGGCGCTAATACGCAGCCTTGTTTTATTCCAGAGTTGGTTGAGAAATGGTCGGTTGTAGAGCCATTATGCTGTATTCTAGCGGTGTTGTTGATATGAAGGCTTTTACACACTGCTAGGAATTTTTCGGGTACTCCTAGACGTGCCATGATTTTCCATAGCGCTCTCCGATTCACCGAGTCGAATGCCTTGCTTAAATCGATGAAGGCTGTATAAATCCTTGATTGTTGTTCACGGGCCTTTTCTTGTAGCTGTCGCAGTGTAAAAATTAGGTCCACCGTACCTCGATTTGGTCGAAAGCCGCACTGGGATTCAGGTAAAAGCTTCTCTAAGAGTGGAACCAGACGATTAGCCATAATCTTCGAGAGAATTTTACCGGCCACATTAAGCAACGATATGCCCCTGTAATTGTTGCAATTCGACGTATCGCCTTTGTTCTTATAGAGGTTGATAACTAAAGCGTCTCTGAAGTCTTGTGGCACATCTCCCTGTTCCCAGATCTTGCGAAATAGTATTAGGAGACTATTGACAATTTCCTCATCCAAGGCTTTGAATATCTCCGCCGGAATGCCGTCTAGACCAGGTGACTTATCATTTTTCATATTTTTAATCGCGCTTATGATTTCCGACATTGAGATTTCGTCATCAAGCGATGTCATCGGACTATACGCGGGGAGCAGGTCTAAAATGGATAAATCCGAGTCGTTATTTTGATTCAAGACCTGTGAGTAATGCTCCTTCCATCTTTCGAGAATTTTTCTATCAGTTAGAATAGCTCCATGAGCATCTCTTATAGGAAAGCTAGCTTTTCTGCTTGGGCCGCAAACAGTTTTAATAGCTTCGAAAAAACGCCTGTAGTCATGGTTATCGGCGTAAGCGTGTATTTCCCTAGCTTTTTCTTTCCACCAGCTGTCCTTGATTTTTCTTATTTCTTGACGGACCTCGCGTTTTATGTTTATGAAACCTATTTGGGCTGCAACATCGCCAGGCTTGTTAATTGCGGTTTTCATCGCTTTGTGTTTTGCGTCCAAAAGGGGTGCGATATGAGTTTCGCTGTCGGCAAACCAGTCTGGGGATTTTCGGGGGCGTTCTGAGCCCAGTATTTCTTTCGCTGTATTTGTAAGGGATGACTTGAAACGGAGCCAATGAGTCTCAATATCGTCGTTATAATCCGGTGGTGTTAGGCTATCTTTGACGGCAGCTGTGAATCTGTCCTTTGTAGAAGGGTTTTGTAGTTTGGATATTTGAAGGCGCTCTCTTAGATACTTCGGCTTGCGTTGGTATTTTGGGCGCATTGAGATTTTCATTCTCGAGATTACCAGCCTATGATCAGTCCAGCACTCTAGATCTGCTCTGGGTCTAGTGACCAACACCTCTTTCAGATCTTTCCTTCTCACGATCACATAGTCGAGGGTATGCCAATGCCCTGAGCGCGGGTGGCGCCAGGTCCCCCTTGAATTGGGTCTCGTAATAAAATAGGTGTTCGTTATACACAGATTGTGTTCTGCACAAAGAGCCAGCAGACGTTCTCCATTCGAATTGATGCTGTCTGTGCCGTGTTTCCCTATTATTCCCGGCCATAGTTCTGAGTCTTGACCTCTGCCCACTCTAGCGTTGAAGTCTCCAAGGAGAATAATTCGTTCCCGTTTTGGGATTTTACTTAATGTAGCAACGAGTGTTTCGTAAAAAGTGTCCTTTAAGTTGTCAGAGGAGTTTAAAGTGGGTGCGTATACTGCAATGATGTTCACAAACGTGTTATTCGCTGCAGGAAAACGTAGGGTCAATAAACGTTCTGAGATACCAACTGGATTTTCGGTAAGTTTTGCGGCCAGGTCGTTTCTAATGGCAAAGCCTACGCCATGTTGTCTGATTTCGCCTTCCGGCAAGCCTTTCCAGAAAAAAGTATACGCTTGTTCTACCAAGCTACCTTCGTCCGAAAAGCGTGTTTCGCTTAAAGCAACTATTGCAATGGATGTTCGTTGCAGTTCCTTATCGATTAGGGCAGTACGCCTCTCTGGTCGGTCGGCCTTGGGGTTGTCTAGCAAGGTTCTGACGTTCCATGCTGCAAAAGCTATGTGCTTTTCATTGGTGTTTGTTCGATGATTCACTCGCTCAGGCACCCTCCACCGGAGATCCGAATGGGAGGGTATTTTACCTCCGGATACGAATTTTGTCCTGTTCGACTGATCCATCTTTTTGTCTGTCTCAACAACACGGCAGATCAATGCAATAAAGCCAGACATACTTTTTTTGGACAAAGAGCTGAAGGAATTGTTCGTCGTGAAATTCTCATCCCCTGCAGAAAAGAACATGGTGATGAAGGAAGAGCAGAAAAAGCAAAAATACAAAGATCTTGTTTTCGAGCTTGGAACTATGTACCCGGGTCATAAAGTCAGGATGGTTGTACTGATCATAGGATGTCTCGGAGGAATGAGAGCCAACTACGTGGAAGAATTGAAGATTATTCCGGCCTGCAGATCTTGGGCTGAGATACTAGCGCACAGAATGCAGAAGGCGGTGTTGCTTGGATCACTGCATATCATCAGATCCCATGAACTCTAGATGCCACTTGCAGCTCATCTCTTTTGTTAAGGGACGCTACAAGGGCTGGACGAAGAACTTCTCCGTGGAATGTGTGAGGGGTTTTTAGTGAGTAGCCAAACAAGATCTCGGAGTCTCACACTACCTAGAGTGCGGACCCTCTGGGCGCCCATAAAGGGTTTTCCCCTCACACGAAGGAAAAAAAAAATAATAATACATAAGTAAGTGGACGACTATTAACAATATGCTCTGCTTCAAGTAATAACGTAAAAAGTACTTCCTCTCTAGCAATCCTTTCTTTCATAAGTACTTTCAATGTTTCTTCGATTGATCTTACCATTATTTCCCAAGCACCCCCATATGAGGACTACTTGGAGAAAAAAAAACTGGCGTTTTATTTCATAAGTACTTTCAATGTTTCTTTGATTGATCTTACCATTATTTCCCAAGCACCCCCCATATGAGGACTACTTGGAGGAAAAAAACATTGAACATTGAAAGTACTTATGAAAGGAAGGATTGCTAGAGAGGAAGTACTCTTTCCGTTTTTACTCGAAGCAGAGCATATTGTTAATAGTCGTCCACTTACTTACGTCTCCTCAAATTCTTGTGATTTCGAAAGTTTAACCCCAAATCATTTCCTTTTAGGAACCTCTATTGTAGTCAAGCCACCTGTTGTACCGGATTATAATTTGAAAATTTCAGATATGCGAAAGCAATGGAGATATTATCAGAAGTTAGCCGAGAATTTCTGGCAGAGATGGATTCGGGAATACCTTCCAACTCTCACGAAACGAACCAAATGGTACAGGGAAGAAACGGATCTTCAAGTCGACGACGTAGTCATTGTGATGGCCTCTAGGTAGAATTGTTTCTGTCTTTCTCGGAAAGGATGGAAAGGTGAAAGTGGTGGAAGTGAGAACTAGAACGGGGACCTATCGGAGACCAGTGGCGAAGATTTGACACATAGAATTCACAGAGATTTGTGAAAAGTTTGATAGCGTGGTGGGAGAAATGTTGAATATAGATTTCATTGAATTTAAGATCCAAGTTATCCTTTCTTTTCAGTTGTTATAGAAATGCTGAGACAGTAGATTGTTTTTGACTAGAATTTTGTAAAGATCAGACATTGAACAGAGCTTCTCAATTTTATAGTCTCATTATTGATAGAAAGAGGCACAACATATAGTTTACAAAACACATCTCTTTATAAAGTTGTTGGGGTAATTATATTTCTTCAAAATGCAGTTGATGGTTTCTAAGTTAGAATTGTGGAAAGAGTGATAGCTCAGTCTCATCATTTCATGCAGCAGGTCTCTAATGTTGGTCAATTTCTGGTTGAAAGACCTTGCGGATAAGTACGTTAATATTCTATATGAATTGGTAGGTTTGACGAACCAGTTTGTCATCAGAATCTTCGATTCAGTTCTATGTACCTTAATATCAAGAAAGGCAAGTTTTTCATCTTCTTCCTTCTCCGGAGTGAACTGAAGTTTCGGATGGAACTCATTGAATCACGTAAGACGCTGTCGAGGTCTTCTTCGGTAACTGCTGTGATATATAAATAGAAAAACGGGATATAAATGGTAAGCCTCGCCAACACCTCACCAACCAATTCATCCATCACGATCCTAGCCGAAACAGGGCTTAAAGTGTTACCCATGGCTCTACCATCCAATTGTGAATATATCGGTCCTCTGAATGAAAAAATGTAACTGGAATCGAAATTGATAAGGACCCAACCAAGAAATTCCAAGAGCGAGTGAATAGTTTCGCCAAAACATTATCTAAGATGGATACATAGACCGAACAAAAAAAAGATTAGGATCATTTCTGTTCCACCAAAGATTTATGGGTTAAGAAAAACTCACGAAGACAGTTTCGCTTTAAGACACATTGTAAGTTGCATTACCTGGCATTGGGGTGAAGTTCCAACCAGGCGCGTCTCCAGGTGGCGGATAGGAGGGGTCCTTCTGCTAATGATTACAAATGAAGCTGAGGAATGTGGGACTATAAGTTGGCTCGTAGTCTCAAAAACATTACTGGTAGCCTTACACAGGATTAACGGCGCCAACTTGACCGGACAGTCAAAGACTGGCGGCAGTTGACAAACCATGCAAACTTGTTTGCGTGGGATCTTGCCTTTATTGGCCAGATCGAGAGAAGACAACCTCATCAAAAACCCCCTAGTTCAAGGTGGAACATCCTATGCCGAACAAATTCCTCTTTGAGTAGCTTATTGGGTTAAGATGAGTTCCTATAAGCGAACTCCGGACACCTGCCGCCCTCCGGTTTCAATATGGCTTACCAGGGTATGGGAGCACTGCCCTGGCGGACTTTTATTTCTTCCCTTCTCGTGGGACCGCTTATGGAAACCGACAAAGAAACTAACATATCACCAAAACCAGTCGAGACGGGGATCAATCCTATCTCGACGTCCGAAACCTCGAAAGAGGAATGCGCAGAAATAGGGGTGAAACCTGATTCTGCCATTATCAACTCAACCCCAGGCGAAGAGTAGTCATCCGGAACCGCCCTAGGAGAGGGTATCCTCGAGGCTGCGATCGCTGTAGTCGCTAAGGAGGTTGAGAAAATTAATCTCACCTCCAAACGCAGACAAATGGCGGGAGCAGCCAAAAGGCGCCTGAAACGGCTACTGCAATCGGGTGTCGACTACAAGTCGGCACTTGCGACAGTGCAACGTGACGGCGCCGAAAAGGCAGCAGAAAAGGAGACGGAACCAAACCTCCCAACAACTGCTGCCAAAACTCCAAAGAGGTTGCGTTCTGATGGCAGCACCCCTAGCGCCAGTGCGAAAAAGCACTGTCCTGGGGGAACCGTCAGTAAGGGGGTGACCTACAAGGAGATGGTGGAGGGGATCAAGGTCGGCATTGTCGACAAGGACCCTGAAACCAAGCTGTCAGCCGGGCAGCTGGACCTGCTCCAGGGCGCCATCCTGAGGGTATGCCTGAGGCATACCCCAAGGAAGGAGGAAAAAGGAGCGGAGATCAGCTTTTCCTGAGCTGCACTCGTAAGCCGGGTTGGCTTATGATCAGATGTTCGGACGAGGCTACCGTCTCGTGGCTTGGCAACTGCTTGTTGCAGATCAAGCCGTGGGATGGGGCCAATCTCCGCATTGTCCAGGGAACGGAGCTGCCAAAGCCCTACGTATGTGTAGCATACATTTCTGATCCTCCACTAGGAGTTCGACCCTCACAGGATGAGGTGCTGACAAGTCTGATGAACCCAGACCTGGAAGCAGAGAACTGGGCGGTGTTACACCACCAGGTTTCAGGGCCGGGCCGGACATGGACCTTCTCTGTAGATGAGAGCTCCATGTCTAGGCTTAAAGCCCTGGACATGATGCCCTACTATGGGTTCGGAAGGGTTACCTTCCGGACCAAAGAGAAGGGCATGGGTGCAGACAAAGAGTCGGACACCCAAACGAGGAAAGAGGAAGGAGGGGCTTATCCCTCCACCTCCGCCGGCACCTCCAAAGGTGAGCCCGCTGAGGGAGAGAGGTCTGACTCTGCTCCCTCTACGAGCAAAGCGCCGCAGGCATCCCTTCCCACCAGGGCTCTTCCCAAGGCTGGTAAAACGGCCAGGAAAGGGCCGGTGGTGGGGATGAAGAAGTAAGCTCTAACATCTAGCGATGGCGCAGCTCTTCAAATGCCTGCAGGCTAATGTACAACATTCCAAGGCTGGATCCTACCTCCTTGGAAAACGCATCCTGGATGAGAGGATATATATTGCCCTCATCCAGAGCACAATAGAACTGGTTATCTGTTCTGCCTACTTCCCTGGTGACACAATGTTTCCCCCGCCAAACGAAGTGCGAAAATTAGTTGCCTACTGCAGGGGGAAACACCTTCAACTCCTCGTTGCTTCTGATGCCAACTCCCACCACACCACGTGGGGCAGCACGGACATCAACGAAAGAGGTGAGTACCTATTCGACTTCATTCTAGAAGAAGCGCTTTTTGTATTGAATCGGAGCCAATTTGCCATCGTCAAGCTCCCAAATGGAGTACGCTCCACCGAAGAAAAGCAGATGCTGACCATGGTTTCGGCCTCATTTGGCCTCATCAGAGCAACATAGCATTTTTCCACGGTGGAGAACGTTTGGAATTGATGGGACTTTATTCAATGTTGGCATGTTCTACTGGGTGATATTTACCCAGAGCGCCACCCAACATGGAACGGTGTCCGATTCAATCCCCTCCAGATAGAAACCAAGACGAAGACAACAGCATATGTCCAAAATTTTCCCTAATTCTATCTGGAGGGGATTGAATCGGACCTTGCTGGTTTACTGATGGCTCCAGAACCAGTAAGGGATCTGGAGCCGGAGTCTACAGCCGTAGACCGCTGACTAAACTCAGTGCCAGTCTGGGAAAGTCAGCGACAGCTTTTCAGGCAGAAATCTTCGCCATTGATCTGTGCGCAAGCCATTTACTTGACAGTAGTTGGGCGGGCAGATCGTAAAAATTCTAACGGATAGTCAAGCTGCGATTAAATCTCTCGCGGCAGACAAATGCAACTCGGCACAGGTATTTGAATGCAGATCTAAACTCACCAAATTGGGAAGTTTAAACAGACTGCAACTGATTTGGGTACCTGGATACTCTGGCTTCAGTGGCAACGATGCATCGGATGCTCTAGCCAGAGAAGGCGCAACATCAGCGCTTATTGGCCCGGAACCAAGTATAAAAACTTCTAATTCCTTAAGCAGGGACCGAAACAACAGCTGGATAAGGCAAAAGGTCCTGGAGCACTGGCGCAGCCGTCCTGGACCACGTCACTCGCACAGGGCTATTTCAGTGCCTGCCAGCGCATACACCAGTCGTTGGCTAGGATTTTCTAGAACTAATCTGAGATCTATAATAGCGGTTTTCACAGGACACTGCAGACTCAGAGCCCACCTCAAAAAACTTAGCATCGTCAATGACCCGCTCTGCAGACTCTGCTTAGAGGAGGACGAAACAATTGAGCATATCCTCTGTGACTGCCCGGCGGCAGATTGGGTCAGACACGGAGTTTTTGGCTCTCCGAAGATGATCCTAGAGGAACTCAAGAATCACTCCCCCTCCGACATCATCTCTTTTTTGGGCAGGATGGGACTGGAGGGAGGGATCTAGCTCTATGAGCTTGCCTGTGTGCTACAATAGACCGCTTGGTCGCAGTGGCGTTTATCCGTCCAACACACCCAGTACCTAATCAGTAATCAGTAAGTTGCATTAACGCCCCCTGCTATAACTTGGTAGTCTTTTTGCACGAAAAATAATTACTCCAACAACTTTATAAAGACATGCATTAGTTCCTTCTTCAGGGTGTAAAATCGTCAGTGCAGTACGGAATCTGTTTGCACAAAATATTTCAGAAAGTCGATGGACTTTCACGGAGAATAAGTGAAGTGTTCGACAGAAATACTAGGTAGGCGTTTTATAATGTGAAGTACACCGAATTTTTGTATACACTCCTTAAAGCCCCGATTCAACTGAACTTTCTCTCAAATTTAATCTACGAACTACCTTGCTCATGTGGGAAATCTTATATTTGTCAAACTAAACAATAACTCAAATCTCGTATTAGCCAACATGAATGACTGTAAAAACTACAATCAAGACAAGCCCAACAATTTCATTCATTCAATCATTGCTGTATCCCGTTACCGGGAATTAATCTACGAAAAGAGATAAAAAAGAACAGACTTTATAACGCCCCAAAAAAAAAGTTCAACTATCTTAACTTTTGAAAGAACAAACAAAAAAAAAAAGAAGGAAACGCTAGACACACCTCGGTTTGCTTACAGTGGAGATGGGGTGAGTTCAGTTTGATGGAATAGGGCGCCAACGTATTTATTTTCCTAGCGATCCAACACAAAAAAAAAGAAATAGTTCGAAGGTGAAAGGTGACTACTCTAAACTCATAAATTCACAAAAAAAAACTAATGAATACTGCTTCAGCCAAATACGTAAACTCCGAAACAGATTAAATAGAACGTAAATGTCTATTAAAGAAAAGGTAAGCAAATCAAGTTGAGTATCTTATGAAAGAGAAATTTCAAAAATTATAGAAATATTAAAGCGATATTCCGATGTGAGATTCTATTATATATTCCCTACAATTATTGTTTTCTGAACGATTATGAACCTAATGTACAAACACTTTTCCCTATGCTTGATCAAGCGTAGTTCCCAAAATACTTTCGAACAAATTATGGTACACACTATATAGCAACCAGGTAACAGTTCTATCAGAATTTCACTTCAGTTCATAAACCAATTAAAGATGGAAAATAATGTATTATGTACTTATAAATACTCATGTCTTTATGTATTATATATTATTACGTATTATTTACTTACAAATACACACTATTAAATGTACTTGCCTTGTGAAAATGCTTATAGATGAAATAAATATATATATTGAGATATTGTCTTTTCAAATTCACTCTAACTGTGTAACAGTAAACAGTCTATGAATGGAATAAAATTAAATCTGAAATTTCCTGAATGAATGTGAGGACAAATATCTAAACTACGTATTATTATTTCAAAAAGTGACCGTAATTGATTGACTTGATCAAATTAATATGAGAAAGACGTAAATTCAGATGTCACATGAACAATATGTCCACTTTTCACAAATGGCTTCCTTGACATCAATGTCAGAAAAATTCTCTGTACATACCAGGAATTTCCAATCGAATGATGAAATTACCAATTCGAAGATCCCAACGATGAAATTACCAATTCAAAGTTCTCAACCAATCCACAACGTCGAAAATTCTCCTCAAGTTGTTTTCCTCCTTTTTTTTTCTTTCAGATTGAAACTACGATATTTCCGATGTTCCGTTCAAACGGGACGATCCAAAATCCACTCGCAGAAGGAAATTAGAAGATGAAAATATACGTAGACAGGAGAAGAAAAAGGCCCTAAAATACAAATCAAACAGAACAATAAGGGACTAGATTATATGCATGAAAAAACGAACTCACTTAAGTTGTTAGGCGGCCTTTAAAATTGAATGCTCCTCGTCGTAGCAGAAGTAAGTGTTTAATCCCCACAAGGGTGATATTGCTATTCCAACAAACAAACCAGCAATATTGAAATAATAGACGATTTCACTTTATCCCAAAACTAGGATTTTCACAAGAAAATTCAGTGAAGAATCTCTAATTACGCACAAGCTAGCAATTCGAAGTAACAATCGATGATTTTCTCTCAAAGAAACGCCGTGAATGAATATTTCAGAACGGGTCCGAACACATGTTGGATGTTTGATAAAAACTTAATTAGGCAAATGAAAATATTGAGGAAATATGGTTTATAGGCAACTCATGAAACACAGTGAAAATTTTTGGAGTTGCTGAAATATTCAAGGGGAAATTCGACACGTTATAACTTATAATTTCTTGGGGAAAAAGTAGAAAACATTTCGGAAATTAGTGACCCTGAAATAGAAAATATGTACCTTTTACAGACGCTGATAAATCTGATGATGGAGACAAAAGTTGGTCATTGAAAATTGTTTTTTTAATGTTTTTCCAGATAAACAAACTTATGGTCAAGTCGCTCTCGCCCCTTGTTCAACTCTCCCATGGGTTAGGGAGACATGAGCCAATTTTCGGTTCGTAAAAAAGGAATTGCTGTACTCTCTCTACTATTATGTATCGTTATTTATTTGGGCATAATATCTTCACGCAAAAAAAAGTTGCTACTATTTACAAATACATCATAAGTGGCTTCAGAGTGAAAAGGGCTTCAACTTTCCCGGACTCCCCATTCTTTCGACGGAGAAGCAGCTTTTAAATTAGTTTATGTTCGACTGCATCATAAACACTTTATTCATGATTTCGTTTAGTGTCCATAATCGACTACTTCATTGGACACCACTTTATCGGACTCAGCTGTCACTATCAATCTGTCAAGTAAATATACTAGATGCAAACAACACTTTATTCAAGGAAGAAGAATTCAACTTCGACCATAAAACAAAATTATAATATTTATAATATATATTTACTATTCTAAACATTAGTGTGGTAGTGAATATTAAAAACACATTCTTTCTCATAATAAAAATGCATGCCTGAGGAAGTCGAGCTCGAAGTGGAAGCACAGTTTTCGATCTGCAATACTCTTGATGCTTCATCATTGCTACTACTGCAGACCAAGTGAGCAATATTCTGGTGGCAACACTTATTTTAGTACTTTCCGATTCATCTATGTAGCCTTCCGCTACGGATGACGAACGCCAGCACCTAGTAACTTAATACTTTCCGTTGTAGCCCCGGAGTTTGCTAATATACAGGGGTCAGCATAAGTCAGGCATAGACACAACTATCTGACGCACGAACATGCTCAGGGTAGATCTTTTTCGACAGCGTTGCCAGACTTATGAGCGTTGCCGGACATATGTCGAAATTTCGGGAGCGTTGCCTGACTTATGCCGACCCCTGTAGTTGCCGATGTTCGTCCGGCAATGCCCGATACATGAAGACAGGTTTTCTAAACCGAGAAATTGCGTAACGATGCTTGGTACTCCGGCAATTTTGTGCACTCCAACTAGTTGCACAGCGCATTTCCTTTTATATAATTTATAAAAAATCGAGTGTGGTTAACATGAGCTGGTCGAAGACGCATGCACTTCCTAATTATTTCTATCCAAAGTCCAAATTCCGCAGTTCACCATAGAGTATGACGAAGGATCTATCATTTTTTGATTTTGTGTCGGTAAGTTTCACTAAGAAAAGCGTTCTTCTATCATGTACAGCAGTTGTAGTTAGAGAAACCAATTCGTGGCGTCGGCATGCACCAGCAACGCCAAATATGCGAATTACCTAAAAGAATTAATCTATTGTAACAGAACTGTAAAAAATAGAAAACTGAAATATACCTTGCTTAATAAATAGTGCTTTTCATCTGCCAAAGATAGAAATTTATCCACATCTTGTTTACTTACGGATTTTTTCGGTTTATATCCCTCTGCCTTTCGTTTAAGGTAAGGAATGACGCTGGGAATTGTAGTTGTATCTTTCCTTTCATTCGAATTGATTGTTGCTCGTAACATTGAGTACTTAGTCTATAGCGAAGAACTTTTGTAAGCTTTCAATTCACTATTGAAGTAAGCCAAAATACTGTCTTCTGTCGATATAACATTTTTTTTCGTTTTACACTACTTGTTATAGGCCGCGTACATATTTTCAAATTATTTTTTTTTTCATTTAGTGAGTAGGAGATTGTTTGCGGCTTGCGGCTAAATTCTTTACGCTCTCTTCTCCAGCACTATCCATTTTTTGGATTATTATGACATTTGTCACAAAATTAAGGAAGTAAAAATCTTTCTTTACTAAGGTTGTTAAGGTCGCTGGTAATAAGTAATAAGCCATTTCAGAAAATAAAATTTCTGCATAACATAACATAACGAACATAAGGCTCTGTATGCAACTCGTACATAATTAGGATTTATGGACTTGCCTAAGTTATATAAACTTTTGGACTCGTCCATAAAAACCTAATTTATGTACTTGTTACATAAATAGCTATCAAAACCTTGTGTGAAATTTTATATGTTTGGGTTGTTTGTGTTTTATCAAAATTATGGGGTGTAAGGGGAAAGGATGCGTTTTATAGCCTGTCCTTTCAAATGCCAACCTCACCTACTCGCGGTGCACCCTGTTCTTACGAACGAGGCTCTGGCGACCGAACATGAGCGGTATAACTCTGTTTCGCACAATTACCTAGCCTAAATATTGATTTGAGCTGAAAATGGCTCTCTACGTTGCTTAAGTTAAGACTTAGACCTTGTTGTCCCAGGATACCTGTGCCACAAGGTAATCTAGTCGAAACCGCAAATAAAGTTGCAATGACAGCGTTACCAGTGCATCTTTTAAACACCTTCTAGGCAGCTCCCACAAGAAGATGGGTCAGTCGAACAGGACAAAATTTTTATCCGGGGGTAAAATAACCTTCCATTCGGATCTCCGGGGGAGGGTGTCTAGCGAATCATCGTACAACCACCAATGAAAAGCACATATATTTTTTTCAGCATGGAATGTGCTAGACAACCAGTCGAGAGCGAGACGTCGAAGCGAGTAGACGTGTAGAGTGATTTTTCGATTACACGTTTTGTGAAAGAGTTTTGTGAATGAGTTTTGTTGTGTGTGTTGTATTCAGTCCAGATCAAATCGATCGTTGGTTGTGCAAATCACATCAGGTGAGACTTTTTCTATATAATAATTGGTGATTTTCGTTCTTTTCTCTCTCAGTGATATTTACTACCTCTGTAAAAAACTAAAAACGTTTAGCCATGTCGGAGACCTCAGATAATGAGGGTTCCTACATGGAAGCCTTAGAAGAAGTCGATTACTTCAGCGAGAATGAGTCTGAAGGACAGACTACTTTACGAGAGGATAACGAACAAATGAGAACTCAAATCGTGAAACTGAATGAAACAGTCCGCCAATTGATTAATGAACTCCGCCTAGCGAAAGAAGAAATAAATAAGCTTTCAGCGCCGAAACTCCCTACATTTGCCGAAATTGCGAGTTCAGCAGCTAGAAATAATGTCACTTCTAACATTAAGAGGAATCAAGCAACGCTGATTGCTAAACCTCAAAACGCGCCCCCATCTAAACGCGCGCGTAAAGACAGCTCCTCGTCAGACAAGGAACATACCAAAAAAGCACCTGAAGTGCCTAGAAAGGGCAAAATCCCACCCATCACGATGATGGGCACCTTAGATTGGGTAGCGATTTCTAAAGCACTCTATACCAAGAAGAACTATAGCCGCGCAACCGTAGTTAAAGACGGCATTAGAATCATCGCGTCAACCGTAGATGATTATAGAAAAATTACTCGAGACGCGTGAAATGCTCAGGAATCCATAGCAGTAATGACTGCACACTAACCACAAAAGTTGAAGAGAGAAATGCCACATGCTCTTATGTGGAGAAGAGGGCCATCCAGCTAGCTACAAAGGATGTGGCGAGTTCAAGCTGGTGACCAGAAAGAAGAATTCCCGATAACCAACTGAACAGAAAAAGCCGGTAACAAAAACTAAAACTACTGTTCAAAAAATTCAGGAAGTAGTGAAGACCAAACCTACAGAACAGGAAAAAAAGAGGGAGACTTCAAAACCGGTTCAGAAAAACGAAGAACAGAACAAGCCTCCAATGAAACAGGCTGTGAATAGTCAACAGGAGAAGAAAAAGAATCTGAATCAGCCGATGATTCAGATATCTTCACGGAGAAAATTTTCAACAAGATAATGATGAAAATTGAGAGGGAAATAGAGAAAAAACTCCAAGCCTTATTCAGTAAACTGAATTAATGGACCTTACTGATATAAGGAAGAAATCCCTCAAGATAATCTCGTAGAACATAAACGGGATCAACACTCGGAAAGCCGAGATAGAAGAAATAATATCAGAGAGACAACCTGATATTATAGCCCTACAGGAAATAAGAATAAACCGAAACAGACGACTGAATTTCATGAATTATGAAACATATAGATGTGACAAAACTACAAACACCGGAGGAGGAGTAGAAATATTGCTGAGAACAAATCTGAAACACTACTTCAACTTACTTGGAAAAGTCATATCAAACAAGCAATCGACAAAACGAAATCAGCGATGAATAGACTCTACCCTCTGATGGGAAGAAGAAGCAACATGTCTAACGAGACAAAATTGAAGATAATCAAAGCCGTTGCTAGGCGTCAACTGACTTATGAATCAGTTGCCTGGGGTTTCGCGGCAAAGAGCCATATCAAAAGAATTCAGGCCACTGAAAACAAGCTGCTTCGATGTGCAATAGATACACCTTGGTTTGTCAGGAATAGACAGATTTATAGGGACCTAAAATGGGAAACCATAACGGAATTCATGAACAGAAAAGCAGAGCAATTATTCGAAAAACCATTTGAATCAAGAACTCAGGAGACTAGTGGACTATGACCCAGAGGAAGACAAAAGGAGAATGCGAATTTACCGAAGGAGACCAAGAGATAAATTGAAAATAGATTGAAATAACAACAGAAACTCATTGAAAAATTCAATAAAGTCTTAATCAATTCAATTCAATTCTCTATTCATCCTTTGGACATAGAATAATGTATAGGACAAGTCAACATAAACAAAAAGAAAATATATATATAGAATATAAACACTTAAATTCGAGTAACAAGACCACAAAGATAAATGAAACATAAATCAATTCAATGAGTCACAAAGAAACTCCTGGGTGCTGTAAAAGCATTTATTGATCAATAAAGATCTGATCTTTTTTTGAAACTTTTGGTATCTAATGTTTTCAGCTCTTTCGGAATATGATTGTGTAGCTGGATCCCCACAGAAGTAGGTGATGATTCAAATTTACTAGTGCTATGCTGTGGTATGCATAGAATACTATTGTGTCGTGTCTGGTATTGATGAAAGTCAGAACACTTCGTTAAGTTACGGATGTTATGTTTTACATGCAGGAGACAATTCAAAATGTAAAACACATGGAATTGTGAGAATTCCATAATTCTTGAATGTCGATCTACAAGACTCCTGAGGGCCCAAACCAAAAATCAACCGAATGATTTTCTTTTGAGCAATGAAAATTCGATCGGTACCAGAAGACGCGCCCCACAAGACTACATTATAGCTGAGGTGACAATTTACCATACCGTAGTAGATATTTATTAATGCATCCAACGGTAGTGAACCCTTGAGACGATGAATGGCAAAGAAAGATCAGTTCAATTTTTTGGACAGATGTTCGATATGGGAATTCCATCCCAAAAACTCGTCCACGTGCAACCCAAGAAATTTGACACATTCAACAGACGTTAAAGCGCCCTCACGATGTGTTTCTGATTCTCAATACATGCTCACAATTCACATTACATATTTCCAATACAGTTTCTTTGAAATATTGCTGAAGTTTCCATAAAACTTGGCTATATTGGTCCCGAATGTTCGTTCATCTGATTTGGTTCTGCTTAAAATTCCAACAATACCGAATTCTTAGCTGTAGCTCTTGATTGTCCATATGGAAAACTGAACTTACTGAACGACATGTTGAATAACGGCCGTTTTCAATAACCTATCTATCCATCAAAACGGTGGATAGATAGATACTAGGGATAGACCGATCTATCCTTTTGTGCTTGTTTACGTTTCAATATTCTATCTGCAGATAGCGATTCTTACTGGCCGCAGCGATCTATCCCTTACTCTGAAATGAGGTCAGATTGACAACCAGAGATAGGAACTTTCATTATATATTCGCCTATCTGCGTTTCAAAGAAATTTGAAGTAAACCATCGATTGTAAAAATTATCTCCGGTAGTTCAGTTTTTTGATCTGTCGAGTTCGAGCAGTAAGGGGTAGAGATAAGCATTGGAAATTGTTATCAGGGTGCATTTCAGTGCTGTTTTCTTGACAATTGAATTGTAATTAACTTTGAAAAATGGATCATTTGAGTAGCGACGACAGCGACATGGAATTATTAGAGATGGTTGATGAGAAGAAAGTGAATCGGAAGAGACCATAATACAAAAAGTCTATAAAGCACGAGTTGATTACATGATTATTTTGAATGATTACGAGTTCACATGTAGAATTCAACTGAGCAAAGGTGCTGTGAGTGAATTATTGGATTCAATTAGTCCATATTTGAGGGCGCAAATGGGGAAAATTGAAACCGAAGAGTTGAAGGATTCGGTCAATCGTCTCCAACTCTCCTCTTTCAATTTATTGTTGGTAGCATTAATAGCTCTACTGGTAATAACCCCATCAGCTGCTACAAATTCTACCAAACGCATGGCCTTTCTTTAGTCATTGGTTTTGATTTAGGCTGAAAAACTAATTGCCTTCAGAACTTGAAATTAATGAAAAATGAATATCGATAACAACGGCGCTTTTATTTGAAGGTACTTACGGTTGAGGAATTCATTTTCAAGTATTGCGTGGTTCAGAATCTCGACCAACAATTATTGTGATGTATTTATTGCCGTATGCACCTTTCATTGAACGACGTTTAAGCACAGAATCTCTATGGGAAAAAAAGACTCGTTCAATGAAACGGTGCATACGGGTATGTAGTCATACACACGATTAACCTTTTATACATAATCTTCAAATATTTACACTTTCTAGTTTCTAACACACTCCAATATCTCAAACACTAGAAATGAATTAATAATGTGAGGTCTTATATTAGTGTTCTGTGCTCTGAGCTAAGTAGATCCCTATCTATCCTTGCCTTGAGATAGATAACGTCAAACCATAAATTGTGAAATGCAAACCATAGATAGATAACTACAAGGATAGATAGGCAGACAAACTGGAGATAGCGATCTATCCCTTATCTTGGATAGGTTATTGAAAACGGCCGTAAATGAATGTTCTACACCCCTTTCTCGAAACTAATATATTTTCACACACCGATAATCGCTTATAAATACAACATATTCGTACGTCGTAGGAAATTATTTTCAAATATCAAATGACAATGCCCTGTCAATTTCTAAAGAGCGCTACCTACAGTGGAAAAAAACGAAACTGATCCCATATCCCCACGAAATTAAAAACAAAATCGAATCAGTGCATACATCAGAGTTTTAGACATCTTAGATATGTAGGTCACGGTTGGGTCTCTACAGTCACAGGAGAGCACACAGTCGCAATTAGCTTTAAGAAAGTATAAGTCTGTTCACATCGTGTGTTTTTTGTTTGTTTTTGTCTTTTTGTAGATTTATTCCCGGTAACGGGATGCAGCAATGAATGAATGAATGAATCCAAATTATGCGACTTTCATATAATATATAACGCATCCAAGCTGGGAGCACCGTTCCCTCTGTCGATTTTTAAACTTTTCAATTTCTTCTGCGCGAAGGATTCATGAAATAATCTAATTGAACCAGATGAAAAAAAGTTCCGGTTCGACGACGGACTGAGTGTGTCGCTGTCTACATGCATTTTTACCGTGCAGCGTATGTTTGACAATTGAGGATCTATAAACATCATCTTCGTCTATGTAGACACAGAATTTATAAACTTCTATCCTTCATTTTAATTCTGTTTTTGTGTATTCTTGAACATAATAAAGAAAAAAAAGTTGCGAAACGTCGCTCATTGAGGAAATTGGATGTTTTCTTCCTATTTATTCCTAATCCTACGATCTCAACGCAGTGAATTATTATATATTATTTGCGTGTGGGAAAGTGACTCTTCGCATTTGCAATGCGTGCGGAAAACAGGTTGAACACTCACGCTAGTAAAAAAGATTATTATCATGAGTTGAATAATAAGCGATCCGAGATTTCGGAATATTCGAATACATTCGGTTGTACTTACCTATCTCTTATTCTTTTCATCACTGTAGGAGGAATATTGTCCTTATCATAGGTCTTCAATGAATCTAAAAATTTCATATCACCCAAAATTTTCAGGGAGGGTCCCCACCAATCTTCTACCATCTTTCCTGTAGAGGGATCGGGTTTTCTGTCTGGTTTCGCTTGTTTCATCACACAGACCTGTTTTAGAATTTCGAAGAATTTTTTTAAATGTCAAGACACAAAAATTTATGAGAAAAGTCCGCTGATATTGATATCACCATATATATACATACAAAATTAGAATGTGTGCATTTAATTTTTGGAAGGATAAAATATGGAATTTGGTTTATGTTCATACATTCGGGACAACGGGAATTTATGTAAATCCTGAACCAAAATTGCCCACAGTAAGTATGCAGAGGACAATTGACAGATATATGGAACCTTGTGAAAAATATCTAAAATGACAAACTATGTGGTTGAGTTCTGGTTATCTCAACTACAACTTTTTAGCGATAATAAACTTGTAATTTTGACGTTTCAATGACTTCACATAGAATTAATCACGTTACCTTCCCATTAAACAATGAAATCCAGAATCCAGAAATCGCTGCATTTGAAGCAGTGAAAGAAGAACAACATACATATGCAATTCACTATGGAAGAAGAGAAAGACAGTTTTCTCCCCTTTTTAGACACCAAAGTGTTACGCTCAGCAGGCAACATGGTCAAGTTAGATTAGTATAGAAAACCGTCCTGCTTAGAGAGATACGTCCACTTCAATTCCAGTCATGATTGGTAGATGAAAATCAACGTCGTGAACATCCTAAGAATCAGACTAATAGGCCTAACACACACGGATTTCAAACAGGTTTCCTGAATATGACATCTTAAAGGACAAGATCCGCCATGGCCTGTTGAAGAGACTGATTTTCTCTACCTGCTAGTCGGAATACACCTGATCCCCTTGAGTAACCTCCTGCTGTACTACCACAGCACAAACAGGGCACTTCACACCAGGTAGATGTCTCACCAGTCAGCCAAATAAAAATTGCCTCTTTACCACCCTTTGACCGGTAAACTTATTTATATCTTCTCCTCTATTGATAACGTAAAATTGACAAATATAACATTTTCTCTAACAGACTCCTTTTCACCAAACTTAAAGATAGATTTCCCATTCTCTCCAACTCTAATTGTGTCGACTCATTGAATTGCTTAGATTGCAGTAAAGTTTACAAAGGCCAAACCTCCCAAACTTCAAAAAAAAAGATTCGCGATCCACAAGAGCGATAAAAGATTACAAGCAGATGGATCTGCGCTTGCTTTGCATGTAGCGAGAGCTGGTCATGCGTTTGATTTTGAAAATTCTAAGATACTGACTCAAAATATAAAAAAAGAGGTTTTTTTTAAGATGTGCTATACGAGCAAGCCGATTCAATTAATGAACTAACCGACATAAAGGGTCTTAGCAATATTTACAATAACTTGCTTGCTTTGGACTCCAAGAGCGACATCTCTTCCCAACTTTCACCAACTATGTAACTGTAATAAATAGTGTATGGTCCGTATATACAGATTTGGTAACCGAAAGTTACTAATTTTTTTTTTTTATAGCAAGGGGAATCTGCGACAGTGAAAACACGGGGCTCTATCTCTCGCCCAGAGGAACCCATTTCTAGGGAACACTGTGGGGTTACTCACATGCTTTACATTGGTTCCGGGCATTGCCTATAAACCATTTATTCCTTGACCGGTTAATTTCTTCTTGCACATTGTCGTGCTAGGGTTTTCATGTTCGTCCATTTCGGATATCTCTTCTTAGTATAGTTTTAATAAGTTTCCGTACTGATTTTAATCTCTCATCAATTGATCTCGCGGTCTTCTTTTGTAAATTCTCATTCTTCCTCTGACTTCCTCCGGATCGTAGTCGACTAGTCTCCTGAGTTCTTCGTTTGGATGTTCTTTCGCTGTTTCGAATAAGTTAAGTTACCAGAGCGGTTACTCTGGTGACAGATAATGAACCGAATTGTCAGGAATTCGACATTTACGGACCACCCACTTACTAACCAGAAGAAACCAAAGTGTATATACGGACCACAGCCCTAGGAATATTGACGAGATATATGTGCTTCTAGAATATTGGGTAAAGAAATTCCTTCTTGGGCTCTCAAAGTCCAAGATAATTGAAAATAAAGGTTTTCATGAAAAGCGTATGAATGATAATTTTCCACTGGGAAGATAAGTGTTGTAAAAATGGAGTTTCATGTTGGACATGATGCCGATTTTGAGTTAAAAGGAAGACGGTTTAGTTTAGATAATAACTTGCCCATAAAAGCATATATATATCAATTCAATATTCGAAGATAATTGATTTGGCGTTGTAAGAATTAGCAGGCTCTTGAGTATTAACCGGCTAATTCAATTAATAACAGAAAATTCAAGGTTAGAGCGTCGTGGAATAATTGGGGATCCACCCACGAGAAATGGAGAAGGCATTTGGGTTTTCGGTCTCAGAAGGAAAATGATAAAAGGAACCAAAAAAAGGAAGCGAGAAGAAAAAGATATCTGAATCAGCCGATGATTTAGATATATTCACGGAAAAAATTTTCAACAAGATAATGTTGAAAATTGAGAGGGAAATGGAGAAAAAACTCCAAGCATTATTCAGTACACTGAATGAAACCTTACGGATATTAGGAAGAAATCCCTCGAGATGATCTCATGGAACATAAACGGGATCAACACTCGGAAAGCCGAGATAGAAGAAATAATATCAAAGAGACAACCTGATATTATAGCCCTACAAGAAACAAGAATAAACCGGAACAGACGACTGAATTTCATTGTTACGTATAGATTTTGATTTACGGATAATTTTATCGAAACAGTAACACAAATTAAATTGGCTGGGCTCGCGACTTAGCTCTGAGTGGAGAAGGGGGTGGGTTTCTTGAAAAATAGAGGGCGCCAGTTAGTTTTAAAATTTACTTTCGAATTGGTTACTTTCACTTAAGATCAAAACTAACAAAATAGAATAAGCTGTTCAATGAAAGTCTTTTTTTTTCTTCCTAAATTAGATCTTTGGTATTTATTCAAAAGTTTATGATTGAATAATATTTATCAAGAAACGAATCTCATAATCAAGTTAAACCATTAGTTATTATTAGTCAACCTGGCAATTTCAGCTGAGGAGATGAAGGCCGGCTTTCATTTACAGGTATTGAGTACAATGAATGAAAATAATCAGGTGAAATTATTTCAAGGTGATAAAAATCCAATATTCGCTACTTGAATTGAAAATAATGAATTTGATAGATTTTACTAATAGGTGGTCCAGTTCTTAATATATCAATTATAAGTGTTCTTGAAATTTGGTAACTGTAATTTAAGAAAAAAACGTCTGGAGAGAATGAAAAGAAATTTGTACTCATCCAGTGTCAATTCTTGCCCTGGAGAGGCCTCAAGGTCAATTCCAAGGGGTGATCTCCCAAACGAAGTCAAGGGTTGTTCAAATTCTTGAAGTCACTGGATTTTCGAAGATGTTGAAAAATGGTTGTTGTTCGTGACCTTGTTTTCTGTTAATTGCTCTCGCTGCACACACCATGCGCCCAAATGTTGAAAGTCTATATTAATAAAAGCCTAAAATCGAGTCAGTTGTTGAACGATCTTGGACATAATCGATAACTTTCATAACGTTACCTAAGATGGTGGTCGGCTTTCTAGAATGTTCTTCAGTAAGTGAATATCTATCCCGTATGAAACGGAAATTCTGTTTGATTCCCAAAAAATCCAAATTAAATCAACAGAATTCAATGAATTCAACAATTCAAAATATCCGAAAGAATCGTGTGATTATAATTTCACAAACTTGAATGTCAAATTTCAAACACTTGTTTCAGAAAAAGACGTGAATACAATTGAAAATTCTCGAACTCATATGGCGCACGGAAGTGAGGACTTGAGGACAACTTTTTTTGTTAGATTGAAGATGTTTTATTAATTGCCTAGTTTCGAACCCTACAGGGGCGTTCAATTACCGCCTGGAATTCATGATTTATAACGTTACAAATCCCCCCCTTACTAGAAAAAAAAAAGTTGGCTGATCTTATGCAAGTGACCCTAACTCTGGAATATAAATTTCAATAATACAAGAAAAGTGAAAAAGCATTCGGTTACTGAAGGCCACTTCAATAAAAGCAGAAGTGGGGCGAGGATACCATCTCTTTGATAAATATCATCACCCAACCGAAGCCCAAGTCATGCCCCAAAGACTCTAAATACAAAAAAAAAATCGTGTCAAAAAAAACTAACAAAGTAAACTAACATCTTGCATCCGAGACGATGATACAAGACGAGGGCATGGAGACTTATAGTTCAAGTCGAAAGTCCCTAAATGACCCCATCATCCTATTCTCAAAATAGAACGATGTCCTATCCTATATAAAAGATATTTTACGCCTAATCCGTTCAGAAACCAAAACTAACAATGTCAAAGTGGACCAAAGCCGAGAAATGAAAGGAAACGTAACGTCACACATTACATAATCGACCTCATCGTGACCAATAGAAAATTAATAACAAATAGCAACGTAACTATCGTGGAGCGGAAAATGCAAAAGATGTTCAATGTATTTTCGACCACTGAATGGGGGTGGTGATCACCCTAGTCGATTTATGCACAAGGCAAGGGACAGCCATCCTCTGCCCCAAAATCCAAGGATTCGAACCCTTCATCAAATCCTTCTTTCAAGTCATTAACGTGCCATACTCCAACCGAATTTCCAAAATTATTCTCTAATTCATATGTACAGGTACCAGTTTTCTTTCTAACCCTGAAAGGTCCGACATATTTCGCACTTAACTTGTGAGAGAAAAATTTAGCCTTATTAGAAAGGGCATGATTCTTGTACCACACTATATCACCAACAGTATAAGTAACTGGTCGTCGTCTGAGATTATACCTTTTGCTAGCTTTGGCGTAGGCATTTTCGAGTCTTTTTTTAACTGTTGTATAAACTTTATCAAGACCTACACTTCGCAATGGGTCAATAGGTGGTCGGTCAACGCTTATACTCTTTTCTTCCAATTCGAGTTCTCCATGTTGATCACCCGAGATAATAGGATCTCTACCAAACAATAAAAAATATGGAGTAAATCCCGTAACTTCATGTACTAAGGTACGAATAGCACAACTCACTGAAGGCAAGTAAAGGTCCCATTTTCGATGGTTATCTTGTACATAACATGACAACATAGTCTTCACAACACGGTTACATCGCTCCGTAGGATTGTTCTGAGGATGATATAGAGCGTTAAAGAAAATTTTTGTTCTATATTTCTTACACAAATCAGTAAATTTCTTACTCCTGAACTGAGGTCCGTTATCGGTGATTAAATATTGAGGCACTCCGAACAACAAGAATACTTCATTTTCCAAATACTCGCATATTTTAGGAACGGTAGCATTGCGTAAAGGAACTGAAAGAACGAATTTTGTAAAATAGTCGCAGACCATTAAAATGTATTTATATCCCTTCGTGGATTTGGGAAGTGGACCCATAATATCGATACTTATCATCTGAAAAGGACGAGATAAACGAGGACGTTCACCCAAAAATCCAGCTGGAGGTTTCTGAACTGGTTTGTGTCCAATACAGACATTACATTTTTTGATGAAATTAGATATATCACGTTTCATTTTTGGCCAATAAAATCTTTCACAAATCTTATGATAAGTTTTAAAAACTCCAGGATGACCGGACGTAGGCATAGAATGCATTTGCAGAATAAGTTTCGAACGGAATTCTTTCGGAACTAGTAATTTCCAATAATCATTTTCTTCTCGTAACATCTGGGGTATATTGCTTTTCACGTATTTATAGATATTACCGTTTTCAAGGCGCCATTTAGGATACTTCAAGGGTTTTTCCGCTATAGACGTTTTCAAGTTTAAGTAAAATTTATCGTTAGTTTTAGAAAAATCTTCCAAATCTAAATCTGCAAGTACTTCAACCGAGTCACAATCAACTTTAGGAACTGAACGCGAAAGGTAATCAGGGACGACATGATTTTTCCCCTTTCGATGTATAATCGTAAAATCAAACTGTTGCAGCCTGACCGCCCATCTACTCAATCTACCATTAGGATCTTTGAGGTTGTGTAACCATATTAAAGAATGATGATCAGTAATTACAGTGAAGTGTGATCCCTCAATATATGGCCTTAATTTTTCTAGTGCCCAGACTACACACAAAAGTTCTTTTTCTGTAGTCGAATATTTGCGTTCAGACTTGCTTAATGATCGACTGAGATAGCAGATTACTTTCTCACCCTCTGGAGTTTGTTGACTAAGCACAGCCCCTAAACCAAAATCACTGCTATCAGTTTGAACAGTAAATGGTAACGAGAAATCAGGGCAACTTAATAACGGCGCAGTAACTAAATATTCCTTTATAGTTTTGAAGGCATGATCGCATTCTGAACTCCAAACGAATTTCGCGTTCTTCCTCAAAAGTTGACTCAAAGGAAAAACAGTACTCGAAAAATTCGGTATAAAACGTCGGTACCACGAAGCCATCCCAAGAAATGATCTTATTTCTTTCACCGTTTTTGGTACAGAAATCTTCATAATAGCTGTAACCTTATCCGGATCAACTCGCAAACCGTGTTTGTCGACAATATAACCCAAATATCGTAATTCGGGTTTACAAAAATGACTCTTTTCTCGACTGATAGTCAACCCAGCATCACGAAGCCGTTGAAAAAGGATATTCAATATCTCTAAGTGTTTTTCGAAAGATTCCGTTACTATAATTATATCGTCTAAGTAAACGAAAACGAAAGGTTCTAAATCAGCTCCAATCACTTTGTCCATAAGGTGTTGCCAAACTGCAGGTGCGTTTTTTAGACCGAATGGCATTCTAACGAAATGAAAAAGTCCACGATTCGGAACTGTGAATGCTGTATATTCCTTACTTGAATCTTTCATGGGTATTTGCCAATATGCGGATTTAATATCCATAGATGATAAGTATTTAGCTCCTTTTAGACGATCTAAAATTCTCGAAATGTAAGGTAATGGATAAGCATCGCTTTTCGTTACATTATTTAATTTACGAAAGTCTACGCAAAACCTATAACTCCCGTCTTTCTTTTTCACTAATATGATCGGTGATGACCACGAACTATTCGATTTCTCGACAATTCCTAACTCGAGCATTTTATTTAACTCCTCGTCAATATGCCGTTGTACTACAGGAGATACCGGGTAATGACGCTGTTTTATGGGAGGTGAATCTGTGTGAATTTCGAACTCTACTTGTTTAGTACAGCCTACTCTGTCTCCCATCTCAAAAAAATATTTCTCAATGAACTCTTCCAAGATCTTTTGTTGTGAATCACTCAAATCTGTTCTACAATGTAATGCACCAGTTTCTGTTTGCTTTAGATCAACTTCCGAACAAGAAAAATTCCAAACATCCTCGTTAAGATTCGGTATTATTCCCATCGCTCTCCAAAAATCTAAACCCAAAATAAATTTATCCCTCAAGGAAGGAACAACCAATACGTCAATTACTTTCACCTTGCTCATGAGCTGAATAGGAATTTGAATCATCCCGAGAATTGAACAAGATTCGCCGTTTGCAACAGTAACTTCCGTGGAATCACATTTATTCACAACAATATTGAAATTACGAAGTCTCTCGTAAACATCTTCTCCAATGATGGTTCGCGAAGCCCCAGAGTCCAAAAGACCGAAAAATTGGAGACCAAAAATATTTTCTTTCAAGTAAGGCCTCTGATCTTTATCTAAATGTGAAATGATGTAATCTAAAACTATTTTCTGCTTTTCTACGTCAACTTTATTTGTCTCGGTAGCACGGAGATGGGATTTCGATTTGCTACCCAAAATCGACTCCCTGTTTAGTTTCCCGAAACATTAGAACCTCTACAGTTTTGACAGGTATGAACAGTTACGTTTGGCTCCCCACACTTAAAACAATGCTTTCTCGGTGGTTTTCTACAATATTTAGATTTATGACCGCTCTTCTGACAGTTCCAACATTTTACAACATTGATTGAAGCACATCTCTCATCTCGCGAACCACATGGAACACTCGAACTTACATTGACATAAGCCAAATCGGGTTCTAAATCACCTCTTTTACGCAAGGGTTTACTGAAATTTTCGATATTTTGCTTTTTTATCTCCAATTTCGTGCATAACTCTACAAGATGATCGATTGAATCAACGTCGACTAAACCGAGATGAAGTTGATAATATGGATTAAGATTTTTCATGATTATTTTCAACTGAGTTGATTCCGGAACAATACAAGTTAGTCTGGAGAAGAAATTTTTCATGTTAGCAACAAAAAATCCTATATTCTCGTCATCGCCCTGTGTACGTCTCTTAATTTCTTCAAATAAACGATCGTCATAATCTGGCGGCTGAAATTGTTTCTTCAGTCCGAGAGCCAATTCATCCCAACTATTAAATCGAGAGCAATTCGCGCTAAACCACTTTTCGGCGGTACCATTAAACAAATCGAAAGCCGACTGAAACAACTCATCTTTATCTACATGTCTAGCCTGTCGAAATCTTTCGACTCTCTCCAAAAAAGAAGCAACTGAACATTTCCTATCATCCCCTGAAAATTTCAAGTTCCATTTATAAACTGGAACAGATTTAACAGATGCATTTGTGGTCTTAACCGGTAAAATAGAGTTCCGGGGGTAGCAGTAACATCGGCGCCACTCTCATCCGAATCATCGTCGGTCAGTTCCAAATTCAAAAGACTCGAATCCAAAAAGCTGACTTCCCGATTTTGAATGATACGAAGACGATTCTTCAATTTAGGCATCAACGTCAAACTTTTGCTTAGAAGTTTACTACGGGTTTTACGTGTATTATCATCCTCATAGGGTATTCTATCAACACGCTTTACGATATGAGCAATCTTAGAAATAATTTTCCTATAAGGTCCACTATTAACATCATCAGAGAAATTATCTATCAAACTCTGTATCTCATCAATTTTAACTTCAACTATTTTAAATTCATCATCGGATTTCAAAGCATACGAAGGATATGTAAGTTTTTGTCCCGATTTTTCTAGTTTTAAAACATTTCTTAAACAAGTTCGCATTTCCCCGACCGTACCGACATCCTCAAACCCCCTTATGCTCAATTCATATACAAGCTCGTCTTTGGCTAAACGATTACATTCGAAATTCAATTCCATATTGAAAGAAATGAATCTCTAAAAGTATGAAAATATGCTATATTATATTTAAGAACAATAACAATTCGAATGAAAAAGATCGACAGCAATTTATTTCCGACTAAAGGTGAAATTCTCCGAAATAATTTAAAAATCTGTTGAATTCTACGAAGAATTATTCAGCAAAAGTACTCAATTATATCCAAGTTAAGTATGAAAACCGCAAGATAAACAACGAGATCAACATAAAAACCAACATATGCTAGTTTTTATACGAGCCGACAAGGTAAATGAAAGAATTTCCAACACGCAACATCTCCTGAAAATCCAGAACTATGATCAATACAGAAATGATGACAATTTTAGTGGAAACAACATCGATCAAACAAAACATCCAAAATCAAGAGCAAATCAGAAAGTTGTGACCAGAAAGGGAGGGCCCCACGTTGGGCGCCAATTAATTATGTTACGTATAGATTTTGATTTACGGATAATTTTATCGGAAACAGTAACACAAATTAAATTGGCTGGGCTCGCGACTTAGCTCTGAGTGGAGAAGGGGGTGGGTTTCTTGAAAAATAGAGGGCGCCAGTTAGTTTTAAAATTTACTTTCGAATTGGTTACTTTCACTTAAGATCAAAACTAACAAAATAGAAAAAGCTGTTCAATGAAAGTCTTTTTTTTTTCTTCCTAAATTAGATCTTTGGTATTTATTCAAAAGTTTATGATTGAAATAATATTTATCAAGAAACGAATCTCATAATCAAGTTAAACCATTAGTTATTATTAGTCAACCTGGCAATTTCAGCTGAGGAGATGAAAGCCGGCTTTCATTTACAGGTATTGAGTACAATGAATGAAAATAATCAGGTGAAATTATTTCAAGGTGATAAAAATCCAATATTCGCTACTTGAATTGAAAATAATGAATTTGATAGATTTTACTAATAGGTGGTCCAGTTCTTAATATATCAATTATAAGTGTTCTTGAAATTTGGTAACTGTAATTTAAGAAAAAAACGTCTGGAGAGAATGAAAAGAAATTTGTACTCATCCAGTGTCAATTCTTGCCCTGTAGAGGCCTCAAGGTCAATTCCAAGGGGTGATCTCCCAAACGAAGTCAAGGGTTGTTCAAATTCTTGAAGTCACTGGATTTTCGAAGATGTTGAAAAATGGTTGTTGTTCGTGACCTTGTTTTCTGTTAATTGCTCTCGCTGCACACACCAAACGCCCAAATGTTGAAGGTCTATATTAATAAAAGCCTAAAATCGACTCAGTTGTTGAACGATCTTGGACATAATCGATAACTTTCATAACGTTACCTAAGATGGTGGTCGGCTTTCTAGAATGTTCTTCAGTAAGTGAATATCTATCCCGTATGAAACGGAAATTCTGTTTGATTCCCAAAAAATCCAAATTAAATCAACAGAATTCAATGAATTCAACAATTCAAAATATCCGAAAGAATCGTGTGATTATAATTTCACAAACTTGAATGTCAAATTTCAAACACTTGTTTCAGAAGAAGACGTGAATACAATTGAAAATTCTCGAACTCATATGGCGCACGGAAGTGAGGACTTGAGGACAACTTTTTTTGTTAGATTGAAGATGTTTTATTAATTGCCTAGTTTCGAAGCCTACAGAGGCGTTCAATTACCGCCTGGAATTCATGATATTTAACGTTACATCATAAAAAATGAAACGTACAGATGTGACAGAATTACAAACACCAGAGGAGGTGTAGCAATATTGGTGAGAACAGATCTGAAACACTACTTCAAAAGTAGATCTGACGAAACACAGGGAGAAACAGAAACAGTGACGATTGTTGCCGAATTAAATCGTCAAAGAGTTTGAATTACCTCGGCATACAAGCCACCACAAAACAATTTATTGGAAGAAGAGATAAACAACATTTTAGACGGGACAATCCCGAAAATATGCATCGGAGATTTCAACTGTAAATCTCCATTATTCTGCTTTTCTTGAAATACTTTGATTATCAATTATCCGAGGGTCATCTTAATTACTCAACATCTGTATCTTAACTAACTTTATTCACAACGACAATTTTACATCCCTCATTGGAGTATGCGCATCAAGACAAACACAACTACAGAATTACACATACGACAATTATAGAACAGCAGAGCAGAGAATAAAAATGGCAAAAAACTCAAGGATTTCGCCGAAAAACAGAATGCCATAGTGATTGGACCAGAGTTACCAACATATCTTGCTTTTGGTATAGAAATACCAGATGCAATAGATTTCGCGAATTTGAAAAATATAACTCAAGAATTCTCGATTGAATCTTTGGAAGATGAAACCTCAAACCACAATCCAGTGGAATTGACAATTGGGAAAGAACCAACAGAAACACTGATAGAAATGAGAGAATATACCAATTGGGCTAAATAAAGCCATTCAATACAATCGGAAATAACAGAAATTTTAACAATAAGCTCTCCGGAGGATCTGGAATGTGCGGTCGATAAACTGGAAGAGATTATATTGGGAGCTTACAAAAAAAGCACGAGAAGAGTGAAGAGACCAGCACCAAGTCATCCGCATAACTTGATGAAAATCGAAGACTCATAAAAATATTTATTTATTTATTTATTACACAATTGTTTCGAGTAGAGGACAAGCCTATAAACTCGAAGATTATTATTAGATTACATATGTGCATACATAAACTGATGAGGATAAAAATGAAAGCGAAAAATACAAAACTGAAATATCATATACAAAAACAAAAGCGAAGAATTAAATATAACACCACAGTTCCTCGTAGAGAGGACTTCCACCTGTCATAACTGTTTTTGAAACCGTTTACCGTGGTCGATCGCACTACGCATTCAGGCTGACGGTTCCAATTGTGAAATATCCGGTTAGGTAGGAAGTGTTGACGTTAGGAGGACCTGAAATTTTCACGTTTCAATTTGAAAATGTGCCCTCGCAAGTTATTCCTATTCAGAGGAAACATACTGCGAACCCTCTCACCGAAGTGGCCCTGCATGGCTCGAAACGAGAAGATCGGGTCACGTCTCTCCTCGAAGAGTGACAAATCCAGCAGAAAGTCGCTGTTCATATGAGGGTCGTATTGGACCATAATGAGCGCGAGTGGCCCATTGCTGTGTGGACTCAAGAATATCGCTGGTGGCCTTCGTGGAGCACCACCAAACTGGACCAGCCTACCCAAGTTTTGGTCGGATATATCGGATGAATAAATATAATCTGAATAGAAGGGACCTCAACCGCCATAGCCAAGTTCTGAAAAATGCCCTGAAAGATCTAAGAACCAGCAGATGGAACAGAAGGGTTCAAGAACTGAATACAATCGATCATTATGTATGGAGAATGCAAAAAAGCCTACGAGGAGAAAATATTAAAATTCCACCCCCATACGGAGAAAGGGGAATGGCGTATACCAATACTGATAAGGAAGAAGCATTGGCGGACTCGATCGAACGAGAATCGAGAATAAATAACAGGATAGACGACGATAATGAAGATTTGGAAGAACTGGTTGAAGAAAATGATGAAGAAATGGATGAATTATCAGCGACTGCTGAAATAGACAAGCCAACATCGCCAAATGAAATCAGGCAAATAATTAGAAGTTTGAAGAAGAGGCAAGCTCCCGGAAGCGATGAAATAACGAATGTTATGTTAAAGAAATTACCTAGAAAAGGTATAGCTGCTCTAAAAAATATCGCAAATGGAATTATGAGGACAGAATACTTCCCAGAAAAATGGAAAACAGCGGAAGTCATAGTGTTCAATAAATCATTCAAAGAGAAGAAGTTCCCACAAAACTACAGACCGATAAGTCTGCTGTCGTCGTTAGGAAAAGTAGGAGAAAGAATTATTGCCCTGAGGCTAAATGAGGAAACCGAAAATATGAAACTAATACCACCATAACAGTTCGGATTCAGAAGAGAGCATTCAACAGAGCAACAAATATTACGGCTCACCTAATACATTACAGAGAGATTCCAAAATGAACAAGCTACAGGTCTTGTTTTACTAGACGTCGCGTCGCCAGAGCATTTGACAGTGTATGGCATGAAGGATTAATATATAAGGTGAGATGTGAGATTTTACGTGAAAGTAGAAAAAGAATGCTCCACAACAAGAGATATAGAGGCTGGAGTACCCCAAGGGTCAGTACTTGGACCACTTCTGTACAACATATACATTCACGAGGTACCCAAGAACTATGCAAACGTTATATGCTGACGACAAAGGCAAAGCAATTCGACACCTCAACCCAGAAGTAATAGAACGAGTTCTACAAGAATGGATTGGGGAACCAAATGACTTGTGCATAAAGTGGAAAATCAAGCTCAAGGGACAAAAGAGCCAAGCAATATTACTACAGAAGAGAAGACTGCGACTGGAAAAATGAAGCCAAATATTTAGGTATAACGCTTGACGAAGGACTTACTTGGAAAAGTCATATCAAACAAGCAATCGACAAAACGAAATCAGCGATGAATAGACTCTACCCTCTAGTAGGAAGAAAAAGCCACATGTCGAAAGAGACAAAATTGCAGATATTCAAAGCCGTTGCTAGGCCTCAACTGCCTTATGGATCAGTTGCCTGGGGTTTCGCGGCAAAGAGCCACATCAAAAAAAATGCAGGCCACTGAAAACAAGCTGCTACGATGTGCAATAGATGCACCTTGGTTTGTCAGGAATAGACAGATTTATAGGGACCTAAAATGGGAAACCATAACGGAATTCATGAACAGAAAAGCAGAGAAATTATTCGAAACGGCGAAAAACCATCCGAATCGAGAACTCAGGAGACTAGTGGACTACGACCCAGAGGAAGACAAAAGGAGAATGCGAATTTACCGAAGGAGACCAAGGGATCAATTAAGAAAAGATTTGAATAAGATCATAAACTTATTGAAAAATCCAATGAAGTGTTATCCAATAAAGGATGAACACATAAATCCCAGCACGATAGTGTGCGAGAAGAAAACCGGTTTATAGGCAAATGCCCGGAATCAATATTCAAGAAGCAGTTAAGCGTTTTTGCTGGGTCTCGAGCTTAGGAGAGTGAGAATCCCCACACCAAAAAAAAAAAAAAAAGGGAGACAGTCAGTCGAAAAAAATAGACGGGAAGTCGTCGGAAGGACGGAATAGAGTATATATGGAAGTCCGGGAGTAGATTCGGCAGTTCGAGAAATTAAGAAGTAGGTTTTCAGAATTAGGTCTCAAAAGAGGAGACGGGTATGAGCTATTCGGGGAACAGTGTCGAGGTTGAAGTCAGTTTTGGGCGTAATAATTGTTTTTTATTTGTGGTAGAGATCGGATAAAGGATTTTAGGAATTTTGGATAGGGTCAAAACGAAGAGCGTTAATCGTTGACGACGTAAAAGTGCAGGAAGTGCGGTTGAGTGTAAAAAATTCGCCGTTCTGTGCGCGGGAAGTCTGGTGATCGAAAAAGTTCACCATCAGCCCCATTGGGCGAACGATGGTCGCAGAAAAAGGTAGAAAGTTCCAATTTTTGTTTGTCCAGAGTCCTGAAAGCTCCTTTAAGATTCATTAATTATATTTGATTATATTTAATAGTTTTTGTGCTTTTAGTTGGGCAATTTAAGTTTAAGAATTTGAGTTGAATTCTGGCGTCATCGAACAAATAATGGCTTGTAAAGAAGTTTTCAAATTTTTGCAATAGATTTATTCGTTGAATTTTACATCAGTTTCATTTGAAGTTTCTCCACAGAAAAATTATAGAAATAACATCAAAAACCTGTCCTTCGCGCGACGGGCCGAATCCACCTTTCTTTTTGCCTTTAACAGGGCTCTGCCATTGATTCAAGATAAGGGGTGCGTAATAACACTGGTGACAGAGGTGGAATGATGTTAGTTGATTTTTCTGGGTGGAATACTAAATTCTTTTATTCGAGAAGTTTTATTTTCAAAGTTACTGATTGTTTCTGGAGCGAGTTAATCTAAATCTAATATTTTGTTAGGCGTCATTCTAGAAGTGAAAAGTATTGGGAGAATTGTGTTTCATGAACTGTTGCTGTTGATTGGGGATTTTTGATTGATTTCATGATTGGTAGACCTATTTTTGATTATATCATTGAATTTGAGGACTTTATAGGATGTTGGAACTGTGAGTTCTTTTATTGCCCAAGATAATTTCATTTTGCGTCGGTTTCTGTTTATTTCAAGCGTTATTTTGTGGAAGTTGAAAAGTACAGCTGCGAACAGAAATTTTTTTTCGTTGAAGTTCAGCTGCCGAGATATGAAAAAAAGTTGTGTAGAGTTCGTTATTTCCTCTTCAGTGTGTTGGATCAGAATTTTATTTCAAAATCAAAATCAAGTTTTATATTCGGGAGATAGTTGAGAAATTTTATTTGTGAAGAGCATTGGAGTTCAATAGATTGTGAAAGATTCGATTAATCGATTGATACAGTAGTTGATCAATATTGAAGATTGAAATTTGATTTTTCGCGAAAATTTTATTGTTTTGGGGGTGCATTCTTGGCTGATGGTTAAATTTTTTTTTTCTGTTTGTTATTCTGAGTGTATATTAGTGTGTGGTATTGAAAATGTCGAATTTGTAGGAACTTGATGATTTTGAAGTGAATATTTCGAAAAAAAAAAAATTTCTTGAGTATCAATTACGTAGGATTTAGAACGCAGAGTTGAATTTTCGGATTTATTGAATTTGAACTCAGTTTATTAGAAATTTTAAAAGAGACGTCGTCAATTAAGTTTAATTTTTTTGCGCCCATAGTATAATTCCTTTTGTGTTTATCGGTGACTATTAATCGGTTGTTTTTGTTACAAAAATTTACGCCGTCATTAGGCATCTTCCAATAGACGCAGATCTGGAACTGATTAAAAATGACCTGAGATTCCAGGGAATCGATGATGACCAGGTGTCTAAAATGACATCAAACAAAACGAAAAAGCCAATACTATTATATCTGGTTAAAACGCTGAAGAAGGAGATATTCGATATCCAACGACTCTACAACCTTTGTATTACAGTCGAACCAAAAAAGAAGGCAGAAAGTCCAAGCAAATGCTTCAGATGCCAAAGGTACAGACACGCACAAAATAAATGCTCCTTCCCGTGGAGATGTGTGAAGTGTTCGGGAAACCATAGCAGCAAAGATTGTGAACTTACCAGGAAAGGTGAAGAAAGAAACGCTACATCCGTTTTATGTGGTGAAGAAGGACATCCAGCAAGCTACAAGAGATGTAGCGAATTTAAGCTGGTGACCAGAAAGAAGAAAGCTGGCCAAAAACAGACAGAACGGAAAAAGCCGTCGAATAAATGCACGAAAAGTTCAGGAAACTATGAAAACCAAACCTGCAGAACAGGAAAATAAGACAGTAACTTATAAGCCTATGCAGAAGGAAGAGGAACAAAAGGAGACTCAATTGAAACCGACTGTAAATAGTCAACCAGAAAAAAAAAATATCTGAATCAGCCGATGATCTAGATATCTTCACAGAAAAAATGTTGAAATTTGAAAGAGGAATGGAGGAAAAACCCAAAAATTATTCAGTAAACTGAATTAATGGACTTTGCGGATATTAGGAAGAAATCCCTCAAGATAATCTCGTGGAACATAAACGGAATCAACACTCGGAAAGCTGAGATAGAAGAAATAATATCAGAGAGACAACCTGATATTATAGCCCTACAGGAAACAAGAATAAACCGGGATAGACGACTGAATTTCATGAATTATGAAACATAGATGTGACAGAACTACAAACACCGGAGGAGGAGTAGCAATATTGGTGAGAACAGATCTGAAACACTTCTTTGAAAGTAGATCCGATGAAACACAAGGAGAAACAGAAACAGTGACGATTGTTGCCGAATTAAATCGTCAAATAGTCGAAATTACCTCGACATACAAGCCACCACAAAACAATTTATTGAAAGAAGAGATATACAATATAATGAAAGGAACAAACCCGAAAATCAGCATCGGAGATTTCAACTGCTGTCCCATTATGGAACAGCAGAACAGAGAATAGAAATGGCGAAAAACTCAAGGATTTCGCCAAAAAACAGAATGCCATAGTGATTGGCCAAGATTTACCAACATACCTTGCTTTTGGTATAGAAATACCAGATGTAATAGATTTCGCGAAATTGAAAAATATAACTCAAGAATTCTCGATTGAATCTTTGGAAGATGAAACCTCAAACCACAATCCCGTGGAATTGAGAATTGGAGAAGAACCAAGAGAAAAACTGATGGAAATAAGAGAATATACCAATTGGGCTAAATACAGCCATTTAATACAATCGGAAATAACAGAAATTCCAACAATAAGCACTCCAGAGGATCTGGAATGAGCGGTTGCTTAAATGGAAGAGATTATATTGAAAGCTTACGAAAAAAGCACGAGAAGAGTGAAGAGACCAGAACCAAGTCATCCGCATGGCGATACGCCTAAAGAAGTAAAAGATCTTATAGAGAAAATCGAAGACTCAAAAGAATACATCAGATGAATAAAAATGATCTGAATAGAAGGAACCTCAACCGACATAGCCAAGTTCTGAAAAATGCCCTGGAAGATCTAAGAACAACCGACTAAGAGATGAACGGTTTATAGGTAAATGCCCGGAACCAATATTCAAATAGCAGTTATGGGTTTTTAGTGGGTCTCGAGCTCCAGAGAGTGAGAATCCCCACACTTGTTCCCCCTCAGGAGAGGGTGGTTCGTCTGATTTGTAGATTTTCCCCCTGCTACACAAAAAAAAAAAAATTGGCCTCAGGAAGGATGTTATGAAAGAAACCGGAAATTTATTGTTGAAGGAAAAAGATGTGGATTTGGAAAAGGCCGAAGTTCGGTTGCGTGAAACAACCAATAGGATGTTGCAGTGGAGGGATGAGGATATCAACAGTTGACACTGGAACAGTGTGCCAATTGTGCGAAAAGGGGGGACATTCGGCGGAGGAATGTAAAAGTACCGTGCGGCCAAACGGGACATTTTGCGAGGGAATGCCGGAATAACAGGAAAATGGGTCAACGGACACAAGGATCGTGTTATAACTGTAACCAGCACGGACATTAGGCAAGGGTCTGTCTTAAGAAAAATTCATTTGAAAGACGAAAACAAAGACAGAATTTTGGAAATGGAACATGGAGAGGAGAGGGAATAAATGCTTCTGGGAACTTAGGGCATCAGGAATTACCAAATTTACCGGCGCGATTCCAAAGCAATCGCGGACGCCGTCTAGTTTTCGATTGAAAAATTTAAACTTCGAGGGCTAAAGTCCAGCTGCCAGGGCGGAGGCCGGAAATTTCTAGAGAGGCAGAGTAATCGAGTGTCACCAACGAGGCAGGTATATAAGACAGATTCAAGGAGGCGTTCGGTCATGGTGATCCCGGAGGTGAAATTCGTAGGGTTATATGACGTACCACATATAATAAAACTAAGTGTTAGTAGAAGAACGAGCTTCTCTGACACTCGTAAAAAAGGAACTGATTAACATTCTGATGTTGAATGGAACCGGAATTGGGGTGCAGTTGACTAGTGTGTCAGGACATAGTATACGTACCTGGAGTACGACGAATATTTTTGTGGGCCCAGAAGAAGAAAAATTGGGAACGAATTGGACGGCTGTCTTGTGTGATGACAGGATATTAGGAAACGTCCAGGTTATTATAGGAAGGTAATTCCTTTATGCCAATCTGGCAATAATCAATTTTGAGGAGGACCTATCAGTACTGATGTGGGGAAGGAAATTCAAGTTTTGGAGAAAAGACATTGAGGAACATACTTGCATGGAAAATATGAAGCGGATTACAAGAATAACTCGAAATATTAAGGAGCCAAGAACGGGAAGTCATAGGGGAGACTTCCACCAGAGGAATAGGGATCTGGCCAAAATTTCGCCGAAAACGAGGAGAGATAAATAAATATAGAAGTCGATCCTAACATACTTTCCAAAGATTTCGGTACACAGACCGAAAATTATGAGGAATTGGGAAATATTATTGAGAATATCAATATCCATCAACCACCGATGGAAAATGACTTTAGGAAACCGATGTCGTGCTGATATCGGGGGTCACTATTCCCGACATTCGGAAATTTTGGTTGAAACCAGATTGAAGAAGAAAATTGAGGGGATTTATATAGTATGTGAACCCCTAGATTTGGGTATCAGACAGGTTTATGTCTCAAATTGCCTTGCTAAAAATTCGGAAAGGTTGTGTATTCGTATAATAAATTTGTCTAACAGCAAGGTTAGATTACAGAAGAGGCAGAAGCTCGCAAAAGCATTCACTTGCGATACGGGGAAAGAAAATGAGATTTCACAAATGATTGGTAAAATATCGTTCGAGAATGAGTACCGAGCTACTAACGGTTTTAGTCTCGAACATTTGGACGGTAACACGCAGGATACTTTGAAAAAGCTTATAAAGGTATAGTGTGATTTATTAATTGAAGATAATGAACCACTGACCAGCACCACAATGATAAAACACGGTATCACATTCGAACCAGGAACTCAGCCAATTTGTAAAGCCCCATATCGGATTCCATATCACCAAAGGGAAGTTTAACAGAAAGAGATCAATAGGCTGGTAGATGCTGGCGTTATTCGCCCATCATTCAGTCCCTGGCCCGCCCCTGTTGTTCTAGTTGCTAAAAAATTACCCAACGGCGTTAGGATGTGTATTGATTATCGGGGCCTGAACAGCGAAAATGAAACTTAATATTATCCTCTTTCCAATATAACGGATTTAACTCAGGGCTATTGTACTGGAAACGAAGTTTTGTTTTCGGTAATCGACGTGGCAGAAGCGTATCATCAAACTGACATCGAGAAAAAAGACATTCCTCGCACCGGATTGATTAAATTTCAGGGGCATTATAAATATCTGAAAATTCCTTTCGGCTTGAAGAATGCTCCATCGACGTTCCAACGTTTCATGAACGTTACATTGGCTGGACTCACTGGGGAAGTGTGTATGGTTCATCTTGACGATATTATCATTTTTAATTCGGAAGGAAAGGACGATCACTTGGGAAAATAATGACAAGTATTCGAACGATTGCGAACTGCTAATGTAAAGTTGAAGCCGAAAAAATTTAATTTTCTGCTTAAAAAGGTTAAATATCTAGGACACATAATCATCCAACAGGGGGTTCTTCCAGATTCGGAGAAAATTGTAAGTATCAAGAATTTTCCCATTCCCAAAAACGTTAGAGGTGTACGTTCATTCTTAGGAATCGAAAATTGTTATCGAAGTTTTATCCCGAATGCTTCTGAACTGATAGCGCCATTATCAAACTTGACAAAAAAAAAAGTTGAATTCGAAATCACTCCAGAAGTTCTAGTGGCACAGATGAAAAAGACCCTAACTTCGGACTTGGTACTTATATATCCGGACTTCAAACAACCATTTGTAGTGGCCACGGACGCCTGGGGACTTGGAATAATCATAATTATAATAATAGCCTTTATTTCCTCATTGACAAATAAGAAGTGTATAGGAACAGTCAAAAATTATCGAATAAATGAATGAAGTTTCAAATTACATAACCATCATGAGAATGAATTATGATTTCTAATGATGGACTCGAATTCCGTGAAGTTGTACCTATATGCTATGTTCAGATAGCAATATTCTTAGTTTCCTCTTGAATGTTGTATATTGGAGGTTCCGCATCTGGTCTGGCAGTAGGTTATAGAGTTGCACTCCAATATACTGTGACCAAGTATCAAGCAATATCCAACAGGGTCATATACATTGTTGTGAACATCAATGGAAGATATAATCTTCAGATCTACGCGCCGACACATAATGCAGAGGATGAGGAGATTGAACATTTCTATGATGATATAGATAAAGCCTGTCAGTTGGAAAAATCACACTTCCTAATAGTCACGGGAGATTTTAATGCGAAGATAGGAGAGCAAGAAGATGGAGATGTGTTCACTGGAAAATTTGGACTAGGTAAGCGAAACAATAGAGGTGAAACTTTATCCAATTATCTCAACAAAGAAAGCTTATTATGCCTGAACGCATTCTTAAAGGAGTCAAAATCACGCAAATGGACTTGGAGAAGCCCAGACGGCAACACGAAAAATGAATTTGACTTTATCCTCTCCAATAACAAAACAATATGCAAGGATCTGACGGTACTAAACAGATTTGATACTGGAAGTGATCACAGAATGGTGAGAGCGAAGCTTGTAATTAACACCAAAGCCGAGAGAAGCAAGCTTCTGAAGAGAAAACACTATCCAACCATTGACATCATGAAACAGAAAGAGGAGGAATATCAAAATAATCTACACCAGAAACTAGCAAAGGTTGATGCTGAACAACTAGGCATCGATGAATTGGCTGATAGAGTTTTAGGGGCGGTAAATACATCGATAAGGAAGATTTGTTCGCGGACGCAAGATACAAAAAGTTCCCTATTGAGCCATAATACAATTAGACTATTGGAGCAGAGGGGAAATTTAATTGACAAAACTACAAACGAATATAAGAAGATCAATAGGCGAGTAAAGAAGGCAATAAGGAAATATAAAAGAGAATACAATGCAAAGCTTATAGAAGAAATGATACAGAACAACTGCGAAATGAAGGTTTTACGTAGGAAAATCAAGAAAGGAGCAACTTAAATAACAAAACTACGCAACAAAAATGATGTCATAGTACACGACAGAGAAGACATAATTCGAGCAGTCGAATCTTTCTACACTGACTGGGGATGAATATAGAAACACTTAATCTCAAATGAAAAACAATAGATGCCCAGGAGAAGATCGAGTGACATAAAAACTCTTCATGAAAATAATAACAAACCGCTTGACCGCAAAACTAGATTTTTACCAACCTACAGAAGAGGCAGGTTTCAGAAAGGGCTATAGCACAATAGACAATCTCCATACGGTTCGCACCCTCATAGAAAAATGTACAGAATATTACGTCCCATTACATCTAGCCTTTATTGATTTTAAAAAGGCGTTCGACACTGTGGAGATCAGTTCTCTTATCACAGCTTTGCAAAATGCCAGAGTGGATTCAAGGTACATCAAGATCATCGAAAACATCTATGACAGGGCATCTTTACAGATAAGATTAGACAAATCATCTGTAATCGGAAGGATACCTCTGCTGTTCACATAAGCTTTGAAGGACCTATTCAAGCAATTGAAGTGGGACACCAGAGGTAGAGTTGTGGATGGTATTAGACTCAATCATCTGAGGTTCGCTGATGACATGGAGTTGGACTGGTCATGTGGCAAGAATGTCCGAGATCAGATGGGCTAATAGGATAACAATGTGGAGACCTAGAGAAACCAAAAGAAGTGTTGGGCGCCCCCAAAAACGGTGGGTGGATGATATTAGGAGGCTGGTGGATAAACGCGGCACATGATAGGGAGACATGGAAGTGGTTGAAAGAGACCTATGTCCAGGAGTGGACGAATGCAGGTTGAAGTAGAAGAAGAAGATTATGGGTTTTCCTCAGTCTCTGACTTGGCTGTATGATATCTTTTTTTTTTCTAGTATTGTAATTGTGTTGATCTGAATGTTGTCAATACATGTTTAGTTTTTTCCTTATGTGTGTTACTCTCGTGTATATAATTACTGCATACAGTGTCATTATTCTGGATTCAGTGAATAAGTTTCTGCAGCTTGTGTTCCATGGAACTCGATAGATACTCCTCAGGGCTGTTTTTTGCATTCTGAATATTTTATCTAAGTGAACTGTTGCTCCATCACTCCAACTGATTATACCATAAGTCATTCTTGAGTGAAATAGGGAGTAGTAGGCAGTTATTGATGTGTTTGTAATGGTGATCTCAGACATTTTCTTAATAGCATATATTGCTCCGGCCAGTTTGGCACTGAGGTTATCAATGTGGACTCTCCAGCTCAGTTGTTATCTAGTTGTACTCCTAGAAAGTTTGCTGAACTCGCTTCTGAAGTTTGACTCCTTTGTTAGAAACTAAAGACCAATGATGTTGTTTTGGCAGCATTCAGAAATAATCCATTTGTAGTAAACCAGTCTTTGGCTTGATCCATAATGTCTTCATAAGTTGATTGAATGGTGGTATTACCTTCAATCTCAACTGCATATGTTGTGTCGTCGGCAAACATATAGGAAACAACAGTTCTTGGTATGCTGGTTGGTACTCTCAGACTTATGTTGTGTAGCATGTCAGTGATATACAGAAGGAATAGTGGAGGGCCCAGTCTCGAGCCTTGGACAACTCCCTTTGGTATTATGAGAGCTTCACTTCAATTGTCATCCAATACTGCTGTCGATCAGTTAGGTATGATCTGAAAAGGTTCAAGCAAACACCACGTCTGCCATATCTCTCCAACTTCTCAACCAATATTGAGTGATTAACACAATCAAATGCCGCTGATAAGTCGGTAAATATTCCCAGACCCTGATTTTTGTTTTCGAAGCAATCATGAATATGTTTGGTTAAATAATGAATTGATCCAGCTGTTTATGTTCCTTTCCGAAATCCAAATTGGTTATGGCACAATATTTGTTTGGCATCCGTGATGTCAACGAAGTAATTATAGACCACCCCTTCCAGTATCTTTGAAAGTGCTGGCAGTATTGCAATTTGCCTAAAATTGTTGGCTATGGAAGGATCTCCTTTTTTGAAAATAGAGCAGATTTTTTCCATTTTCATTTTATTTGGAAAGACTCCCTCTTCAAGACATGTATTCACGCAGAAATATTAATGGAAACAACAATTCCGAAGGAATTGTCGTTCCAATAATGTGAGCTAGTCATGAACTATCATAGGAAGTCCCAGAGAAGTCGAAAAATTCAAGTGCAACTGTATTCACGCATCCACCAATGGGTCAATGAGCCATGCAGAACATTTTTTTGCTTTCAGGTTGTTTAAAATGATTTCCATTTCATTTTGGGTCACAGAGTTGAGAACATCGAATTCATTATGTAGGTTTTATTCATTAAATCTGAGGGATTAACATTGTTTTTTCGAAGATTTTTCATGATGTTATTTGCATTGTTTACAAAGAACTTGTTTAGTTCATCTGTAATCAGATTTTCAGGTTTACCATGCTTCCTAGATCGCCCATTTTCTCTATTGATGATATTCCAAATAGTTTTGTTTCTGTTGTCTGAGTTTTGGATTTGTGTGTTATATATGTTTTTTTATGTTTGTAGTAGTTCCAGATATTTCTTTCTGTAGCTGACATAAGTGTGTTCGTTTCCTTTACTTCTATGTGTTTTGTAGCAGCAATGGAGGAAAATTAGACGTTCTTTCGCTTCCACAATGTCTGTCGTTATCCAACGTGGAATTAGTTTTGATATTCTTCTTTTTATTAGTTTTAATTGGAAGGATAAGTTGTAGTAGTGCATATATGCTCCAATGAAGATGTTTCACTTGTCCTCTGCTGACTGTGCATAAGATTGATTTCCTTTTCTGTGTATGCCTTCTTGAATTTTGGATTTGGTGTCTTTTTAACCTCCTTTTTTATTGTCATTAACTGAGCTTTGTGATCAGATATACCCAGATCAATGGTATATGCTTCAACTAAGTCGGAGTCAGTGAAGATGTTATAAAGGCATCTATTGTTCCTTGTATTTTCATGGATAGTTTGTTTCAATCCATTGCTCAGGAAAAGGTTCACCAATTCTGATGCGTTCCTGTCCTCTGTCTCAAGAAACCTATCATTAAAATCACCAGCTATGATTTATTTGGAATTTTTTTTTTGTAGTTGTATGCAAGTTGTAGTGTTTTTATCATTATATCAAGAAACAAGTCTATAGTAGAATAAAAGGTTGATCTATAAACAGAAATCACAATCAGGTTCATCTCCTTTATATAGCATGCGGATAGTTCACAAACCTTCTCCACTGATAGGTTGGTAATAGTAGAGATTTCAGATGCCTCTCCAATGATCTATGAAGGAATATGCATGCTCCTCCATTGTTGGACTGTAGTTTGCAGTAACAGCTTACCATCCCATATTCGTCTAGATTGAAATTGTTTTTTTCATGTTCATTCAACCAATGTTCAGTTATACAAATGATTTCCAGCGAGTTGTTGAAACTTGCATATCTATTTAATTCGTTAACTTTATTTCTAATGAACAGAAAAATCTCGTTCCAAGTAATTGTCTCAGTTTGGTAATATCGGTCCAAGGAACAAACACAACAAAACTACTCTTTCACAACGTTTCGGCACTTTATTGTACCTTCTTCAGGCTAAAAATGAAAAATTTTGTTTTACATTCAGTGACATACATACGACAGAAATGGAATACTATAAATAAGAACCTTATAAATATCAATCTTGCATGTAAAATTATTAAAAACACTTAACAAAGAAATAGAAATACCGAAAATAATGAAAACCGATGAAAAAACATCAGAGCGGACCAAGCAAGACGAAGGAAAAAAAAAAGGAAAAAAATAAGGGTACTCACGGTCAGAATATTTTAAAATTTCAATATTTTCATCTACAGAAAATAGTCAATCGAAAATGGTAAGGGGTTTCCACCGGATTTTTCATTTTTAGCCTGAAGAAGGCACAATAAAGTGCCGAAACGTTGTGAAAGAGTAGTTTTGTTGTGTTTCTTCCTTGGACCGATATTACGAAACTGAGTTCATTTCTAATACCTTGTGTGTTTCAGAGGAAAATAGAAACTTCGGTATTTTCCTTTGGTGTTGCAGTGTTCGAACTATTTAATGTCTTTTTCAAAAATGCTCAAAGCCATAATTGTTTATAATCATTGAACCTTTTAAAATAGAATCTTCTGTAGCCCACCCCATAAGGCCAGAAACTTTCTTGGTACAAATCATTCTTGTTGTGCAGTGGGGCACCTATCATGAAACAATTTCTGTTTGGGCTGTAAGAAGGGAGTTCTTTAACTACCACTTCATCACATTGAGTTGAGGTGTCAAATTTGAGTTTTTCACTTATGTATCTGGATATTATGTTTTCAGTTGCCTGAGGTTTAACTCTGTAGATATAAAGCCATGCTTTTGGTTAGTAACCAATGAATTCCGTGTCCTGTTTGCCTCTGCCAATAAGTTTCTTAGTGGCAGATATCTTATTCTGAGATGTTCCCCTTCTTCCTTCTTCGAACCACTGTCTGGAAGCCTTCATCTCCATACATGCGCTTGCAGGCTTATTTTGATTTTCATTATTATCATTTTCATTTGGATAATTCAGAATTTGTTTGTTTATGCCACCTTTCACCACTTTGGAGTTCTTAGGTTGGTTCGTTTGACAGTTCGCAATGTTCTGTGTTGCGACTCTTTGCGCATAGGATGACGTTTTTGTCTTCGATGTTGAAGCCATAGAAAGTGTGACGAGGCAGATTCTGCCCCGCCACGAAAAGGAAATTTCTTCACCTATACCTGTATAATAAGACCTATCAATCGAAATATTTTTATTTATCGATTGATATTGACATTGTTTTCCACAGAACAATTCCATATTTGTAGCGGAAACCGTATATGTCTTTTGTTTTCAGAATTCATATATTTTAGAATTTTTTCCGTTCAACCGTAATTTTTCTGACTCGAAAAGGTCTTTCAACTTGTTCCGTTCTTCCTTCTCTTCAGTTGTTGCCGTCTCTTTCCGAGTCAGCTGATTGACGGAACAATTTCAGTATATGCAATGGGGAAATGAGTTACCGACAGTCTGGACGGTTTTCCCGAGGAGTGGTACTTTTTCGAGCCCTGCGCTGAAGGTCAAGAGCGAGGTCATTGGAGATCGAACTGCCGAGAAAAGTGCGGAAGGTGTTATTGCCGTGAATTGGAAAGTGCGTCAGGAAGACAAAAAGTCTAAGGCAAGTCCCTTGTAGTATTATAGTTCCTCACGTAGTGCATACCTGAGGGCTATTTTCCGCTTTCTTTAGTCTGTTGGACTGGCTGAGAATACTTACCTACCGTTTAAACTTGACCTAGGGATCGTAGACTGTGTATAGTGCCGGCCATCCGCGTCAGTTATTCGACCGCCGTTGGGTCCCAGGAGGACTTGGTGTTCCTACCGTATTTTTGGTGCTTATTTTGTTAATATATTGCCGACTTCCAACCGATCAAGTTACAAGTTGACAGCTTCTTCCGACCTGCTGTCTGACTGGCAGCCATTATGAGGGTCACAGAGAGAGAGAGGGAGAGAGAGAGACAGCACTGCAATTGGACTGAGACCAGCCACGGTACCGATTTCCGCCGACAGAGGGTAACAGAGAGAAAGAGAGAGAGAGACAAAGAGGGGGAGACAGGGTGCACTGTCATTCGACTGAGACCAGCCACTGTAGCGATTTCCGCCGACAGAAGGAGTGACTTGCCAGGATCTCAAAAGACCGTAACTACCGTCTATTTCCACCGTACTCCTCTGGAGGGACCGTACAAAACTTAACTATATTTACCGTCTATTTCCACCGTACTCCTCTGGAGTGACCGTACAAAATTTAACCGTATTTATCGTCTATTTCAACCGTATTTTCCTGGAGAGACCGTGTTTCATCAGCCGCTCCCACACCGACCAGGCCGCCGGTTGACATAAATATTTGTTAATACTTGTACATTTCTGTATATAATTTAATCCCGTAGGAATAAGGGTTTAAACGTTCATTTTGTTGCCAGTTATTTTGCCAGTGAGAAACAGTTCCCTAAATCAGTTAAAGCTATAGGTAGGCAAGAGGTAGGTACTCTTTTTGAACGATTAAAAACCGCCAGAAAGCAGAGACCAAGAAGACGCTACCACCCTAGTTTTCACTGCTACCCTTCTTCACTCATCACTCAAGTCTACCCGGGCTCTCTAATTTTTGGCTTTTCTGTCAGAGACGTGGGGTTCCACTGATTACCCAACTGGCGCCTGAGCAAAGGTAAGGAGCGTCCAGGGTGAGATTAAAAGCCCATCACAATCGCGATAGTGTGTCTATGGTCGTGGGTGTGAAAACTGTTTGTTTTGAATTTGAATCTTTCTTTTTTTCTTGTATATATATCCATAGAGTGCATATTGTAAATATTTCTTCCGAGTTTCTGGTGCCGTAAAAATGAATGTCAACCGACTGAAAAGCGACGAGCTTACGGGGGAGTTAGAGGCACGAGGCTGTACCGTGGAACATACCGTTCAGAAGAAGAGAGCTCAACTGAGAAGGGCAATCCATTCCGAAATTCCGTTAATACCAAGAGATGACATTGACCAGGCAGAGGAAATTGGTGTTTGTGGTGCCAAGTTGTTCGACTTGATGGGAGAGATATGTGAGTTTGACTTTGCTAATAGAGACAATGAGTTACAGCGCATAAGGAGCCGGCTATTGCACGTTCAAGGCCGACTGAGAAGTCTATCTGCGGAAGCTGCCAATCTGCTTCACAAGAAAACCGAGCTGGAGCACTCTCTGAAGGTTGCTATGAGATTGCTGGAGAATACTCACTGGTCAGGTGGTGTCCCAGGGAATCTTTCCGCCAGCGCACCGTCCCTGATTGGCTAGGAATTACCAGACTTCGCTTCTAGACTTGGTCCAGTCTTGATTCCGTGTTCAACAACCGTTGGGGAGGCAGACTTGTTGAACTTGGGAGACGATGGTGACATATCCCAACCGACCACTCAGGATGACAGGCTGCTGCAAGACTGCCAAGAAGTTTGTAGCGTAATAAGCCAACAAATCGAACGTACTTTTTTGCAGAGTCGACCCTTATACAACCGACCGGCCGCCGATAACCTCCCATTTACCGTTGAACAAGCGCTACCAACCGACCGAACCAATGAAGACCATAGACCGTTGATAACATCCCCTGAGTCAAGGCGATTAGCGAGGGATTTTGCCGAATCAACAAGGAGAGTTTCATTTGCGTCATCTCCTACCGAAACCGCTGGGATGAGAGAAGTAGGTGGCGAAGTCTCAACGGCCAAGGAAACCGAACTGACGACCGAACATCCGTCGACGAAACCCCTGAAAACTACCGATTGTTCCGTTCCTACCTTTCCGGTATGGAAATGGAGCCTGACATTTGATGGGTCGACCAGTGTGACCTCTTTCCTGGAGGAGGCTGAGTGACTTGCCGAGGCTAGGAAGGTGAGCCACGAACAGTTATTCGAGTCTATCTACGAGTTGTTACGTAAGGATGCAAGAGACTGGTACATCCCGAAGAGGCACATTCAGCAACTGGACAGATTTCAAGGACCAACTCCGAGAGGCCTTTCTTCCTCCTGATTACGAGGATATTCTACTAGAAGAAATCAAGAAACGCACTCAAGGAACTGACGAACGACTCTTGTTGTACGTAACCCGAATGCAAAATCTTTTTCAGAAACTGACCGTAAAACGACCGACCGAGAAATATCAGGTGAATATCATCAGACGATGTTAACTGTCAGAATTATAAACTGCCCTGGCCTTCCCCGACTTCAACGATAGATGAACTGCTCCGGAAGGAAAAAGTTTCCGAATTGGTCAAATGGCAAACCGCTAACTATACTTCGCCAACGATACAAAAAGGTCTCATCAACGAACCGCATCTTACTTTCCGAAATCCCTCACCTAACGTCCAACCGATCTGAATGCACCTCAGCACACTGTCCGAACCGTCCGAAAAACCGAAACTTGTCCAAAACTCTACAGCACGTCAGAGACAAGATGAACCGAAGAAGACCGTCCGACCACCAAACGAACCCCAGTGCTGGAGATGTGGTGGTAAGGGCCATCTACGAGTACAGTGTACATCGAAACCGATACTTTTCTGCTCTCGATGTGGTAAGAAGGGTGTAATGTCCAGAGATTGTCAGTGTCCGTTACCGAGGAACTCCCCAAAACCGGGGATCCGTCAGTCCCAATCAACCCCATCCCCAGTTATTCCGAAGAAAAAGCTATCTGATAACCGTCCTATAATTAATGTTCTTATAGGAGACAAGGAGTTCCAGGCACTCTTGGACACCGGATCAACCAGGTACTTCATCAGCAGTGAAGTGGCTGCCCACTGCAAGGCCGCTGGAATAAATCCGAATTATGTTAGGGACGTTATCACCGACATCGCTAACGGAAGTTCTATCCCGATTAAGGAAATGTTAGTTTCAGATTAACCGATCAGTGTAGTACTGGGAATGGATGTACTGAGAGCACACGACTTCTCCATCAATCTCCAAACCGCCGAATGCTTTCTGAATGGCAGGTCTCTAAAAAAAAGCCCATGACGCAGGAAAAGCAGAATCCGTTACCGTTACCATTACCGACCGAAGGAACCATATGCCTGACCGAGGACAATGTAAGTTGCTCATGGTACAGGAGGAAATTGGCAGAGGTAAAATCGAATCCCATAGCGTTTTCCGACTACAGGATTGTGTCAGGAAAATTATACCGCCATTTTTGCGATCCAATGATTTTAAACAGCCTGAACTGGGAAATCCCTGAAAGTTATGTGTTCCGAAAGATGACCGAAGAGAAGTCCTTCTCGAAAACCACGACCGACAGACGGAATAGCAGAAACGAAATTTCGCATAGACCGCAGCTACTATTGGCCAGGAATGTTCCGAGAAATTGCCCAATATGTCCGAAAATGTAGCAAGTGTCACCGATACAAGGTTCCACAGGAGAAACCGGCAAGGAATCATTCCTATGTGGTGGAAGAACCCTGTGAAAATGACATATTCTCCAAATGGATGGAATTTAGGCCCATGAGAACAGCTGTCCAAAGAGGTGTGTACCAGGCTTCCAAGGAAGATGGAGTGAATTCCCCAAAGCAGGAGTCAATCGGAGACCCCATAGCATACTTGAACTTTGATAGGGAAATGCGTTCACCGAACGCCAAATTTTCAACCAAGAGTGCTAACAAGGGAGAGGATCACACCAAACCGGACACCGAACAACAAGTTGCTTACCATGTAAATAACCGTAACCGATTTACCGAAACTTTTAAATTTGTCCGAGCTAGATTAGCACGAGCCTTCGTCCAGCAAAGTCACTATAACCTACGTCGACTGGCGTCATAAGATTGGAGACTAAGTGTACCGAAGAGAGCATCCCTTGTCTTCTGCAGTGAAGGGAATAGCCGAAATACTCCGGAACGTATACCGTTGTAGAAGTAGTATCTCCTGTGGTGTATGACATCAAGGATGGCAGTGGTAAGGTTGTCAGACACCCTCATAAAGGACCTGAAATCCCTTGGGATTGAAAGGTATATGCCGTTAAAAACCTGACCGAATAATTTTTCAATTTGAAAATCCGAGAAGGCTAAAAGTTTTCTTACCGAAATGGTGGATGCGCCAACCGACAGTTTTCAAATTACCGTTCGAGTTCATCAGGTCATGAAATAACGCCGAGGTCAACAACCCCGCAGCTTTCACAGGCTGAGACCGACATTTAGAAATACCGCAACGATACCCAGGGGGGTTTGAAGAAAAATAAAACTTCGTTTTATTTTTTGCCGACGAAGGAGGGGGATGGGACGAGGCAGATTTTGCCCCGCCACAAAAAGGAAATTTCTTCACCTACACTTGTATAATAAGACCTATCAACCGAAATATTTTCGAAGAAAACCGTTATATTATCATAGGGGGTCTTTACCGATTGATATTTTGACATTGTTTTCCACCGACCAATCCCATATTTGTAGCGGAAACCGTATTTATCTTTTGTTTTCAGAATTCATATATTTTAGAATATTTCCCGTTCAACCGTAATTTTTCTGACTCGAAAAAGGTCTTTCAACTTGTTCCATTCTTCCTTCTCTTCAGTTGTTGCCGTCTCTTTCCGAGCCAGCTGATTTACCGAACAATTTCAGTATAGATAGATAGATAACATCCTTTATTCCATAGTATGTACAAAGGAACTCACACATAAAAGGAACAGTGTCAAAAACAAGATTACAAATCACCTCGAATAATCATTCAAAGAATATGGTTCCATAGCAACCAAATATTTCCTGACATTTTTCTTGAAACTCTTAAAATTATGTAAAAGTTTGATTCTATTAGGTAGATTATTATACAATTTGATACACATACAGGGTGTTCCTAAATTGAACGTACAAACGAAAATGGGAGATTCCTTAAGTGAGTTCAAGAAAAAAAAGTCCCATAAACATGGGGTCGCAAGAGTTTCGTTTTCGAGGTACAGAGTGTTGAAGTTTGAATTTTTTTCTCATAGTATCTACACTTCACAAGATAATCAACTGAAATTTGGCATAGATATTACATTTTAGAGTTCTCACCACGTGACATGGCAATTTCGATAGAAGATCTACAGGGTGATATTTTTTCTGGAACACTGCCACCTGTTCTTATGCAGAACTCTTTTTTGGTGAGCAACTGTTGATTTGAAAAAATGTAAAAAGAAGCTTTGTTCTTATACTAAACTTTTCGGTCTCTTGTAGTTTTGTCGTATCTACCAACGATTTCGAGAAAAAAAATTTTGAACGATTGAGAAAAATTCAAACTTCGACACTCTGTATCTCGAAAACGAAACGTTTGCGACCCCATGTTTATGGGACTTTTTTTTCTTAAACTCACTTAAGGAATCTCCCCTTTTCGTTTGTACGTTCAATTTAGGAACATCCTGTATAAGACGGATGCCTTTTTGACAGAGACAATCTATGTATAGGATAATGTAAATTTTGTGATCTTAAAGGATATTCGCTCTTCCTAGTATGAACTGAAAAAATGACCTTATTCTTGAAGAAAAATACCAAACACTCAAATATATAAATACAGTCAGCATATTATTTTCTTTAAATACTCCCCTACACGATTGAATATAAGACATTTTGAACATGTATCTCAAAACTCTGTTCTGCAGAACAAACAACCTGCTTACTTCCGAGCTCGATCCCTAGAAAATAATACCATATCTTAACAGACATTCAAACACGAACTAGACATAACATTCCTGAAAGGTACTCTATTTGAAACGACCATTTTATGAAACTATCCAGATAGACTCCCAAAAACTTAACAGATTCCTCAATTCTCACATTACAATCAGTCAGATTCAAAACACTCTCTTTAACTTTCTGTGATCTGTTTGTGCTGAATAATATAGCTGTTGTTTTGCTTTCATTCGTAATCAATTCGTTCTTATTAAACCCATATATCCAATGGGGTAATGAGTTACCGAAAGTGGGGACAGTTTTCCCGAGGAGTGGTACCTTTTCGTGCCCTGCGATGAAGGTCAAGAGCGAGGTCAGTGGAGATCGAGCTGCCGAGAAAAGTGCGGAAGGTGTTATTGCCGTGAATTGGAAAGTACGTCAAGTAGACAAAAAGTTTAAGGCAAGTCACTTGTAGTATTATTGTTTCTTACGTAGTGCATACCTGAGGGCTATTTTCCGCTTTCTTTAGTCTGTTGGACTGGCTGAGAATACTTACCTACCGTTTAAACTTGACCTAGTGATCGTGGACTGTATAGAGTGCCGGCCATCCGCGTCAGTTATTCGACCGCCGTTGGGTACCAGGAGGACTTGGTGTTCCTACCGTATTTTTGGTGCTTATTTTGTTAATATATTGCCGACTTCCGACCGATCAAGTTACAAGTTGACAGCTTCTTCCGACCTGCTGTCTGACTGGCAGCCATTTGAGGGTCGCAGAGAGAGAGAGGGAGAGAGAGACAGCACTGCAATTGGACTGAGACCAGCCACGGTACTGATTTCCGCCGACAGAGGGTAACAGAGAGAAAGAGAGAGAGAGAGAGAGAGAGACAAAGAGAGAGAGACAAAGAGAGAGAGAGACAGGGTGCACTGCCATTCGACTGAGACCAGCCACTGTACCGATTTCCGCCGACGGAAGAAGTGACTTGCCAGGATCTCAAAAGACCGTAACTACCGTCTATTTCCACCGTACTCATCTGGAGTGACCGTACAAAACTTAACCGTATTTACCGTCTATTTCCACCGTACTCCTCTGGAGTGACTGTATAAAATTTAACCGTATTTACCGTCTATTTCAACCGTATTTTCCTGGAGGGACCGTGTTTCATCAGCCGCCCCCACACCGACCAGGCCGCCGGTTGACATCAATATTTGTTAATACTTGTACATTTCTGTGGATAATTTAATTCCGTAAGAAAAAAGGTTCAAACGCTTATTTTGTTGCCAGTTATTTTTGTCAGTGAGAGACAGTTCCCTAAATCAGTTAGAGCTATATTTTCGTCAGAAGAGGTAGGTACTCTTTTTGAACGATTAAAAACCGTCATAAAGCAGAGACCAAGAAGACGCTACCACCCAAGTTTTCACTGCTACCCTTCTCCACTGATCACTTAGGTCTACCCGGGCTGTCTAATTGTTTGAGATTCTGTGAGAGACGTGGGGTTCCACTGATTGCCCCACTGGCGCCCGAGCAAAGGTAAGGAGCGTTCAGGGTGAGAGAAAAAGCCCATCACAATCGCGATAGTGTGTCTATGGTCGTGGGTGTGAAAACTGTTTGTTTTGAATTTGAATCTTTGACATTCATGCTTGTTAGGTCTCTTGATGGTTCAATATGATCCTTGATTTGATAAGTATTTTGTTTTTTTGTTCCTACCTTAGATGAAGTTTTTTCTTGCGTATTTTCTAATCTTTCCAATAACAACCTATTATTTAATTTCAATATTTCATTTTTATCCTCTGTTTCTCCCAATAATTTCTTTAGATACATGACTCCAATTCTGAGTTTCTGGTTTTCGTTCATCACCTCGTTGTTGAAGTTTTCTTCACAGCAGATGATCTTGTTGTTGTCGATAAATTCAATCTTTGTTGCCAGTTTTTTGGCACAACTCTGGTGGAAAATTGAATAACAGCTTATGCATACCAATATAGGGGCAGTGTTAAGTCAGATTAGGGATGGCTACGAACGTCCGAACGCGTACGCTAGTAGGAACTTTAAGAAAGCATAATTAAACTATTCCACTACAGGAAAAGAACTGTTAGGGGTAGTTTTTGGAATACAGACGATTATATGTTATTTATATGGAAAAAAATTCACTGTCGTTTCATACCATAGGCCGCTCAAATGTCTGCTCCATTTGAAGGACCCTGGCCAGCCAGATAGGCAATGACCATGGCCGATTATGATTCCTCGTGGACTCACCAAATACCAGAGATGGTAACGCTTAATATGAGTAAAGGAAATTTATTTTTGGCACTGGAAAGGTGGGCTCTAGCCACTGTGTCTCACAGGATTTAGCTATGGGTGCAGGAATTGCTCTACAATTCAAGAATATCTATGGATCTTAGAACATAAATACATGGAATGGACATTGACGTGATATGAATGTATTTGTTGTGGTACACCCATTCGATGCTTCTCTGTCTAGCGCGACACTAAGTCATTGGCGTAAAATAATTAAATTTATATAGCTTCTACCTATTTGTACGGAAAATTGACGTGACAATGATGTCAGATTGAATGCTCTCAATTGTGATTGGCGACACTATGCAACTATCTCACTCCAGTCTTTGGACAACAAAAAATGTTTATTTTCCTTTCCTTGTATCTATGTTCCAAGCTATGGATCGGTGGAAAAATTACGGCAGCAAAACAGAAACGTGGGAGAAACAGCGGAATTAAATTTACCGGAAAGAAACATCTATTATTTGATAACCAAAATGAATAATTATGATAAACCGTCCTACAGAAGCATGTGGAATGCTCTGAGGAGCCTAAGGACGTGATGCGAGAAAAATAAAGTTACTTCTCTGGCCATGCCTAAAATAGGGTGTGGTCTTGATAAGTTGGAGTTAGTAGAGTATTGGAGATGATAAGATTTATTTTTCACAACTCAAACATTGAAATCACAATTTATGAGTTAGTATCATTACCGTTAACTCCCGTGAAATTAGGAGGGAAAGAACCAGAACCCATAGAGCTCGAATGGGACAGGGTAACCCTGAGAGAGGCACAGAAATACGACCCTTCAAACAATTTTTGAAATATTGAATGCCAAAGCAGAAGATCAGGAAAATTCGTATTATATTTCAAAGGATAGATTGTTATACAATGTGTTTCATGAGTCGTTGGCCATAGCCTAATGGTGAATACAGGTCGTCCAGACCTTTCAGAAAACTTGCTTTTTTTGTATCCTAAGGCTATTAGTTTCGGAGATACGGGGTGATTCGTAAATATTGGCCTAAATTTGCGACAGGCATAACTCTGGACTGCGAGGTTTGATTTCGATATAATTTTTTGGGTTTGTTCACTTCAGAAAGTTCTTCCAAACGGTTCATGAAATATCAATATTTTCAGGGCAGTACTCAGAATATCGTGATTTTTTTTCAAGCCCCAAAATCTATATTTTTTACATCCGTTACAGAAATTTTGTTATTGCCATGAAAAACTACATAATTTATTCTGAAAAATTAAATCTTCACTTTGCATGGCACATTAGTCACAAAGGAATAGAAACCGGACGAATTCATATTTTGTGTCATTTTTTTCGAAATACGGTCCTGTTTTTATTCCTTCGATGATAATATTCATTGTCCTTATCCGCGATTCTGAGTTATTTCAAATTCTGTTCAACTCTTTTTCATTTTAAACTCTCAGCACATACTAAGTGTTCGAAAAAAAGTGTTTAATAGTGTGCAAAGTCAAGCTGTGAATTCTTTTGAAATTACATATTGAATTAAGATTCAAATGATGTGAACCATCTTGGGAAATATAATCCGTAAGTGTTATTGTTTCATAACAAACATAAGTATCAAAATTTATTCTTCAACAATGAAAATGTAGGTAATATAATGATTTGTTCGAATTGGAGTTATTCTATCTCGACACATTTCCTAGCGCTTAAAATTAGATTATTCATTGCCCTTTTTTCATTTCGGGATTTTGTTACACTTCTGCACAGGCTTCTTCTATCCTCTGCCGCAAATGTTCCCGTGACGTCAGAAGTGTCTGTCTATTTTTCACGCACACTCAGTGAGAACTGAAGGTTTGAAATGAAAAAAAATTGAACGGAATTTTAAAAGATTTAAATTCTCGACCGACGACAATGAATAATATCACCAAAAGAAGAAAAACAGGACCGCATTTCGAATCAATGACATAAAACATGAATTCGTTCGGTTCCTTCATTGTTGTTTTATGAAAAGAAATAAGAAGGTTATGGTTTTTCGGAAGAATAAATTTTAATAGTTTTGTTTGTTAGGAAGCAAATACACTTGCGGGTTATATTTTCCAAGATGGTTCACATCCTTTGTATCTAAATTCAATATGTAATTTCAGAGAATTCACGGGTCCGTGAAGTTAGCGAAAAATTGAAAGCACTAATTCCGAAACTATGTTAAATATTTAATGCCTAATTAGTGCCTATTAGTGCCGTTTGAATCTTTAACAGCATCATTGTAGTTTTTGAGAAATTGATAATTAAAGTTCTTGGTGCTGACTTCACGCTCAGCACCAACATTTTCAAATTACCATGAAATTATTATACTAATATTTAGTGCCTCATTAGTGCAAATTAGTGCCGTATGAATCTTTGACAGCACCATTGTAGTTTTTGAGTTACACGAAAATATCTGTTTTGATACCGCGTAGCCATCTATGGAGAGGTATGCGAGTCATTCTCCGCAATACATTCGTCGTCATAAGGTCCTTTCGTTTGCATAAAAAGTGTAGCACTTTTCTACACTCGATTTTAGTACTCGCTTGCTGATTGAATTTACACCAGTGCAGATGAGGTGTAGTTTATCTATATCTCCTTTTGACTATGTGTAGATAAACTACACTTCCTCTACACTGGTGTAAATCAAATCGAGTGTGGGAAAGTGCTACACTTTTTATTATTAAAAGGACCTAGTGAGTCATTTTATTATCACACATATACGACTTGGGGTGCCAATCTTGATATCGAAGAATAATTGTACTATTGATTTAAAGAGACACAAAACTATTTTCTGAATCATTCAGATAATGTTTATATGAAGTAAAGGTTCTTTTTCTCAGATACTGCCTTAACTCTTTTTCCTTTTGTAATAATAATAATACTTTTTGGGATGAAAAAAGAATATAGAGTGTATTATATGCTAAAAAAAAAAAATATATCAGAAGAAGCGTCTTCCTTTTTCATTATGGAAATACGAAAATTCTAACAGAAAAATGTAAAGTGTTATGAAAATAATACATGATAATAATGACATATTATCCCATTATCCGCTATAAATTTATTTTCATGTATATCTGACTAGACATATGAAAATAAAAATGTCTTAATGCGTAGCTACATAACGAAACATAATAGCAATATTTTAACAAACAAATTCTCAAACATAAACGATGCGACAACAAACTCGAAAAAACGCAAAATTTTCAAAATGTAATACAGCAAAAAATTGAAGGCAGAATCATATATCCATTTGAAAAGCAGTTTATAAAAATTTCAGGTATACCTATACAGGGTCTTTCACGAGGAACCCCACCCATATTTATACGGGAAACTACTGAACGTATTCTCATGAAATTCAGCACCAATAAGTATGCTGATGAAATCTAAAATATTTTCAAGGCATGAGCACTTCCGGTTTTTCCGGAAATGACGTCAACTTCCGTTTTTCAAATTAGAACACCATTTTTTAATTGCAGAAATAGATTCCTTAGAAAATTTCAAGTTGTTTTGATGTAACATTTTTCAGTTTTGGTTGGAAAATTCTCTCTGAGCGGGAAAATTCGAATAAAAAATCGAAAATAGAGCTCCGCTGAAACAAGAATAACTTCGAGGTTTTTGGGTGGAAAATTTTCATTTTTGGGATTTTTCAAGATGTAAGATCGATGAATACACTTTTAAAATCGAAATCGCGATTCATGATACAGGGGGTGAAAAAATCGCTTTCAAACTTATGGATGACAAAATCGTGAAAAATCAATTTTTTCAAATTAGAACCCCATTTTTTTATGGCAGATATTGAATCTTCGTTAAAAAATAATGTGAGTGTATGCATCACACCCTTGCCCTAAAATGGATATTTTCTGAGTTATTCACAAAAAACTGTTTTCCGTCTTGAATTTTCAGCTATTTCTTTTCCCTTCACGCCAAAAAGATGAAATTTTCAGGAACTGTTATTTGAACCCTGCTGTAGATTTTTCACCTCTTCTTGAAACCGACTTCAAGTTACCATTAGGAGAGCCATGGCAAAGTCTCGCAGTTATAACTAGAGAAGATGCTCAAAGTTTTGACCGTTAATTTCTAGACATTTATTTATACGTCTCAGGAATGCTTCGTGCGTTGCTCTTCTTATTTCATCGGGAGGAAGAGATCTGCAAAAGTGTTTAAAAACCAAATTGAGTTTCAAAACTATCTAAATCTAAAAATCTAAACAAACCTGAACGCATTTCTGACTCGTTCTATGCAGTCCTCTTTATCAGTCAGGGGAGTTGAATAGACAATATTTTTTATCCTACCCCAAACATAATAGTCTAAAGGAGTTAAATCGGGAGAACGTGGTGGCCAAAGATGTGGACTATTGTTCGCCAACCATCGATCTTCAAATAGCCTGTAGAGGATATTTGACACATTGAGTGAATTGTGTGGAGGCGCGCCATCTTGTTGATACCATAAGTCATTAGGGTTCTGTACTAGCGGCTCAATTATTTGAGTCAATATGTCAGAATATCTATCTCCTAAGGGAGAACATTCTTTAAACAATGCAAACATGTGTAGTGTTCTATCTTAACAGTTAAAGTCCCATCATAAATGTGAACATCGAGAATTGCATTATTTTTGATGGCGCAAAAAACTTTGAAACTCCAGGTCTCTTGAAAGTTCCATTGTCTGAAGTGGTGGTTATTCTCTTCATCCCAATAATGACTGTTATGCCTATTGAAAGAACCATTCTTTGTGAATTTAGATTCATCTGTCCAAATTATACAGTTCAAAAAGTTTTCCTTCTCTTGAAATCGAATCATCATAGCTTCGCAAAACTCTGTTCTCCTGACGAAATCAGTTTCCTTCAAATGCTGTACCCTATTGAATTTATATGGGTGCATTTTATGTTTTTTTAATATTCTCCAAACACTCGATTGAGATAATCCCAGATCAATCTCGGCATCTTTGAGAGAATTTTTAGGATTCACACGAAAATATGCAAGAACTGTAATTTCGTTGTTCTCATCTTCTACTACACTTTTTTCTTAACGAAAGATCCGACATCTCTCAAGTTTGTCATGTTTCTGTTAATGGTATCTATCGTTGGTCTGGGTCGGTCAGGAAACCTCTCAATGAACAGTCGAATCGTTCTATCTACAACTTTATTACATTCTCCATGAAGCAGAATGAGATTTAAATAATCCCCATTGCTAAAATTAGGCATAGTGATCGATTTTATAACTTAATACGAATTATCACCAAATTAATAGTAAACACAAAATGCTACTGAATAAAGAGGAATTTGGCAGATGTAATTAATGATATCTATCATAAAAAAAAGAATGTAAAACATGGTAAGTTTTTGCATATGGTTCATAAGGAATAATTATTTATTTATCACTGGAGAGAAAACCGATGGCCGATTAGTTGAAATAAAGAGGTTTCCGATACAAATTCGAATCAAAATTCGCCATCTATTTAGGAACAACCTGTAACTTTTTTCTCTTGCATATTAGGGTAGTAAAATCTAAAACATGGTTTAAGTAACAGTTCCTGAAAATTTCATCTTTTTGGCGTGAAGGGAAAAGAAATAGCTGAAAATTCAAGACGAAACACAGTTTTTTGTGAATAACTCAGAAAATATCCACTTTAGGGCAAGGGTGTGATGCATACAATCACATTATTTTTTAACGTAGATTCAATATCTGCCATAAAAAAATGGTGTTCTGATTTGAAAAAATTGATTTTTCACGATTTTGTCATCCCTAACTTCGAAAGCGATTTTTTCACCCCCTGTATCATGAATCGCGATTTCGATCTTTAAAGTGGATACATCAATCTTACATCTAGAAAAATCCGAAAAATGAAAATTTTCCATCAAAAACCTCGAAGTTATTCTTGTTTCAACCCAAACAACACACACACATATTTAAAACATTTTATAGACCATAGCTCATAGACTTTTAGATGATCTATAAAACATCAGAAAGTATCGAACCTTTAACCTAGATTCGATAACGTTTATATATCATTAGATTTTTGACATTTTTCTTCGATCAACAATCTGATAATATATAGATGATCTGAAAAACATGGACAATCAGGACATCTAAATCATGTAGCACCAAAGATCTTCTTTAGACTTTGGAGCATTGTCCTTATTGTTGAAGAAATCGGATGTCTATTAGAGGAAAGATTATTTATTGAAAAAGATGGTGTTAGTGGGATGATTCATGTCCGTTCTTGATAATATTGAATTTGAGAATCGTGGCTATATTGGACTATGTATACTGGTAAAAGGGGGAATTAAGCCAAGTTGAATTTTGTCGACGTTTCGGACATTTATTGTTTGATCACATACAAAACAATTGGGTTGTCCTTAATCATGACTAGAAAGCAGCAGATGTTAAAATGAAATCTTACTTACGGATATAAACATAAATACCTAATTCATTTGAATTATTTGAAATAAAAAAAACATATATATGATCGTCAACCTGTTTCGATCATCAACAAAACTTGCTGTAGTTATGATGGAAATTTGAAAACACTAAAAATATCTTTCCTCTCTAACATCCAAAACATATTAATAACTACACATTGAACGATATTGGCACACGTCAACTGAAGATAGATGACTGACAATTATTGATCGTGTTCAAAAACATTTTACACATCTAATTATACTTACTTATTATATTTACAGTGTGAACAATCGTCAAATAACATCTTCAATGCGCAACTTAATCCTTAAGTACATATCTCACACAATCAAAGAGTCAAATAATTTTGGACATACACATATAAAGAGAAGGACAATTATAGTCGGTGGTCAATAAATTGGGTAAATGGTGACAAGTGTTAATTATTGCAGGAGGCTCAACAACAGTGTTCTTACCTTTTGTTCTTATATTTGTTTATAAGGATGTTGTAAATTCTACTCAAATTTTGGGTATCAGTTCTTTTATTAATAGTATCATTGGCTTTTATATGTATCATTTCACTGATAGTACGTTTTCTGTAATTAGTTTCAGAATCTTCGATAGTGACATCTTTGAAATTGAATATATGACCGGTATTGATGTGATGTTCGACTAAAGCCGTCTTATTGTCGTCATCTTTCGACGAATGTGTGTTGCAACTGTATATATGCTGTTTAATTCTATTAGAGAGAAGCTGTTTGGTTTGACCTATATATGAACTATTGCAACCTGAACATGGTATCTTATATATAACGTTGGATTGTTTTTCTATAGGGAGTGGATCTTTAAGTTTAGTATAGAAGTTGTTCAGAGTGTTTTTGTTATAGCAGGCTAAGATGCAATTATGTTTCTTTGTTATGGTATTAATTCTTTCCGTGAGACCTCTTAAGTATGGAAAACTGCAATAAACTTTACTAGATTCTTCATTATCATTCGTACTAATCGTGGACTTGGGGCGAGAATGTAGTAGTGTAGTACGAATGATAATGAAGAATCTAGTAAAGTTTATTGCAGTTTTCCATACTTAAGAGGTCTCACGGAAAGAATTAATACCATAACAAAGAAACATAATTGCATCTTAGCCTGCTATAACAAAAACACTCTGAACAACTTCTATACTAAACTTAAAGATCCACTCCCTATAGAAAAACAATCCAACGTTATATATAAGATACCATGTTCAGGTTGCAATAGTTCATATATAGGTCAAACCAAACAGCTTCTCTCTAATAGAATTAAACAGCATATATACAGTTGCAACACACATTCGTCGAAAGATGACGACAATAAGACGGCTTTAGTCGAACATCACATCAATACCGGTCATATATTCAATTTCAAAGATGTCACTATCGAAGATTCTGAAACTAATTACAGAAAACGTACTATCAGTGAAATGATACATATAAAAGCCAATGATACTATTAATAAAAGAACTGATACCCAAAATTTGAGTAGAATTTACAACATCCTTATAAACAAATATAAGAACAAAAAGTAAGAACATTGTTGTTGAGCCTCCTGCAATAATTAACACTTGTCACCATTTACCCAATTTATTGACCACCGACTATAATTGTCCTTCTCTTTATATGTGTATGTCCAAAATTATTTGACTCTTTGATTGTGTGAGATATGTACTTAAGGATTAAGTTGCGCATTGAAGATGTTATTTGACGATTGTTCACACTGTAAATATAATAAGTAAGTATAATTAGATGTGTAAAATGTTTTTGAACACGATCAATAATTGTCAGTCATCTATCTTCAGTTGACGTGTGCCAATATCGTTCAATGTGTAGTTATTAATATGTTTTGGATGTTAGAGAGGAAAGATATTTTTAGTGTTTTTAAATTTCCATCATAACTACAGCAAGTTTTGTTGATGATCGAAACAGGTTGACGATCATATATATGTTTTTTTTATTTCAAATAATTCAAATGAATTAGGTATTTATGTTTATATCCGTAAGTAAGATTTCATTTTAACATCTGCTGCTTTCTAGTCATGATTAAGGACAACCCAATTGTTTTGTATGTGATCAAACAATAAATGTCCGAAACGTCGACAAAATTCAACTGGGCTTAATTCCCCCTTTTACCAGTATACATAGTCCAATATAGCCACGATTCTCAAATTCGATGGTGTTAGTATTCACCTATTTTAGATGATCAAAGATGAACGTTTGTTAGATATTTCTAGAATGACCTTGTATTGTATATACAGTTTTTGTCCTGTAATTGTTGTCAACTTTGGAATTATATTAGGATAATTTAAAAAACGTGATATTAATGACCTCTTAACTAGACATATTTATTTCACAAGATATGTTTCGAAGAAGGGTCCATGTGAAAGAAAAGGGACGTTCCGTAGATTCAAGATCCACATCTTCGAATCATATCTATAAAATCTGACCACTTGAAAATCTACAGATTAGTGATGGGCGAGTTCATATTTATACGGAATGGTTGACAGTTCGTATGGGAGTTGGAAGAGAAAAAACAGGTTCTGATGAATAAATATATTTATAATAAAAAAAAACAAAAATAAATATAATTCAAAAACATAACACAAATTCATAAAATTGGAAAAGACATAATATAAATAGATGAGATTATTGTCTATTTGTTTTTATTCCTCTCATATTCGTACCGTTGATTGGCTAGTCGTAACCAGTCTTGAATGGCCCGTTTTATGATAGCATCATTTAAGTCTGCTGGCGTTTCACTTTCGAAGAGAACGTATACAGCCTCTGGAAGCAACATAAATTACGAATAGCTATATGTTTTTTGATTGAATATCAATTACAAGTTGAGAAAATATGCAAAAAAATATTCTTTTGAAGAAAAGAAAGCGACGAACCAAAACCTGGAGATACAAATTATAAATCAATAGGATTCAATTTCCGTACTCTTTAGATACCCTGTAGTATTTTTAAGAAATAAAAAACGCTGCTCTAATGAACTCCTTTGGATTAATTGATACAGAATTTTCAATTCGAACATCGAAATACGAAAAAACATTCGAATTCTTAGATGATCTAAAAAACATCTAATCATTTCCTCGAAGATTTCACTCTCCGTATATTCAATTATTCGTCAAATTTCAGATTGAATCCTGTTTTATAAGTACCTACTTATAATAATAAGGGTTACATTATTCAGCAAGTGTTGAGTGAAGTGATTCAAAATTCACTTCTGAATCGATGTATGGAGATGTCTATCAATAGTCTTTTTCAGATAACCCTCTTCACCAAGTAAATTCTACATAGAAATAGAAAACGCTGCGGTAATGAACTCCTATGGATTAATTGATACAAAATTTTCAATTCGAACATCGAAATACGAAAAAGCATCCGAATTCTTAAATGATCTAAAAAACATCTAAACATTTCCTCGAAGATTTCAAACTCCGTATATTCAATTATTCGTCAAATTTCAGATTGAATCCTGTTTTGTAAGTACTTATAATAAGGGTTACATTATGCAGCAAGAGTTTCCTGAGTGAAGTGATTCGAAATTCACTTCTGAATCGATGTCTAGAAGATATCTATCAATAGACTTTTTCAGATAACCGTCTTCACCAAGTAAATTTTACATAGAAATAGAAAACGCTGCTGTATAATGAACTCCTATGGATTAATTGATACCAAATTTTCAATTCGAACATCGAAATACGAAAAAATATTCGAATTCTTAAATGATCTAAAAAACATCTAAACATTTCCTCGAAGATTTCAAACTCTGTATATTCGATTATTCGTCAAATTTCCGATTGATATTCCTCAGAGGAGCGTATTTTAGATATAATATATACCATTAATAGTACCTATCTAACAAAATAGTATTGACTTGTCAATGGTTATCTAAAAAATATCATTTAATAGACTTTATTAGACGATTGATCTATGAAAGATATTTCTATTTTAAATCTACCTATATTTCAATTTATTGTAGCCAAAAATTCAGGTAAGTATTTGAAAACGATAACTGGATATCATTTTTAACACAGAGCACAAATCCAAACTAATACCATATCGAAGTAAATAGTATTTTCCTATGTTCAAGCAATTTGATTAATGTGTGAAGGGATTACCTGCTGTAACTACACTAAGTAGAAATTGCACTCACCTTGTTCAATTTTTACAGCACAAATCACTAATCAAAAAATGAACACAATCACTAGCCGACTTGACCTTCTTACAAAGAATAATAATAATAATAATAATAATAATAATAGTGCCTTTATTCAAAAAAGAAAAAAAAACAGAAAAAAACATATTTGAGGCGAAGTCTAGCATCTGCTACTCCACTCAACCCCCGACAAAGTACAGAGGAAAACGAAAAATTATATGAAAAGAAAGATAAATATCACAAAAAAGAAAAAAAAGTGTACAAAAATAGAGCGAACTGAAATTGAGTATGTAGAAAAAAAAAACAAAAAAAAAATATTAACTATATTGCAAGGACTGATTCACAAACAGCTTCAACCTCAGTTCCCTCTTCAATGACCCGATAGTTACTCTCTCAAAATCAACTAAAAATTCATTGTGCAGCTTTACTGCATTGAAGGTGAAAGAGCGCTGAAACCTAGCCGAACCAAATCGAGGCAACATAAGCCTCCCCCCATGTCTCACAGCCACATCATGTACATCCCGCCTGAAGACAAGCTTTCGTCTCAAATAGGGAGGAACACCCGTCTCCAAAACTCGATATATCATAGTCGCCATATGCAGCCTAAAAATATTCTCGACCCTGAGCCATTCCAACCTATTAATACCCCTACTAATACCCCTATCATACTTTCTCAGACCAAGAACATAGCGACAGCATGAATTCTGCAATTTCTGCAACCTATACTTTTCAATGGAATCCAGGCATGGATAAAAAACGGTCAATCCATAACTAAGCTTAGACAGCACTAAGGTTTCGCAGAGATATTTTCTCGATTGGAGGTCCAGAAAATGTCTTTGATGATATAGATATCGAAGAGCCAGGAAAGAACTCCTCAACAGAAACGAGACATGCTCCCTGAACCTCAGCCGGCAATCGAAAATGATCCCAAGGTTTCTGCAGCAGGTGGAGGATGGAATTTTATCATCACCCATTTTAATGTCAAACTCCGCATTCAGCGTTTTCGGAAAGAAAGGTATAAAAAAAGATTTCTTCACGTTGACCCTCAGGCCATTTCTCCTGCAATATTGCATCATTGCAGATAAATCTTCATTGAACTGCTCAACAGCTGCAGAAATAGAGGATGGAAGGAAGGAGAGACGAACCTGTGTATCATCGCAATAAAAATAGATGACAACAAATTTTACGACTTTGTACATATCTGCTATGTATACTAGAAATAGCAGAGGGCCAAGAATGGAACCCTGAGGCACACCTGAAGTTATTGGGCAGAACTCCGAAAACGCATCACGCAGCTTAACGCACTGATATCTACCAAAAAGATAAGACCTAAAAAATCTCAAAGCAGATTCATCAAAACCATAGAAACCCAACTTAGCACAGAGCAACTCATGGTCCAGGGTATCAAACGCTTTTGCGAAATCTAACAGGGCCAGAACTGAAGCATACCCCCCATCCAGAGATCTCAGAATGTCATCAGCAATATTTAAAAGAAGAGTGGTAGTGCTGAAACCCCTTCGAAAACCAGACTGATGCTCAGTAAGAATTTTGCCACGGGTGACATAGTCATAAATCTGAACAAACAATACCCTCTCGAGAACCTTCGACATAGCTGGCAACACACTAATCGGACGAAAATCGGAAAGATCCTTAGGATCAGCAACCTTGGGCAGAGGATTCACAATAGAGCACTTCCAAACATCCGGATAATACCCAGACTCAATGCAAACATTGATGATATGCGTTATGAAGGGCAAAGTAATACTGAGAGACAATTTAAGCATTCTGGCAGACAAACCATCAACACCCAATGCGTTCGAACGAAGATTGAGCACAACAGATCGAATCTCCTCCACAGTCGCAAGTCTGAACGAAAATTCTGTATCTGGATCAAACCTAGAAGAACCATAATAGTTAGTTGCATCAGGGCAAACATTCGGAGAGCTGAAGACTGAGCGAAAATAATCATTGAATTCCTGAGGGTCAACAAAACATTCTGGCACAGTTACCACAGAATTAGTGTGCAATGATCTAAAAGATTTCCAAAAAAACTTCGAACCCTGGGATCGGGCCCGGGACATGAAACTAAATTTTTCACTTCGCACAGCCGACGTTACAGTGTTGCGCAGACTAGTATAGTACCTATAATCCGCTAAGTTCTTTGTCAGCTTATATCTTGACAGGGCCCTATCTCTCAACCTCATCATTTCTCTCACAGTGGGAGTTATCCAAGGGGCAAACGGTTTAGAAACTCTAGATTCAACGTAAGGTGCATGTTTGTCGAATACTTCGGTCAGACAACGACAAAAAATGGATATCTTTGTATCAACATCATCTGCATAGAGAACATCATCTATAGATGAACTGGAAAGGTCTGACAAAAAGTTCTGAAGGTCAAAACTACGAAAATCACGATAACGTATCATCTTTGGGGAATTAATTTTTCTTTTCAAGTTGATCCTACAGAAAACTCCCCTGTGGTCAGACATCGAATGATCAATGACCCCAGATTCAATTACCAGGTCAGGTCTGCTAGAACAAATCACATCCAGCAGTGTCTGAGATGTGGCCGTTATACGTGTTGGCTCATTAATAAACTGTTCAAGACCATAAGATACCACGCAATCAGTAAAATTTGTCTCAACAAGCTGATCTTCGTTTATGTCCCCCGCGATAATTATATGTCCATATCTGGAAGAAACCACCGACAAAAAATCATCCAAATAGCGGATAAAATTTGATGTATTACAATCGGATGTTCGATAAACGGATCCCAGCAGAAGAGTCTCCCTACCCAACCTAAGCTCAATCCAAATATGCTCAACCCCATCAGGCGGAACAAAATCAACCAACACCCTTCTCGATGAAAGTGTGTCCCTGACATAGAAAGCAACTCCACCCCCAACCCGTCCAACACGGTCATCACGCAAGACGTGAAAACCAGAAATGATGACGCTCTCATCGGGAATACTTTGGCTCAGCCAGGTTTCAGTTAAAAAAACCACATCAACATTTTCAGCAGCAATAACATCACAAAATTTATCGAATTTAGCGAAGAGCGAACGAACATTAAAATGTGCCAATTTCAAATATGCACTTGTTCTACTCTGCATAATCGATTCTAGACTTAAGTTTACCTAACTGCGACAGAAAATAGTTACAAACAGAGCTATTAGCGCTGTGACCTATATCGTATGCTGTTTTGAACTTTGAATTAAGAAACTTGCAATTTACACAGCAAAGATCACTCGATTCGCAGCTTTTTATGTCATGAGAACCTGAGCATTTTGGACATACGTCACTGTCGCTTTTACATTCACGCCGGTAATGACCGAACTTCCAGCATTTGAAACACCTTATTAAGCTAAAATGCTCTTTAACATAACATTTAGACCAACCCAAATAAAGAAATTCCCCCTTAATGATGTCATTTAACAGGAATGGAGCCACTTCAAGAACGACATTAAATCTGTCTTTGAACTTGAATTTAGTGATAACTTTGATATCATCAACAGAGCAATTCAAATTGTTACTACAAATCAATTTTTCCAGGAAATTTGGTTCACCTACTGCATATGAATCGACACCATAAACCATAATACGAGGTTTCAACCTTTTCGGGGTGGTCACATTGTATACACCCTTCGTTTCTTCACTTATAAGTGATTTTAGTTTCTCTAGCGAATTATTGTCGCCACAGGATATCAGCATTCCATCCTTAATTTTTTTAGTCCCCAAAACCAAGGCCTGAGCGGAGGATGGATTCACTTTCGTTTTTATTTCGTATTCGATCGCAGCATTGTTTACACTTTTATCATTTGTTTTCACCAATAACACATGGGAATCCCGATCATTCTTTTTAACAGCTGATGCATAAGACGATTGCTGTGACTCATATGGATTTACGGGCAACTGATCACTGCGTGACCTTGAAATATTTTCAACGTGGATACCTTTGGAAGTTTTCAGAATACTATTTGTGAATTCTAGTTCGGATACATACTTTTCTAATAGAATTTTCTCACGGGTCAAGCATTCAGTCTCCTTCTGCAGAACAATGCATTCCGTATTCACACATGAGCCACGATTATCCGACAACTCGGAACAACTTCGACAGCGAAAATTGTTTTTGTCCACATAAATTATTTTTCCAATAGCATTCAAGCACTTATCATGCACAACAACTTCGCAGTCTTGAGTTTTACACTTTATATCATTCGAACCAGTAAATTTAGAACAAAATCGACACTTCTTGTCAGTAGCATCGGATGTTGAACCGCCCGCCATGACGGACGATCAAAAGAAGGGTTGTATACTAACGGAAATGTTGAATGTTCAAGTTCAAATGGCTATGCACTATGAACTTTAACTCTATTGGCCCATGGCCGGTTCGCGGCTTCTTGCGAATTGCGATAAGAGTTCGCCACCAAGCGATCCAACCCGATCGTAGTTCGTGTCTAGTCCTTCTCACCGCATATCTCTCGATCGGATACCTACAACCAAACACCTATTTTCTGCAAACTCGGAAAAATAACCCATTCCTCAAGACTCTCAAGAGTATCTTGGGTTAATCAATAGTTTCGTTCGAAATTCATATTTAACATATGGAATTTAGGAGTCAATCATTCTTCACCATTATTGTTTTTGTAATAGGTACCAATATTCATACTCGATTTTCGATTTATGTTAAAAAAATTGTCCAATCAGTTTTATCATATGAAAATTTTCACGAATTTCAATATCCTGATACTAAGTCTCCTAGAAGAACATCCCCATCAGTAAGAATACGAATACTTACATGTGCTTTTTAACATTAATAATAATAAATATAATAATAAAGATGATAAAACACAATATGAATTTGAAAAATACACTAGGAAGATGTTGATTAGTCCAAAATTTTTTGACTATCGTAGAAATATGGTTTATGAATAATTAATTTCGGAAGTCACTTCAATAGATGACATTGACTTCTTATTATTATTTGGGACACTTGGAATCGTTAAGTTTAAAGACGATCTAGCAATGACAAATCTAGAAGAAATTTATTTGTTCACTGTTTTTCGACCATTTTACTTAGATGTTTTATATATGTAATCTAGGCGTCTAAACAAAGTCAGATATTAATGTGTCATATCGATATAGTATATGATATCTATTTCCCGTCTGAAAATTAATTTCATCATGATTATAAAATTAAGATATCCAATAAACGTTTTTTCAATATATGGTCTTCTTTGAAGACATTAATCGACAAATTTGGTACAATTTGAATTCTAATGTTCATAGACGATAAAAAATGATATATCTGAAAGATATTCATCTGGTCACTGGTTTTCGACCATTTTAGTTAGATGTTCTCCATATGTAATCTAGATGTCTTAACAAAGTCAGATATTGATGTCTAATATTGGTATGGTATATCATATCTATTAGTTGTCTGCCCAGTGATTCTTTCGCGATTAATACAATTAGATATAAGATAAACGTTTTTCAGATGTATATTTGGAAACTAATCTATTTTCAGATATCTTACGGACATAAGAATTTTGCCAGGCATAGGACTAGACATCTAAAAGATATTTCAAAAACATCATTCATAGAAAACGTCTTATTTAGATAATCTAATTTTGATCATAATTCAGAGCAAGATCATTTTAGATCCCTTTTGACATAAATGAGATGTCATTTAGAAAGAAGTGTGTTGTTTGGGAATGGAGCTCTATTTTCGATTTTTTTTTCGAATTTTCCAACCAAAACTGAAGAATGTTACATCAAAATAACTTGAAATTTTCTAAGGAATCTATTTCTGCAATAAAAAAATGGTGTTCTAATTTGAAAAACGGAAGTTGACGTCATTTCCGGGAAAACCGGAGGTGCTCATGCCTTGAAAATATTTTAGATTTCATCAGCATCGTGAAATACTTACAAGTGCTGAATTTCATGAAAATACGTTCAGTAGTTTCCCGTATAAATATGGGTGAGGTTCCTCGTGAAAGACCCTGTATATATTCTTCCCACTGACCATTGAACCTAATATTTCTATAAAGTTAGCTGTCTTATAAAATATGTCATGAGTTTCATTATGAATGATTGAGATTACTTCGATTCTATAAAGATAAATAGCTATCTTTATATCACAGTCTATAAATGAAGAGTATATTTTTAGAGTTTCGATTAATGTGATAATCGAGAGCAGAGTTTCCTCTTTATTTTCTTGTTTGCTCAATATGATCAAGTGTCCTTGAATATTGAAGGTTAAAGATCATGCAAATCAGTGCTATACCATTCCTAAGCATTAACAGGAGTTACTGTTTGATATTCTCATTTTAAGATCAATACGCAACATTTTACTCACATCCGAATATAAGAGATGGTGAGAGGTGAAATAGATAGTCTTCCTGGGAACTCAATATTTTTTTTATTTTTTTGTTCTTCTGTTGGTAATGATCTTTTTCTTCAATGTCAACTGCAGAGGAGTGTTCGAGATGGGTACGGGGATAATGGGATAATACGTCTATTTCCATAACACTATACATTTTTCTGTTAGAATTTTCGTACTTCCATATTGAAAAAGTAATACGGTTCTTCTGATATTTTTTTTTAGCATATAATTAACTCTATATTCTCTTTTCATCTCGATGACCCAAAAAGTATTATTATTACAAAAGAAAAAAGGGTTCAGGTAGTATCTGAGAAAAAAAAACCTTCACTTCATATAAACATTATCTGAATAATTCAGAAAATAGTTTTGTGCCCCCTTAAATCAATAGTACAATTATTCTTCGATATCAAGATTGGCGCCCCAAGTCGTATATGTGTGAGATGCTTCAGGTGATAATAAAGTGACGCACTAACGACGAATCTATTGCAGAGAATGACTCGCATACCTCTCCATAGATGGCTACGCGGTATCAAAACAGATATTTTCGTGTAACTCAACAACTACAATGGTGCTGTCAAAGATTTATACAGCACTAATTTGCACTAATGAGGCACTAAATATTTGACATAATTTCAGAATTGGTGCATTAAAAATTTCGCTAACTTCACGGACCCAGAATTCACAGCTCGACTTTGCATACCTTTGAACACTATTTCACGAACACTCAGTATGTTCTGAGGGTTCAAAGTGGAGGACAATCAATATTATCACCAAAAGAATAAAAACAGGACCGTATTCCGAAAAAATGACATGAAAAAATTCGTCCAGTTCCTATAACCTTTTCACAAGTGTGACATGCAAAGTGGAAACTGAATAGTTTTTCATGGCAGTAACGAAATTTCTGTAAGGGTTGTGAAAAATATAGATTTTGGAGCTTGAATGAAAAATCATGACATTCTGAGTACTGCCCTTAAAATATCGATATTTCATGAACAGTTTAGAAGAGCTTTCTGAAGTGAACAAACCCCTAAATATCGATCGAAATCGGACCCTGCATTCCAGAGTTATGGCTACAAAACAAGCAATTTTTCTGAAAGGCCTGGATGACCTGCATTCACCATCAGACTATGGCCAACGACTTATGAAACACCCTGTATGTTTGCGATGAGTTTTTTATTGTTGTGTAGCAGGGGGAAAATCTGCAAGTCAGAAGAACCACCCTCTCCTGAGGGGGAACAAGTGTGGGGTTTCTCACTCTCCTGAGCTCGGGACTAAAAACCCTTAACCGTTCATCTCTTAGTCGGTTTTCTTTTCGCACACTATCGTGCTGGGATTTATTGTTTATCCTCTTTTGGATTGGATTAACACTTTATTGAATTTTTCAATATGTTTCTGTTGTTATTTTAATCTCGTTTTAATTGATCTCTTGGTTTCCTTCGGTAAATTCGCATTCTTCTTTTGTCGCAGCTCGTTTTCAGTGGTCTGAATTCTTTTGATATGGCTCTTTGCCGCGAAACCCCTGGCAACTGATCCATAAGTCAGTTGAGGCCTAGCCAAGGCTTTGGTTATCTTAATTTTGTCTCGTTCGACATGTGGCTTCTTCTTCCTATCAGAAGTTAGAGTCTATTCATCGCTGCTCTCGTTTTGTCGATTGCTTGTTTGATATGATTTTTCCAAGTAAGTCCTTTGTCAAGCGTTATTCCTAAATATTTGGCTTCATTTTTCCAGTCGTTTTCTTCGCCGTCAACTTCCACTTTGGTTGTGGGTCGCAGTCTTCTTTTCTGTAGTAATATTGCGTGGCTCTTTTGTCCATTGAGCTTGATTTTCCACTTTATGCACCAGTCATTTTTTTCGTCAACCGTCTCTTGTAGAACTAGTTCTATTAGTTCTGGGTTGCGAGTTGCTATGCCTGTGTCGTCAGCATATAACGTTAGCATGTTTCTTGGATTTTTCGGAATATCGTGGATGTATATTTTGTACAGAAGTGGCCCAAGTACTGATCCTTGGGGTACTCCAGCCTTTATATCTCTTGTTGAGGAGCATTCTCCTCCCACTTTCAAGTAAAATCTTCTATTTTTGAGATAATTCCTGATCAACTTGCATATTTTGATCGAATATCCAGCATATCTCATCTTATATATTAATCCTTCATGACATACTCTGTCGAATGCTCTGGTGACGTCTAGTAAAACAAGACCTGTTGCTTGTTTATTTTGGAATCCCTCTGTAATGTACTCTGTGAGCCTTAATAATTGTTGGTTTGTTGAATGCTATCTTCTGAATCCGAACTGTTCTGGTGGTATTAGATTCAGATTTTCGGTTTCCTCATTTAGCCTCGTGGCTGTAATTCTTTCTACTACTTTTCCTAACGACTTATCGGTCTGTAGTCTTATGGGAACTTCTTCTCTTCAAATGGTTTATTGAACACTATGACTTCCGCTGTTTTCCATTTTTCTGGGTAGTATTCTGTCCTCATAATTTCATTCGCGATATTTGTTAGAGCAGCTTTACCTTTTCAAGGTAATTTCTTTAACATAACATTCTTTATTTTATCTCTTCCGGGAGCTTTCCTCTTCTTCAAACTTCTGATTATTTCCCTGATTTCATTTGGCGATGTTGGCTTGACTATTTCAGAAGTCGCTTGTAACTCATCCATTTCTTCATTATTGTCTTCAACCAGTTTTCCCAAATCTTCATTATCGTCGTCCATCCTGTAATTTATTCTCGATTCTCGTTCGATCGAGTCCGCCAATGCATCTGCCTTATCAGTATTGGTATACGCCATTCCCCTTTCTCCGTGTACGGGTGGAATTTTAGTATTTTCTCCTCGTAGGCTTTTTTGCATTCTCCATGCAGAATGATCGATTGTATTCAGTTCTTGAACTCTTCTGTTCCACCTGCTTGTTCTTAGATCTTTCAGGGCATCTTCCAGAACTTGGCTATGGCGGTTGAGGTTCCTTCTATTCGGATCATTTTTATTCATTCGATATATTATTCTTCTGAGTCTCCCATTTTCTCGTATAAGATCTTTTACTTCTTTAGGCGTATCGCCATGCGGATGACTTGGTGCTGGTCTCTTCACTCTTCTCGTGCTTTTTTCATAAGCTTTCAATATAATCTCTTCCAGTTTATCAACCGTACATTCCAGATCCTCAGGAGTGCTCATTGTTGGAATTTCTGTTATTTCCGATTGTATTAAATGGCTGTATTTAGCCCAGTTGTTATATTCTCTTATTTCCATCAAATTTTCTCTTGGTTCTTCTCCAATTGTCAATTCCACGGGATTGTGGTTTGAGGTTCCATCTTCCAAAGTTTCAATCGAGAATTCTTGAGTTATATTTTTCAATATCACGATATCTATTACATCTGGTATTCCTATACCAAAAGCAAGATATGTCGGTAACTCTGGTCCAATCACTATGGCATTTTGTTTCTCGGCCAAATCCTTGAGTTTTTTGCCAATGCTATTCTCTGTTCTGCTGTTCCATAATGGGGATTTACAGTTGAAATCTCCCATGCAGATTTTTAGGTTTGTTCCTTCCAACATGTTGTTTATTTTTTCTTCCAATACATTGTTTTGTGGTGGCTTGTATGGCGAGGTAATTTAAACTCTTTGACGATTTAGTTCGGCAACAATCGTCACTGTTTCTGTTTCTTCTTGTGTTTCGTTGGTTCTACTTTTGAAGTAATGTTTCAGATCTGTTCTCACCAATATTGCAACTCCTCCTCCGGTGTTTGTAGTGTTGTCACATCTGTATGTTTCATAATTTATGAAATTCAGTCGTCTGTTCCGGTTTATTCTTGTTTCCTGTAGGCTATAATATCAGGTTGTCTCTCTGATATTATTTCTTCTATCTCAGCTTTCCGAGTGTTGATCCCGTTTATGTTCCACGAGATTATCTTGAGGGATTTCTTCCTAATATCCGCAAAGTCCATTAATTCAGTTTACTGAATAACGCTTGGAGTTTTTTTCATTCCTCTTTCAAATTTCAACATTATCTTGTTGAACATTTTTTCCGTGAAGATATCTAGATCATCGGCTGGTTCAGATATTTTTCTTATTTCTGGTTGACTATTTACAGTCGGTTTCAATTGAGTCTTCTTTCGTTCCTCTTTCTTCTGCATAGGCTTAGAAGTTTCTTTCTTATTTTCCTGTTCTGCAGGTTTTGTTTTTATAGTTTCCTGAGCTTTTCGTGCAGGTATTGCTTTATTCGACGGCTTTTTCTGTTCTGTCTGTTTTTGGCCGGCTCTCTTCTTTCTGGTCACCAGCTTGAATTCGCTACATCCCTTGTAGCTTCCTTGATGGCCTTCTTCACCACGTAAAACGCATGTAGCGTTTCTTTCTTCACCTTTCCTGGTGAGTTCACAATCTTTGCTGCTATGGTTTACCGAACACTTCACACATCTCCACGGGAAGGAGCATTTATTTTTTGCGTGTCCGTACTTTTGGCATCTGAAGCTTGGATGGCTTGGACTTTCTGCCTTCTTTTTTGGTTCGACTGTAATACAGAGGTTGTAGAGTCGTTGGATGCCAAATATCTACTTCTTCTGCGTTTCAACCAGATATAATGGTATCGGCTTTTTCGTTTTGTTTGATGTCATTTTAGACACCTCAGCATCATCGATTCCCTGGAATCTCAGGTCATTTTTAATCAATTCCAGATCTGCGTCTATTGGGAGATGCCTTATGACGGCGTAAATCTTCTTTTCCCCTTCCACCTGCTATGTGAAATACTCCTTTCCAAGTTGGTCGAAGAATTTAGTTATTTTTCTGTAGTCATCTACAGTTGTGGCTATAATCTTGATTCCGTCTCTCACTACAGTAGCCCGGTTTTAGCTAAATTTCTGGGTATAGAGAGCTTCTGAGATCTCTTCCCAATCTGATGTACCCATCATCGTGTTGGGTGGGATTTCATCCCTTTAAGGCACTACCGTTGTCTTCTTGACGGTCTCCTCATCAGAAGAGGAGCTTTCTTTTCGCGCGCGTTTAGTTGGGGGCACGTTTGGGTCCTTCGCAACCAGCGTTGCATCATTTTTCCTTGTTTCGGGTTGAGAAACAATTCCTTTAAGGGAATTATGTTTGAAACCCACTACCAGTTTTGTAATTGTGGCGTAAGTGGGGGATTTCGGCATATTATTTCGGGTCATTTCCTCTCTCAAGAGGCGCATCTCACCTACCAACTGTGAGACAGTGTCGGTCAGTTTGACAATTTGAGCTTTCAACTGCCCATTCTCTTCTCTGAGCTTTACGAGTGCGTCGTGTTCGCTGTCGCTGAATTTTTCAACATCGGTCGCTTCCATATAGGAACCCTCATTATCTGAGGTTTCCGACACGGTTTTATACTCAGATTTCTCAGAATATCAAACAATTTGAAAATGATAAAATATTCAGAAATCTTCGCTAAAATAATCTAATATAAAACTATGGTATAAAGCCAAAATTTTTCTACGCTATAAGAAAATCAGGAATAAGATACGAAAAATAAGCACACCTAATGTGTTCTGCAGTAACAACGATCAAGTGGACACTGACACCAACTTTGAAAATTTTAACGAATTAAAATTCCGATAACAAATATAGAACCTACACAAACTTCATAGACGGAATCAAAAATTCCGTAGCTTTGCTAGTGGGCACTTTCACTTCGACTTTCTCTTTCGCTTTCACTTTTATAGCACTATGGAGCACTATAGCACGTCTGCTCTTGTAAAGTTTCGAGTGAAAACTCGAAACTGCATACCACGAGTTTAAGTAAAAAAGGTGTTATATGATTGCCGTGATTTACCAATGGCGGGGCATCCTGGATAACAGAAAACCCTGGCAAATTTGAAACGGAGGTTTTTCTAGCCAAATATGCGATCCGATGTTATCAATTATTGTGATAATGTGATATTGTTGGAAATCAAAAAGATTCAAACATCGAGTTACGCTCCAACCTCAAACGGACAAATTGAGCGGATGCATCGTGTGCTGAAAGGACATATTATCGCATCCTATCAAAGAGAATCAACAGGATAGGGAAAAGTGGATATCCATTGTATAAATGAATATTACGTGGTAATATTCATGTTACCACTGGCTATAGTCCTTATTTTCTACTGTATGGAAGAGAGGCTCCACTAGGAGATACATTGAATAATGATTAAAGCTGCAAAGGGATTACTTATCAGGAGAGTGGACAATCGTGGCACGATGTCGTTATAGTGGCCTCTGTGAAGATCCGTGTTTCAGACTATGAAACCCGAGTGAAAATTGACGAAAATGAGATCAGTATATTAGGGGGTGTTGTATGCCCTTATTTGAAGGGGTATTGTTTTGACACCACATTGGAAGAAGTTACATGGGAACACGAACCCCTATCTACCTGCGAGGAATCGCTCACCTCTCTCTATCAGGGACAGGCAGAAAAAATTTCTAATCATTTTACTACAGAGCAGGTTCTAGTCGTAGAAGACAGTACCTATTTGCAGTAACGTTGATCAAAAAGGTTATGTTGTATAACACTGAAATATGGCAAACTGAGCATTCTCGAATCTTAGTCGTTCGAGAAAACCAGAAAAATCGACTCGTTCTTAAAATGGAGTAATGCCAATCTAATGGCTTATGTCAATAGTAAGTTTCTATATGTAGAACAAGCATATACTAGAAAGTTAGACCAATTACATACGGACACCATACATAGACGATGTCTGGTGCAACGAGAGTTACTGAGGAATCGACTACTGATGGTATCTTTGGTACCCAATGCCAATTGGTAAAAGATAGCGGAGAATATGTGGAACATGTACTGGGAGAAGTTGTGTATATAATGAGATGTGTACCCCTCACAGTGAAGGTACGGAGAACTGAAAAATGTTACAATGAACTACCCATTTCAGTCAACAACCAATTGAAATTCATGGCTCTAGTTACTAGAGTGATTCAGAACTATGCAGAAGAGATAGACTGCAACGGTCTTGTCCCCCCTGTATAAAATAGAAGAACAGAGGATGGGATTGAGTCCGTACCCCACCTTAAAGAAAGCACCCAAAGAGCTTAAACCTGATTTCTACTCAAAATTAGAATTCGCACCTATTTAGCCTATTGGCGCATTGGGAATATATACACAAGAAGAGATAGACAAAGCTCAACGCATTTTGAATTATGGGATAGAGAGAAAAGCTGTGGAAAATATCATCGTCAGAAGGGTAGCAGGGTTGGATACATCGGATCAAGGATTTTCGACCATAAACATATGCAACAAAGGAGAAATGAAAGAGCTAGCACATAACACGATCCGCCAAATATGGGGATGATTCACGGACATCGGACTTTTCATGAGCGGACTTATGGGATTTTATGCAATTTTCGTAGTAATAAAGTACAGAATAGGAATTATATTGAATGGACTACATCTATATGAATTCTTCGGCTGTGGACTGACCCTTTTGGCCAGCCTGTGGAATAACCTAACGTGGTAGATTCCATCCCCAGGATGGATCTGATTGCATTTTCAGTATCGAAATTTCTTTCAAAGTCCGAATAGGTACATAATCTCATATCTAAATTGTTGATACTCTACCGATAAAGAGAAGCCAATCTATATATTCGCGCGGTTGTTTGGCATAGTATATTTTTGTGAAGCCTGGATATGGACAAGTTTTTGGTGCTTTTCCACAATCTTGTTACTATACATATTTTCTGAAAGCTCAAGAAAAAAAATTAAAGAAATTTAGGGTCCTCAATAAAAAATTTTAATTTGACTGTAAAGCCCGTTCGCACTAGCCGAAAATTCTCTGGAGAATTCACTCGTGAGTTCATGCACCGTAATTTTCTGCGTACTTTGGGTAGAATTCACTGTTCAGTTGCATACATATCCAAAAGCTCTACCGCAAATTTTTTACGAAATAATTTCCGCCATTTTCTTGCCAAAATTCTGTAGAGAATTCTGTAACGAACAGGCTCTAGGTGAGAAACAGCACTCGCTATAAGATATAGAGAAAAATTCGAAAAGAGATTCGAAAAGAACGGGAAGAACTGAGGAAAGCTGTCATACAAATTTTGTATGGTTCTCAAGTTTTCATGATATGTTGAAAACGGAATATCACAGAATTTCAATATCCACTAGATGAAATAATATTTTCGATAGAACAAAAATACTGAATGCGAATTCAGGATTTATTGTTTTTTTTTCGCGATTCTGAGTTATTTCCAATTCTGTTCAACTCTTCTTCATTTTAAACTCTCAGAACATACTGAGCACAGTCAAGCACAGTCAAGCTGTGAATTCACAGTCAAGCTGTGAATTCTTTTGAAATTACATATTGAATTTAGAAACAAATGATGTAAACCATCTTGGAAAATATAATCAGTAAGTGTAATTGTTTCATAAGAACTTAGTGTAATTCCCAGAAAGGTGAATATTCTTTAGTTTATCAAGAAAACCTTATATAATCAATAACTCTACACCCCTTAAACTAAAGAATATTGTTTCATAGCACACATAAGTATCAAAATTTATTCTTCAACAATGAAAATGTAGGTATTATCATGATTTGTTCGAAATGGAGTCTTTCTAACTCGACTCATTTCCTAGCGCTTAAAATTAAATTATTTATTGCCCTTGTTATCATTTCGGGATTCTGTTCAACTTCGGCACAGGCTTCGTCTATCCTCTGCCGCAAATGCTCCCGTGAAGTCAGAAGTGTCTGTCACTTTTTCACGCATACTCAGTGAGAACTGAAGGTTTAAAATGAAAAAGAGTTGAACAGAATTTTAAAAAATTTTAATTCGCGACCGACGACAATGAATAATATCACCAAAGGAAGAAAAACAGGACCGCATTTCGAATGAATGACATAAAACATGAATTCGTTCGGTTCCTTCATTGTTGTTTTATGAAAAGAAATAAAAAGGTTATGGTTTTTCGTACGAAGAGAGAGAAGATACAACCCTAACTCAATGTTTCAGATGTCGAACGTCAAACGAAAAAGTGTTTTGCCTTTATTTTCCGAATCAAAAATTAATGATTGTCATCCTTTTGTTCTTTACAAATGTCATAAAAATTATGATGGTCTAATAGGAGCAGATTTTCTCAATCTCAGTGTAAGGAATTTCTGAATTGGAGTTTTCAATACCACAGTGAACTGTGATGTTGCTATGTATAATAATATATCCTGTTTTCAGTTCACTTAAATCTTCATTTTTTAAAAACATTTATCTAATTCATCATCTGATATATGGTTAATCAAAGTAATTTCGTCATCTTCGATTCCATTAAACTCTTCAATATATTCATTTTTTGTTCTTGATAGATAATGAATAACTACATTAGTTTTTGATTCGTTGAAAATATATTTGATCTTATTGAAAATGCATGACCATTCCAATCTATCTAGACCACCTGCTAATCCCGGTAATGCTGAATATTTGTCGTTATTATCTTCACATAATTTTTCAAGCTTGATTAAACATTCGAAAACATTTTCATAATTAGGTTTATTGAAATAAAATTTTTTGTTTTTAAATAATAAATATTCTTATTGTCTTTTCTAATAGACGCGACTTCACCAATACCTTTATTTTGTATTTTTAATTCATCTACATTTCCGTATTTACTTTTAAAAACTGACGCGATACCTTCACTCATTTCTAGATCTCTAGATACACAATGTGCGAATGAATACTTTTTTGGAGCTTCAAATAAATCACCTTCTTTTTCTTTAACATTATTTGATTCTGGAATATCATTATTTTCATTTCATTTCAAAAAATTTTCATATGTTTTCCCATTGTCAGATTTCCATATAATTCCACTTAATGCATCGGCATTATTCATTGATCCTTTTCCATACTCGATTTCATAATCGTATTCTTCCAACTTGATTCTCCAGCGCATTAATCTTGAATTCGGTTCTTTTATCGAAAATAGCCAAATTACTGGTTTATGATATGTATAGATCGTGAATTTCCTTCCGTAGAGGTATGGTCGAAGATGTTTTACATGACCAAACAATAATTCTTTTTCTATTGTGCTATATCGAGTTTCTGCGAGATTTAGAGTACGACTTGCGTAGGTGATCGGAAGATCATCAGGTGGTTCTCCTTGGGATAAAACCATAGACTTATAAATAACATGGACTCCGCATGTGAGAGAGAAGTCGGTTGGTTGAATAAGATGGAGAGTTTGTGGGCAAGCTGTCAAAAGGTTATAGAACACAAGTTTATGCGAAAATTTTCTTTAATAAATTTTCAACAAGCTTCCGAGAAGAGACATAGGAATTCCATAGCATTCCTTCGAAATGAATTATGTCCAAAAATATGTGAGTTTTATTCAAGAATAGATGTAATGAGAATAATAATCAACGTATCAACACCTTGTGGGCAAAGTCTGCGAAAATTGTAAAAATTTTCCATAATAAATGTTCAACAAGCTATCGAGAAGGCAAACAGGAATTCCTTAACATTCCTTCAAAATGGAAAATATAAAAATTATGTGAGTTTCATTCAAGAATAAATATAATGTGAATAATAATCAACGTATGAACACCTTGTGGGCAACGTCTGCGTCACATATTTGTTTACATCCATCATATGATTTTGACATTGCCCACACGGAATCAGTTCATCTCTTTCTTGTTCGATCAAAACGCATAAGCCTGTCTCTCTCTAATGCATACAACCCCTCGATCTACTGAAAAGTCACGTGACAGTGAGTCCATGTATTATAAGTCTATGGATAAAACTGAACCTATTGCAAAACCTGACGCATCAGTTGCCAAAACAAAGGGAACATTAAAATCGGGATATCGGAGAATGGGATGATTCAATAAATTATTTTTGCCTAATTCAAAGTATTCAATGTAATCAGAGTTATCAATATTAATTTTTGCATTCTTCTTCAAACACATTGTCAATGGTTTGGTAATTTTTGCAAAATTGGGAATGAATTTTCTGTAATATCCCAGAAATCTAAATACATCCGACATGTCGCGAGTACGTGGTATCGGTTGCTCCGAATGTTCGAGTAAAATCGATAGATACAATGAAACAATTGTTTGCAAAGTGTGTGAAAATTTCGATTGAAAATTTAGTAGAAATGCGCGAAAAAGGACGCTTAAACGAATGGATTTGTTCGAAATGTAAACTGAACAAATTTCCTGCATATAATCAAGAATTGGATTCTATAATACGTCAAGCCGTTAAAGAGGCTATTATACCTCTGCACAACGAAATAGAAACATTGAAAGAACTGATTGTTACGCGTCTGTTCCGACATTCCTGAACAGTACTGTCAGTATTTCAGAGATGATGCCTATTGGCCCAGTCGTTCGAGTTCTATTGTTATTCGATTGCGGGCCAGTAAAACCAGCAATATCGGAACAGGCCCTACGCAAAACGCGAAAATGAATTCATTATTGGAAGAAATCGGCCGCCTTAAAAAAGATAAACAAATAACGGCTGTGCGGAATCCCCTTGATGAGACGGAGAATTCTACTACATCGGGGTCTGCTACGCATCGGCGCACGCGTTCGGGAGTCGATTCGGGGAAGACTATTGACCGAGTAACTTTCGCTGATCCTGGATCCATCGGTGATAAGAAACAAGGTGATATTTCAGCTGAGCATGAAACGATTGTCATAAATGAAAGTACTGCTGCAAGTTCTTCACAATCCACAATTAAAGAGCCTACAGGGTGGACATTGGTCGAATCAAAGAGAAGAAACAAGGAAAAGAAGGCCAATCCTTCTCTGACTATTCGAGGACAAAAAAGGAGCAGCAAACTTATCGTTGGTTCCTCAGAATCGACTGCTCTTCTAAGTGCACCTAAAAAATCTTATCTTATGTGCATGTCTCAAGACTGAGCCCGTCAACTTCAACTGAGGATATCTGCAAATTTCTTGATCAGATTGTCACTGATCTTAAGTGTGAGGCATTGAATTCAAAGCGACCAGACATCTATGCTTCTTTCAAACTTACTTTTCCCACTCAATATTTGAAAAAAATTATGGATCCCACGCTCTGGCCGCAAGGAGTAACTGTTAATAAGTTTTTTCTGAGGCGTCGTCGGGATCAGAGCACAATCTAGCAAACTCCACCCACTCCAGTCGAATCACGGAAAATAATCATCAAACTTCTAAATTGAAAATAATGCAATTGAATGTCCGAAGTCTTGCAAATAAGTTACTAAATATGGAATTATAACTTGATTCGATGAAACCAGACATTGTGAGTGTGGCCGAACACTGGTGTCTGAAAGAGAATATTGAACTCATAATGCTTCCTGGTTATATGCTAGTCTCATACTTTTGCCGTTCTTCACATAAGGGTGGTGGAACTGCCATATATGTCAGGGATTCAATTCAAACATCTAGAATTAGTGTCTCTCATCTTTCGGAAGAGATGAATTGTGAGGCCTGTGCAGTGAAGATTTCAAGTGACGACCTGAAGGTCTGTGTTATTAGTGTCTATAGATCACCCAAAGTCAATCTCAAATTATTCTTTGAGAAACTCACTAACGTGGTCCAAGAGTGCGCAGATCAATCCAGATCACTATTTGTGTGCGGAGATAGGAATGTGGATGTCAATGACTCTCTATTCGGCCACTTCATGCAGTGCTTCAATTTAGGTATAACATTATTTGAACCAACACGAATATTCACTGATACTTCTGGTAAAACTTCTTCATCTCTGCTAGATTATATTTTGACAGATGTAGATTCAACGTAAGACTAATGTTTTCGAGGCTCATCTTGCTGATCATAGAATAATTTCATTGATCTACTCCTATACGATGAAAAATGTTGGATCTTGCAGTTCTGCTGACAGGGTGTGCTATGTAGGGAAATTACTCAAAGTAATTTAGATAAACTTAATGATCAGATTAAAAATACAAGCTTCACTAATATTTATGTAAATTCTAACGTAGATTTATTGCTTTGATGAATTTGTAAAGATCATTGAAGATGCCTTTGCTGATTGTTGCCCTTTAAAAAGAATTGTAAGAAATAATGTTTCTAAGCCTTGGTTAACCCCAGAGATAATTTTAGCTAGCCTTCATTTGAAAAATATATATTGGCTTCATTCGAACGTGAAATCTCTAGAATCCTTGACAATGTATAAAACCGCTAAATCAGACTACAATCAATTGCAACAAACTACTAAAAGAAGATATTACGTAAACATAATGAAACAAAACACAAAAAAACACAAAGAAACAAAACAACTTGGAACCTAGTATATAAAGAAATCGGTAATAAAAGTAAAGAACGGAAGAGAATGAATCTGCTTTTAAATGGAAATTTATGTACTAACCCTGCAGAGTTAGCAAACTCATTTGGTGAATATTATTCAACTGTGACATCTGAAATGCTAGCTAGATATTTCAGAAATACTTCATCTATTTCATGTACAACTTCAAAAATGCTAGATGTAAGTTTCTATTTTTATCCTGTAACAAAACATGAGGTAGCTGATAACATCAAATTGTTGAAAAACAAAAGAAGCACAGGTATTGATTGTATATCTTCAAGAACCCTAAAAGCGGTCGGCGATTCTATTTCCGAACAATTCGCGTACCTGCTGAATCTTTCAATCTCTTCTGGAAGATTTCCGTCAATTTTGAAAGAATGTAGAGTTGTGCCCATTTTTAAGAAGGAAGATCCACACAGCATCTCAAACTATCGTCCTATATCCCTTCTGAGTTGTTTCTCTAAGATTTTTGAGAGAATAGTTTTGAACAGAATGCTGAGTTTTCTGAATAGGTTTAATGTGATTACCAGTTCCCAGCATGGCTTCAGGCCTGGCCGTACTACTGAGACTGCTGCCTTTTCATTCGTGCAGACCGTTTATGAGAGACTGGACGATTGGTTCTTCGTGGCTGGTCTGTTTTTCGATCTGTCAAGGGCTTTTGATTCCTTAAGATTTACTTTCATGCTGAGCAAGTTTTACAATCTTGGATTTAGGGGTATATTTCTTGATTGGTTGGAGAGTTATTTGACGGAACGCAGTATGATGGTTAGAGTCGATGGTGCCGATTCCGAGAAATATATGCTTGACATGGGAGTTCCCCAGGGCTCCGTTCTGGATCCCCTGTTATTCATTTTGTTCAGAAATGACCTACCTGAACACATAATCGCCCTTGTAGTTTCGCTTTTTGTAGACGACTCGTCTTTTTTGATTGCGGCAAGGAGCTTTGAGGAGCTGGTAGCTGGAATTTCTGCTTTACTAGATATGTTTGTATCTTGGTGCAGCAGAAATGGCCTAGTGGTGAATGTTGATAAGACTGTGTGCTTACATTTTAGCCTGAAGGATATGGGTAGAAATCAGGCGCTGACATATGAGAATCTATCTCTTTCCCCAGATGAGTCTACTAGATTTCTTGGAATTCAGATTGATAAATTTTTACGCTGGAATGATCATGTAGAAGAGATATGTAAAAAACTTAATAGTGTCTACTACGCTCTCAACAAAATTAAAAACATATTTCCTCTCCAATCCCTCCTGGATGTTTATTATTGTCTTGCCTACCCACATTTGTCGTACAATATTCTGATCTGGGGTAGTGCATCTGACTACAGAATTCTTGTGTGCCAGAAGAGAATACTGAGAAGTGTGTTAGACTTCGGCGAGTAAAGAAGTCATGGCAGATACTGCACCTGCGAATACCGGTAAATGTGCCCAATGTAAAAGGAGTATTGCGAAAAGTACTATTCCGTGCATGAAATGTACCAAAGTTTACCATCCTGGATGTGCTGGTAGAATTGGAAAATGTTGTGAAAGTGAATTCTCCATTTCACCATCCTGCGAAAATATAATCGAGGATAACTTATCATTTCCTCTACATGGACGTGAAGTTACAATCAATGATATAAAAGTGAGTAAGGAATCATCAACTCAAGATCTATTAATGAAGATAATTTCTGAAATGGAGGGCAGAAACAAAGTACTTTCTGAAAACGCCCTGTTGTTAAGAGAAAAAATCACAGTTCTAGAACGGGAATTATCGTTGAAAGATTCCATAATTACCGAACTAAAAAAAGATCGAGCTGATAAGAACGTAAACATTAATACAGAGAACTCGAAATCTGGGATTGCATCTAGCGATACTGCAACAGGCGCTCGCAAGAAAGCGGGAATATTAAATGTTCCACGCTTAGAGATTACCATTCCGACAGTAGGATCATCAGTTGGCGTACCCGCTCCGAATGTGAATGTAAATAAACAACTTAGTTCACATAAATCACATAATATAGTGGCTGATACACAAAACAATGATACAGAAAATAATGCAACGGCCGATATTAGAGGCAATCTCAATGTGATCTCAAATGACGGAGACAGTTGGCACTTAGTTTCTAATCGAAAACCAAAGATGAAAAAACGAAAAGCGCTGGTGGTTGGAAATTATTCTGGAACTACAAATATTGAAGGTGTTGTTAAGTTCAAGGCCTTACATGTATCTAACTTGAAACCTGGTACTAGTGCTGAGGATCTTCAAGCATTCCTTTCAACTAATTTCTCTGATGTCAAGTGTGAATTGTTACATTCACGAAAAAATGTCCTTTGTTCTGCAACACTGTGAAAAGCAGAATGACATCGTATACCTATGTGGAGACTTAAATATTGACTACTTAACTGAAAACGTCAGATCAAAGCAACTATTGGATGATCTTTTAATTTGTTTCAATCTGAAAATTACATCTAATTGCCCTACTCGCATAATTACTGACAGATCTGGTAGAACAACGTCTAAGAAGGTGGATTATATTGTCTCAAATTGTGATCTAGATTATTGTAAAACAAATGTTTATGCTCCTCATTTTGGGGATCATTTGGCTTTCATGCTGGATTATTATTTCGATCAAACTGGGTCTCTGCCTGTGGAAAGCTCGAAAAAAATGTTATCTAGAAATATGTCAGATGCCAATTTAGATAGCCTTGTTGATGCAATTTCTAAAACCTCATTTGTTGAATTGTATCAGCCTTCAACAGAAATAAATAGCTTTGAATTTTTCATTAACGTAATCAAAATATTAATAGATGAACATTGCCCATTGGAAAGTAGAAATATAGTATCAGTAAATTCTAAAGGTTGGATCACAGATGAAATAAAGAGAGCAGGTATTGAATTGAAAGAATTATTTTGGCTCCAGGTTAATTTGAAGTCAGTTGAATTATCAGAAATTTATAGAATATACAAAGCAAAATATAAGTTACTCATTGAATCCTCAAAATTGGCATATCATCAAGACCTCTTAGAATGTTCTGACAATAAGATCAAAACAGTTTGGAAAATTGTAAATCGTGAGACTGGAAGGAGCTCTAATAAAAACAACAAAATTATTCTGAACACGGATGGTGTTTGTTGTTCTGAACCCATGTTAGTGGCTAATGAATTTGCTCGTTATTTTTCATCTGTGGCTAAAAGAACACTGGAGCAAGCATATGGTAATAATGAAGTTGGTATGTGTACAGCCGGCCCTTTACATCATAAAACTTTTTTTTTCCACCCAGTAGATGGTAGTGAAGTTAAAGGTGCGATTAATGCCTTAAAGAATAAGAAATGTACTGGTGTAGACTTTATATCTGCCAAAATATTGAAATTAATTTCTGAGCATATAGTAGATCATTTTGCCCATCTTATAAATGATTCTGTCTGTTCTGGTATTTTTCCGAGTGTACTAAAGAATGCCACTGTCTTGCCAGTTCTCAAGAAGAATGATCCCACGAATGTTTCCAACTATCGACCTATTTCGTTGTTGAGTGTATTCTCTAAAATTTTCGAGAGAATAGTTTTGGATAGGATGATGAAATTTCTGAACACTTTCAACTTAATTACTGACAGTCAATACGGTTTTAGAGAAGGACGATCAACTGAGTCTGCTGTTCTGGATTTTGTACACACGATTCAGTTTTCGTTGGATGGGGGATTGAATGTTGCGGGATTATTTTTTGATCTTACACGTGCATTCGATACCATTTCACCTCATTTTTTAGTGAGCAAATTGTACAATCTTGGATTTCGGGGAGTGTTCCTGGATTGGATTAAACATTATGTGTCAGACAGACGATTGCATGTGAGAGTTATGGACGTTTTCTCTGAAGAGTGTGTTGTGGATCTCGGTGTTCCTCAGGGATCAGTTTTGGGTCCTCTTCTATTCATTCTCTTTATAAATGACCTCCCACACCATATAAAGACTAAAATTATTATATTTGTAGATGACACCTCGTTTATTGTAACAGCTGAGAATCTGGATGAACTCACAGAGTTATGTCAAACACTTTTGGTGTCTTTCGCCAATTGGTGTAAGCTGAATGCACTTGTTCTGAATTTAGATAAGACAAAGGTAGTAAAATTTGGTTTGAAGAAAGGAAATAATTCAGTTCTAAAACACGGTCATTATAACTTGATTTCTGAAGAGTCTACAAAGTTTCTGGGTATTTATATTGATGAGTGTCTGAGATGGTCCGAGCAGATATCACATGTCAGCAGGAAGCTTAGTTCTTCATATTATGCAATTCGTCGTATTAGGGATTCTCTTCCTCTTGCTGCTGTCCTGAATGTTTACTACAGCTTGGTTTTTAGCCACATGGCATATAATGTCCTGATCTGGGGTTGCTCTGGGGATCTTATGAGGGTTTTTGTAGCACAGAAACGCATCATTCGAATGATATTCCGTCTCAGTCCACTAACATCTTGTAAGACTGTATTTGTAAAACATGAGATTTTAACAGCTCCTTGTATATATTTATACAAATGTCTCTTATACATTAAAAAGAATGAGGCGTATACTCCTAAGCTTTCCGGCGCCCACAACTATGATACAAGGAATACTAGAACTTTTATTGTACCTAAACATAGAACAACGAAATATGAGACATCTGCTAAATATAAGAGTATTATTTTGTATAATCATCTTCCCGATTCAATTAAATCACTGAAGTTGTCTGCTTTTGGTAAGAAAATAAAATCTTTACTTTTAAGTAAATGTTATTATAGTATTAATGAATATCTTAATGATGAATGCATTCAATGATTTGTAATTTCAATTCCTCTCCATGTTATGTATATTTTGACTTGTCCTATACACTGTATTGTGTCTGAATGGATTAATAAAAACTATTCTATTCTATTCTATTCTATCTTTAGGATACCTCCACGGGTCTCCTGCAAACCTCTTTTCATAACACATGGGATCATGACAGTTGCATCCTTGTACATATACAGATGCCTCCTTCATGTAAAGTCCAACGAAGGATCTTTCACGAAGCTGTCAAGTTGTCATCAATATTCGACAAGGAAAGGGGATGTACTGCTTATACCCAAGCATAGAACATCAAGGTTTGAAGGCTCGCCTCTATACCAGAGTATACGAATATACAATCACTTACCAACAAAATTCAAAAATCTTAAAATAATTCAATTCAAGAGAACCACAAAGATATTAATGTTATACAAAGCCTACTATTCAGTAAATGCATATTTGTGTGAGTTTTCACTGTTATCTTGGTCTTGTGACCACTAATAATTTGTTTTCTATTTTTCATTGTAATGATTGACTTGTCCTATACTGTATTGTCTAACGGGATCAATAAAGTTTATGACTTTAGCCTTGCGGCTTTCACACTTCTCTCCAGAGGAAAATTCACTTATCCCAGATATCTCAGATATCAAAAGGATTAAGCTCTGTTGGAGCCCTTTCCAGGTTTTCGGGCTCGTGGTGGTCGGGTCCGGGTCGCTCCTCGCCTCCCTGCTGTAGGTTGGACTCCTGCTCCACCCGCACTTCCTGTCGGAGCAGACGGTGTTCCTCTGCATTCCCCATGTACTTGCGTACAGTTCTCGCCGTTCCGAGCAGTACCGCCTTTTGCATGACTCTATAGATATTTTCGTCCAACTAAAGTTTCCTCAAGTTCTCTAGTAGTTTCTTCGGTATCAGGCCTGTAGATGAAATGACAATAGGGATGGTCTTGATATCTTTCAGCTTCCACTGTCTTCTGGTCGAGATCTCTGTATTTTGAAATTTTTTCAGTGTGCCTATCTAGAAGATTGGTATTATTTGGAATTGCCACGTCGATGAATAGTGCTGTGTCCTCATCCTTATTGAGCAATATGAGGTCTGGTCTATTGTGGGTTATTTTTCGGTCTGTGAGAACCGTGCCATCCCAGTAGAGCTTGTGATGTTCGTTTTCCAGCACAGCATCCGGATGGTAATTGTAATAAGGAACCTTTTTCGAAGTTAGAAGTTGGTGTTTTAGTGCCAATTCTTGGTGAAGAATCTTGGCAACAGCATCATGTCTATTTTTGTACTCCGTGTCAGCGAACTTCTGACATCCCCCGGTGATGTGCTGGTGTTAAAAATTGAGCGAAGCAGCCCTCCGACCTCTCTCCAGTCGACGCTACTGACCAGCTCCGGTGGCCATGTATGGTACCCCGATTCGGCGGTGCGCTGGTTGAACGACGCAGCGGCCCCACTTTCGGTGTTTTTCAGAAGTGAAAAACCACACATTCACATATTATTCATAAGATTCTCTTTGTTAGCTCTGTAGAAGTAACGTCTCTTTGCTTTCATAGTGCTTTTATAACACCTCATTTTCACGTTCACCTCTTCTAATTTTCAATTTCAAGTCATCTCGCATCAATCCTGGTGCTGAATTGTTCATCTCATAAGGTAAAGTACTCTCAGACTACTCAAAATTATTAATTACACCATTTTCATGATAATTTCATTCTCATGAAATCAGTCCACGTGCAAGAGATTTTAGAATCTTGAAAAAGATTCATAATCCTTGCTAGCACCGCTCAATTGAAATGTCCACTCAAGACAACTCGAACCATTGCCGTCTCAGAAATATATATTTTATTATATTTCATAATTTATATAGATTTTCAGACTTCTCTAGATCTTCTCACATGAAAATGGGTATGTAGCACCAGGATTGAAACTTCTCAAGTTCATCTCCATAAAATTGATATCTGATTCATTGTCTTCTCTTAATTTTCTTTATTAGTAGAATCAGTTCAATCATTTTCATAACAACTCTTATGATCACCTCGTTATACATATTACTAATTCATGGTGTTGAGTTTCAGATGAATGAATCCTCATATTCTCCAGGGTGGACCCTGGATGAAGCTGTTTTCCTCAGAACAGGATAAGAACACCTCAAGTTTCGTTAAGCGATCAGTGATAATGCTCGATACACCTCGACCTAGGCTCCACCCTGGAAAGTCTGCTCGAACACTCATGTCTACTCACTTGGTATGGTCTACTCTTTATAATATGTAATCTCATTATTTCTCTTCTATATTCATTCATCGGACTCAACATGCATGTTAGTTTTCTCAGCCTTCAGCACATCTCAAAATCTACGATTAGAGATTTATTTAACTCAGTACTCTCATGACTTCTCTTAATTTATCAATTGTTTCTTCTATTTTTCTGATGAACGTTCTAATCGTGCTTACTTGTAAGCAGTTCGTCTCTGTAAATGATGAATTCATTGATAAATTTTTGTACTCTTCAAGATCATCTCACTGTTTATGAATTATACTATGTTCTTCTCAGATTAATTATGATTGTCCTTTTCATTTAATTAATTATTATTGAACTTCACATTTAATTAGAATTCATTGCCCTTTTCATATTATTTTTAATATTCTAGTGCTTCTCAAATTCATAAATTCTGTGCTTCTCATTTAACTTGTGCTACTCTTGTTCTACTCATACTTACATAAACATTATTGATCAACTCAAATTTAATGTATCGATTTCTCGTTGATGATCAGACTTAGACATTGCAGTTTCACCTCGGGCCTATTTCTCTGTACTCTCGCGTCTTCTCTTTAAAATTCAGTATTCTAACCTTCGCGTTTTCTGATAGAAAAAGGAGGCTCTCGCAATCAATTTTCAATTGATTGCCCTATCACTGTGTAACCGTTGTGTTGATATTGAATTTATTGAACTCCTCAACGTCTAAGTCTGACATCAAGTGACTTCTCATTTGAACTGCTCTGGACCATCTCTTGTTTTTAATTGGATATTGTCTCTCTGAGTTTATAGATGTGGTTAATATTAGTTGCTTTTTACTGTATTAGCTTCATGCAGGTGACATATCCATTTTATGGTTGTGAATGATACTTAATAAATGTTTTTATACCATCTCCAACTCAATTATCTTTCAATACAGTCCACTACTCTTTAATTAAAAAATCATAACACCCTCGATTTTGAACATTTGGTACTTCGGGCCGGATAATTGAGTTGGAATTTTATCATCGTTCACTAATCATAGTTCTCCTCTCTGCCCTCTTATGGAATTGTGCACCTCGACCACGAATACTTTGAGTAAGATAAATTCTTTCTTGATAAGCCTGCTCATGCCTTCATCTCCATAAGCATTCGTCATCTCAAGGAGTCTCTCGAGCCACCTCAAACGCCATCTCAACCGGTTGCTTCGTCCTCGTCTGCTCAGACATCTCATTACCAGTCTTCTCTGGCGACTACTCAAGTAATTCAACTCCTCAATTTCTAATGCTGAACGCCACCATTACCTCAGATCTTCTCTTCCGTCGACTCCTCTGAAGTAGATCTGTCGCTTGGCTCTCACTGGCACACCTCACTTCCCATAGCTTGGGGAAGTCTCATTTCTCAATACGAGGACAAACATCTCCTCTTGGCTGCTCTTTGCGATAAGATCTTCTCGACCCCTCAATGTTCGTCTCAAACAAGTCCTCGTTTCTATTATGAGACCCAGCTCTAGACCGAAATCCTCGTATTCTCACGATGCCACCTCTAATGTCGCCTCTTCCGAAGTCTCCTCTAAGATCTGCTCAAAAATCGCCTTCTCATTTAACGGCCAAAACGGCCCCACGATCACCTCAGTCGAGCCGTCTCACTAAAGTCACTTCAAGCCTCCTCATCCAAGCCAACTCAAAAGACCAGCGAAGCCAAGCCAGCCACCTCGAAAAGGGCCTTAAGTGCTCAGGCAGTCATCAAAACCCCTCGAAGAGAGCTCATCTCATTATCGACCGCTCATCACACCAGTCATCTCGTACAACGCAAGACTCCTCATCGATTCTGGATCGGAACTCTCGTTCATCTCTGAAGACTTCTCAAGACAGCTCAGCCTTCCTCGAAGCCAATCCAAAGTCACCATCGTTGGAATTGGTGGAGCCGCCTCAAGATCAAGAGGATCAGTACTGATCACACTGAAATCTCTTCACAATCACAAAACCGTGAATATAAATGCTCATATCTTGTCATCTCTATTTACTAATCTACCATCTTTCAATTGTTGCACACGACCATGCTTGCCTCACCTCGACAATTTGAAGCTCGCCGATCCAGAGCTCTACACCTCAAGGCCAATCGACATCATATTGGGTGCTGATGTCTATGGTTCCATCATTCTTCCTCAACTTCGACAAGGGCCAGATGGGTCAACCCCAACAGCTCAGCTCTCGATCTTTGGATGATTAGTCCTAGGTCCAATATGCCCTCATCAAGAAGTCTGCTCAAGTGTGTCTCCTCAATACCATGCCACTCAAGAATCTGACCTTCAAAGCCTTCTAGAAAAGTTCTGGGAACTAGAAGAAGTCAAGTCCACCTCCGTAAGTCACCTCACTGCTGACGAGCAGGAATGTGAAGACCACTTCAAGACCACTCACTCTCGACTTCCTTCTGGATGATACATGGTAAGACTCCCATTAAAATCATCTTCTAATCTTTTGGGATCTTCCAGACAGCGTGCCTTCCGATGCCTCCAAGGACAATTTCGCAAGTTCGAGGGAAACCAAGAATATTGCCAGCTCTACACGGACTTCCTCACTGAATACGAACAACTCAAGCACATGAAGAAGGCTCCCTCAGACATCTCGCATTCCAGATACTATTTGCCGCATCATGGAATTCTCAAACCAGACAGCTCCTTCACCAAATTGCGAGTAGTTTTCAATGGTTCCAGTCCCACCTCAACAGGCGTCTCACTGAACGAAATCATGCACACAGGAGCGAAACTTCAGTTAGATGTCATTGATGTACTGTTCTGGGTACGTCGCTTTAAATTTGTGTTTTCCACAGACATCACGAAGATGTATAGACAGATCATGGTGCATCCAGACGATTGGGATCTCCAATGCATTCTCTGGCGAAACTCAGAAGATGAGATAGCGACGTACCACCTCACCACCGTCACCTATGGAACCAAGGCTGCTCCTTTCTTGGCCATTCGAGTCCTCCTCCAGCTCATCGAAGATGAAGGTCACAAGTATCCACTCGCCATTCCACCACTCACCAAAGGTCGCTATGTTGATGATATTTATGGTGGTGCAGACACGAAGGAAGAACTCTCAGAAATCGCTCTCGACCTGAAAAATCTCTGCATGGCGGGCGGCCTCTCCTTAGCAAAGTGGCAATCGAACTCTCCAAGTACGCTCAAGATGGTAACCGAGGAAGAAATGATACCATCGCCGATCTCATTTGACGACTGTCCTACTTCAACGAAACTTCTAGGCCTACTCTGGTATCCTCAAGAGGATTACTTCTCATTCAGATCAACTCAAGCTCATCTGGGTCTGTGGTAACTAAACGTACTATGTTATCTCATATCGCTCAACTCTTTGATCCACTTGGTTTAGTATCCCCTGTCACGATCAGGGCCAAAATGTTGTTGCAGGAACTTTGGCTCCAGAAACTGTCATGGGACGAACCACTGTCACCTCAACTCACAGAAAGATGGTGTAACATCAGAGAAGATCTCAAATCATTGGCCAATGTACGAGCTCCTCGCTGGGTAGGCACCCAAGAAAATACTACCGTAGAACTTCACGGCTTCTCTGATGCTTCTCAACTTGCCATGGCAGCAGTCCTCTATCTCGTAGTCCGCTCACCGTCCACAGGATCCAAAGTCACATTGCTCTGCTCGAAAACAAAAGTAACGCCGTTGAAACGCCTCACAATCCCGCGACTCGAAATCACAGCATCTATCATCCTGGCCAGGTTAACTAATTATGCTCATCGTGTTTCAGATACACAGATACACTCAACGACTTTGTGGACGGACTCAACAGTCTCTCTCACGTGGATCACATCTCACCCAGCTCGCTGGAAGGACTTTGTTCGAAACAGGGTAGAGCTCATCCAAGAACTAACTCCAGGTGCACAATGGAGAAACGTTTCCGGCAAGGAAAATCCAGCGGACTGTGCTTCTCGTGGCTTCTCGTCATCTCAACTACTGAACAGCACTCTATGGTGGACGGGACCACCATGGATTTCCAAGTCACCAGATTCCTGGCCCAATCGTCAGCCGGCAACGACAATTGACCCCGAATCTGAAGCAAGACCCACCAAGAACCTCCTCACGGCCATAACTCAAGACTACTCGTGGGATCTTATATACAGGTATTCTTCTCTCAATAAACTGTTAAGAATCACCTCTCTCTGTTTAAGAGTCCTCGCCCGACTCAGACAATCCTCAACTCTGAACTTCTCAACTCCGCTCACCTCAACTGACTTGGAAAAATCAAGGATCTATTGGATCAAGGCTACTCAACAAGTGTATTTTCCTCAAGAACTCAAGGCTCTTCAAAATGGTACTGCTCTGTCATCCTCACATGTGTTCAGTAGACTCACGGCGTTCATCGACCATGAAGGTGTCATTCGTGTAGGCGGACGAATCACCAACGCTCTATTAGACCCAGATAGCAAGCATCCTGCAATAATTCCTCGAGCTTCTCAATTGACTTCTCTGATTATAGATTCTGCTCACAAACGAACACTCCATGGAGGTACACAACTCACACTGTCCACCATCCGACAACAATATTGGATCATTGGAAGAAGAGCCCCAGTGAAATCCCACATCCTGAAGTGTGTTGTATGTGCAAGGCAACGAGGTATAAGAGCTCAACAACTCATGGGACAATTACCAGAACAACGTGTCAGACCATCTCTTCCCTTTCTCATCAATGACGAGCGATTACCTCCATCTAAGCGGTCATTAGGGCGAGTAATGACCATGCACCCAGGGTCCCCTCAAGACCTCCACGTCCACTCTAACCAGACCGATCTCGAAATTAGCAATTCTACCAGTCAACTCTTCAGACGAAGCAACCAAGAAGGAATTTCAACCTCTCTAGTCATCTGGATAACTAAAGCTGTTAGTTATGGCGGGCGGAATGTTAAAAATTGAGCGAAGCCCCCCTCCGACCTCTCTCCAGTCGACGCTACTGACCAACTCCGGTGGCCATGTATGGTACCCCGATTCGGCGGTGCGCTGGTTGAACGACGCAGCGGCCCCACTTTCGGTGTTTTTCAGAAGTGAAAAACCACACATTTACATATTATTCTTAAGATTCTCTTTGTCAGCTCTGTAGAAGTAACGTCTCTTTGCTTTCATAGTGCTTTTATAACACCTCATTTTCACGTTCACCTCTTCTAATTTTCAATTTCAAGTAATCTCGCATCAATCCTGGTGCTGAATTGTTCATCTCATAAGGTAAAGTACTCTCAGACTACTCAAAATTATTAATTACACCATTTTCAATATAATTTCATTCTCATGAAATTAGTCCACGTGCAAGAGATTTTAGAATCTTGAAAAAGATTCATAATCCTTGCTAGCACCGCTCAATTGAAATGTCCACTCAAGACAACTCGAACCATTGCCGTCTCAGAAATATATATTTTATTATATTTCATAATTTATATAGATTTTCAGACTTCTCTAGATCTTCTCACATGAAAATGGGTATGTAGCACCAGGTTTGAAACTTCTCAAGTTCATCTTCATAAAATTGATATCTGATTCATTGTCTTCTCTTAATTTTCTTTATTATTAGAATCAGTTTAATCATTTTCATAACAACTCTTATGATCACCTCGTTATACATATTACTAATTCATGGTGTTGAGTTTCAGATGAATGAATCCTCATATTCTCCAGGGTGGACCCTGGATGAAGCTGTTTTCCTCAGAACAGGATAAGAACACCTCAAGTTTCGTTAAGCGATCAGTGATAATGCTCGATACACCTCGACCTAGGCTCCACCCTGGAAAGTCTGCTCGAACACTCATGTCTACTCACTTGGTATGGTCTACTCTTTATAATATGTACTCTCATTATTTCTCTTCTATATTCATTCATCGGACTCAACATGCATGTTAGTTTTCTCAGCCTTCAGCACATCTCAAAATCTACGACTAGAGATTTATTTAACTCAGTACTCTCATGACTTCTCTTAATTTATCAATTGTTTCTTCTATTTTTCTGATGAACGTTCTAATCGTGCTTACTTGTAAGCAGTTCGTCTCTGTAAATGTTGAATTCATTGATAAATTTTTGTACTCTTCAAGATCATCTCACTGTTTATGAATTTTACTATGTTCTTCTCAGATTAATTATGATTGTCCTTTTCATTTAATTAATTATTATTGAACTTCTCATTTAATTAGAATTCATTGCCCTTTTCATATTATTTTCAATATTCTAGTGCTTCTCAAATTCATTAATTCTGTGCTTCTCATTTAACTTGTGCTACTCTTGTTCTACTCATACTTACATTAACATTATTGATCAACTCAAATTTAATGTATCGATTTCTCGTTGATGATCTGACTTAGACATTGCAGTTTCACCTCGGGCCTATTTCTCTGTACTCTCGCGTCTTCTCTTTAAAATTCAGTATTCTAACCTTCGCGTTTTCTGATAGAAAAAGGAGGCTCTCGCAATCAATTTTCAATTGATTGCCCTATCACTGTGTAACCGTTGTGTTGATATTGAATTTATTGAACTCCTCAACGTCTAAGTCTGACATCAAGTGACTTCTCATTTGAACTGCTCTGGACCATCTCTTGTTTTTAATTGGATATTGTCTCTCTGAGTTTATAGATGTGGTTAATATTAGTTGCTTTTTACTGTATTAGCTTCATGCAGGTGACATTTCCATTTTATGGTTGTGAATGATTCTTAATAAATGTTTTTATACCATCTTCAACTCAATTATTTTTCAATACAGTCCACTACTCTTTAATTAAAAAATCATAACACCCTCGATTTTTAACAGCTGGATAGTTTCATGTGTCGCACAGCCATAACGACAGCTATCGTCCGCCACTGAGGCATCCTTGGCGATGTACTTCATGTAATTTCTTGTTGGAATCACCTGATCCTGGATGGCGAGCATGAAGCCCTCTGTCTCAGGAAACAACCTTCCGGAAGTCAACCAGTAGTTCGACGCAGATATGTCGACGTAATCATGGTTGACCTCGTTCTGGTGCCTCCCATGCAAAGGTTTGCCAATCAGTTTCTGCATTTTACTTTCTGCAGAGTGTTCAACGGTTTCCAAGTGATCCTGTTGTAGCTTTAATGGTGTAGAACTATCAGCAACACAAAATACTCGATGGAGTTCTGACGAAGCTGCCTTGCTCAAGAAATATTTTCGAAGTCCTTCAATTTCCTGGGACATACGGTTGGACAAATCAACAATTCCTCTACCCCCAAGATTTCGTGGCATATTATTATTATTATTATTATTCTGAAGAAATATAGCAGGAATTTGGACACTTATTATTCAAAAATTTTTATTCAAAATTTGCCGACGTTTCGGAGAAGCATTTCTCCTTTCTCAAGGCTGTGGGAAACAAGCAAAAATTAACGTTAACATAGGAGACGAAAGCCATGACAAAGCACTCACCTTATTTTATTCTATTTTAAAGAAGAAATTTTTGAATCGTCAAACATGAGAAAAATAAGTTGGACATTCGCCAGATATTGTCACAAAATTGTTGTTCTAGAAAGATTTTTTGTTGAGTTCTGTCTACATGGGTAAATTTGAAGACTGTCATAAGAGTTGAGGTTAAAAGGGACTAACACAGAATACATTTTCTTTTTCTTTTTTCTGGGTTAGTGGTATGTCACAGCTGTCAACGCCATCTATGCTAAGATGAAACAAACAGTACACTACACAAAGTTGTTAACAAACCGAGCAAAACTACATGTTAGCTATAAGGCTATGGTATACAGAGCTTAAGTCTTGCGTGTCCTCTCTAAAATTCACCGTGCACTGTCTTTGTATGTGTATCATTTCACTTATCAGTCTTCTATTATAGCCTGATTCTTTGTCCAATATGGAAACATTCGAGAAGTCAAAACTATGTGAATTCAATATTGCATGTGTGGCTGAGTAAGCTCTGTATACCATAGCCTTATCGCTAACATGTAGTTTTGCTCGGTTTGTTAACAACTTTGTGTAGTGTACTGTTTGTTTCATCTTAGCATAGATGGCGTTGACAGCTGTGACATACCACTAACTCAGAAAAAAAAAAAGAAAATGTATTCTGTGTTAGTCCCTTTTAACCTCAACTCTTATGACAGTCTTCAAATTTACCCATGTAGACAGAACTCAACAAAAAATCTTTCTAGAACAACAATTTTGTGACAATATCTGGCGAATGTCCAACTTATTTTTCTCAAGTTTGACGATTCAAAAATTTCTTCTTTAAAATAAAATAAAATAAGGTGAGTGCTTTGTCATGGCTTTCGTCTCCTATGTTAACGTTAATTTTTGCTTGTTTCCCACAGCCTTGAAAAAGGAGAAATGCTTCTCCGAAACGTCGGCAAATTTTGAATAAAAATTTTTGAATAATAAGTGTCCAAATTCCTGCTATCTTTCTTCAGAATAATAATAATAATAATAATATGCCACGAAATCTTGGGGGTAGAGGAATTGTTGATTTGTCCAACCGTATGTCCCAGGAAATTGAAGGACTTCGAAAATATTTCTTGAGCAAGGCAGCTTCGTCAGAACTCCATCGAGTATTTTGTGTTGCTGATAGTTCTACACCATTAAAGCTACAACAGGATCACTTGGAAACCGTTGAACACTCTGCAGAAAGTAAAATGCAGAAACTGATTGGCAAACCTTTGCATGGGAGGCACCAGAACGAGGTCAACCATGATTACGTCGACATATCTGCGTCGAACTACTGGTTGACTTCCGGAAGGTTGTTTCCTGAGACAGAAGGCTTCATGCTCGCCATCCAGGATCAGGTGATTCCAACAAGAAATTACATGAAGTACATCGCCAAGGATGCCTCAGTGGCGGACGATAGCTGTCGTTATGGCTGTGCGACACATGAAACTATCCAGCACATCACCGGGGGATGTCAGAAGTTCGCGGGCACGGAGTACAAAAATAGACATGATGCTGTTGCCAAGATTCTTCACCATGAATTGGCACTAAAACACCAACTTCTAACTTCGAAAAAGGTTCCTTATTACAATTACCATCCGGATGCTGTGCTGGAAAACGAACATCACAAGCTCTACTGGGATGGCACGGTTCTCACAGACCGAAAAATAACCCACAATAGACCAGACCTCATATTGCTCAATAAGGATGAGGACACAGCACTATTCATCGACGTGGCAATTCCAAATAATACCAATCTTCTAGATAGGCACACTGAAAAAATTTCAAAATACAGAGATCTCGAGGAACAGACCAGAAGACAGTGGAAGCTGAAAGATATCAAGACCATCCCTATTGTCATTTCATCTACAGGCCTGATACCGAAGAAACTACTAGAGAACTTGAGGAAACTTCAGTTGGACGAAAATATTTATAGAGTCATGCAAAAGGCGGTACTGCTCGGAACGGCGAGAACTGTACGCAAGTACATGGGGAATGCAGAGGAACACCGTCTGCTCCGACAGGAAGTGCGGGTGGAGCAGGAGTCCAACCTACAGCAGGGAGGCGAGGAGCGACCCGGACCCGACCACCACGAGCCCGAAAACCTGGAAAGGGCTCCAACAGAGCTTAATCCTTTTGATATCTGAGATATCTGGGATAAGTGAATTTTCCTCTGGAGAGGAGTGTGAAAGCCGCAAGGCTAAAGTCATAAACTTTATTGATCCCGTTAGACAATACAGTATAGGACAAGTCAATCATTACAATGAAAAATAGAAAACAAATTATTAGTGGTCACAAGACCAAGATAACAGTGAAAACTCACACAAATATTCATTTACTGAATAGTAGGCTTTGTATAACATCAATTTCTTTGTGGTTCTCTTGAATTGAATTACTTTAAGATTTTTGAATTTTGTTGGTAAGTGATTGTATATTCGTATACTCTGGTATAGAGGCGAGCCTTCAAACCTTGATGTTCTATGCTTGGGTATAAGCAGTACATCCCCTTTCCTTGTCGAATATTGATGACAACTTGACTGCTTCGTGAAAGATCCTTCGTTGGACTTTACATGAAGGAGGCATCTGTATATGTACAAGGATGCAACTGTCATGATCCCATGTGTTATGAAAAGAGGTTTGCAGGAGACCCGTGGAGGTATCCTAAAGATAATTCTCAGTATTCTCTTCTGGCACACAAGAATTCTGTCCAAGTCAGATGCACTACCCCAGATCAGAATATTGTACGACAAATGTGGGTAGGCAAGACAATAATAAACATCCAGGAGTGATTGGAGAGGAAATATGTTTTTAATTTTGTTGAGAGCGTAGTAGGCACTATTAAGTTTTTTACATATCTCTTCTACATGATCATTCCAGCGTAAAAATTTATCAATCTGAATTCCAAGAAATCTAGTAGACTCATCTGGGGAAAGAGATAGATTCTCATATGTCAGCGCCTGATTTCTACCCATATCCTTCAGGCTAAAATGTAAGCACACAGTCTTATCAACATTCACCACTAGGCCATTTCTGCTGCACCAAGATACAAACATATCTAGTAAAGCAGAAATTCCAGCTACCAGCTCCTCAAAGCTCCTTGCCGCAATCAAAAAAGACGAGTCGTCTGCAAAAAGCGCAACTACAAGGGCGATTATGTGTTCAGGTAGGTCATTTATGAACAAAATGAATAACAGGGGATCCAGAACGGAGCCCTGGGGAACTCCCATGTCAAGCATATATCTCTCGGAATCGGCACCATCGACTCTAACCATCATACTGCGTTCCGTCAAATAACTCTCCAACCAATCAAGAAATATACCCCTAAATCCAAGATTGTAAAACTTGCTCAGCATGAAAGTAAATCTTAAGGAATCAAAAGCCCTTGACAGATCGAAAAACAGACCAGCCACGAAGAACCCATCGTCCAGTCTCTCATAAACGGTCTGCACGAATGAAAAGGCAGCAGTCTCGGTAGTACGGCCAGGCCTGAAGCCATGCTGGGAACTGGTAATCACATTAAACCTATTCAGAAAACTCAGCATTCTGTTCAAAACTATTCTCTCAAAAATCTTAGAGAAACAACTCAGAAGGGATATAGGACGATAGTTTGAGATGCTGTGTGGATCTCCCTTCTCAAAAATGGGCACAACTCTACATTCTTTCAAAATTGACGGAAATCTTCCAGAAGAGATTGAAAGATTCAGCAGGTACGCGAATTGTTCGGAAATAGAATCGCCGACCGCTTTTAGGGTTCTTGAAGATATACAATCAATACCTGTGCTTCTTTTGTTTTTCAACAATTTGATGTTATCAGCTACCTCATGTTTTGTTACAGGATAAAAATAGAAACTTACATCTAGCATTTTTGAAGTTGTACATGAAATAGATGAAGTATTTCTGAAATATCTAGCTAGCATTTCAGATGTCACAGTTGAATAATATTCACCAAATGAGTTTGCTAACTCTGCAGGGTTAGTACATAAATTTCCATTTAAAAGCAGATTTATTCTTTTCCGTTCTTTATTTTTATTACCGATTTCTTTATATACTAGGTTCCAAGTTGTTTTGTTTCTTTGTGTTTTTTTGTGTTTTGTTTCATTATGTTTACGTAATATCTTCTTTTAGTAGTTTGTTGCAATTGATTGTAGTCTGATTTAGCGGTTTTATACATTGTCAAGGATTCTAGAGATTTCACGTTCGAATGAAGCCAATATATATTTTTCAAATGAAGGCAAGCTAAATTTATCTCTGGGGTTAACCAAGGCTTAGAAACATTATTTCTTACAATTCTTTTTAAAGGGCAACAATCAGCAAAGGCATCTTTAATGATCTTTACAAATTCATCAAAGCAATAAATCTACGTTAGAATTTACATAAATATTAGTGAAGCTTGTATTTTTAATCTGATCATTAAGTTTATCTAAATTACTTTGAGTAATTTCCCTACATAGCACACCCTGTCAGCAGAACTGCAAGATCCAACATTTTTCATCGTATAGGAGTAGATCAATGAAATTATTCTATGATCAGCAAGATGAGCCTCGAAAACATTAGTCTTACGTTGAATCTACATCTGTCAAAATATAATCTAGCAGAGATGAAGAAGTTTTACCAGAAGTATCAGTGAATATTCGTGTTGGTTCAAATAATGTTATACCTAAATTGAAGCACTGCATGAAGTGGCCGAATAGAGAGTCATTGACATCCACATTCCTGTCTCCGCACACAAATAGTGATCTGGATTGATCTGCGCACTCTTGGACCACGTTAGTGAGTTTCTCAAAGAATAATTTGAGATTGACTTTGGGTGATCTATAGACACTAATAACACAGACCTTCAGGTCGTCACTTGAAATCTTCACTGCACAGGCCTCACAATTCATCTCTTCCGAAAGATGAGAGACACTAATTCTAGATGTTTGAATGGAATCTCTGACATATATGGCAGTTCCACCACCCTTATGTGAAAAACGGCAAAAGTATGAGACTAGCAATAACCAGGAAGCATTATGAGTTCAATATTCTCTTTCAGACACCAGTGTTCGGCCACACTCACAATGTCTGGTTTCATCGAATCAAGTTATAATTCCATATTTAGTAACTTATTTGCAAGACTTCGGACATTCAATTGCATTATTTTCAATTTAGAAGTTTGATGATTATTTTCCGTGATTCGACTGGAGTGGGTGGAGTTTGCTAGATTGTGCTCTGATCCCGACGACGCCTCAGAAAAAACTTATTAACAGTTACTCCCTGCGGCCAGAGCGTGGGATCAATAATTTTTTTTAAATATTGAGTGGGAAAAGTAAGTTTGAAAGAAGCATAGATGTCTGGTCGCTTTGAATTCAATGCCTCACACTTAAGATCAGTGACAATCTGATCAAGAAATTTGCAGATATCCTCTGTTGAAGTTGACGGGCTCAGTCTTGAGACATGCACATAAGATAAGTTTTTTTTAGGTGCACTTAGAAGAGCAGTCGATTCTGAGGAACCAACGATAAGTTTGCTGCTCCTTTTTTGTCCTCGAATAGTCGAAGGATTGGCCTTCTTTTCCTTGTTTCTTCTCTTTGATTCGACCAATGTCAACCCTGTAGGCTCTTTAATTGTGGATTGGGAAGAACTTGCAGCAGTACTTTCATTTATGACAATCGTTTCATGCTTAGCTGAAATCTCACCTTGTTTCTTATCACCGATGGATCCAGGATCAGCGAAAGTTACTCGGTCAATAGTCTTCCCCGAATCGACTCCCGAACGCGTGCGCCGATGCGTAGCAGACCCCGATGTAGTAGAATTCTCCGTCTCATCAAGGGGATTCCGCACAGTCGTTATTTGTTTATCTTTTTTAAGGCGGCCGATTTCTTCCAATAATGAATTCATTTTCGCGTTTTGCGTAGGGCCTGTTCCGATATTGCTGGTTTTACTGGCCCGCAATCGAATAACAATAGAACTCGAACGACTAGGCCAATAGGCATCATCTCTGAAATACTGACAGTACTGTTCAGGAATATCGGAACAGACGGGTAACAATCAGTTCTTTCAATGTTTCTATTTCGTTGTGCAGAGGTATAATAGCCTCTTTGACGGCTTGACGTATTATAGAATCCAATTCTTGATTATATGCAGGAAATTTGTTCAGTTTACATTTCGAACAAATCCATTCGTTTAAGCGTCCTTTTTCGCGCATTTCTACTAAATTTTCAATCGAAATTTTCACACACTTAGTATGAAAGCAACCTTCACACACTTTGCAAACAATTGTTTCATTGTATCTATCGATTTTACTCGAACATTCGGAGCAACCGATACCACGTACTCGCGACATGTCGGATGTATTTAGATTTCTGGGATATTACAGAAAATTCATTCCCAATTTTGCAAAAATTACCAAACCATTGACAATGTGTTTGAAGAAGAATGCAAAAATTAATATTGATAACTCTGATTACATTGAATACTTTGAATTAGGCAAAAATAATTATTGAATCATCCCATTCTCCGATATCCCGATTTTAATGTTCCCTTTGTTTTGGCAACTGATGCGTCAGGTTTTGCAATAGGTTCAGTTTTATCCCAAGGAGAACCACCTGATGATCTTCCGATCACCTACGCCAGTCGTACTCTAAATCTCGCAGAAACTCGATATAGCACAATAGAAAAAGAATTATTGTTTGGTCATGTAAAACATCTTCGACCATACCTCTACGGAAGGAAATTCACGATCTATACATATCATAAACCAGTAATTTGGCTATTTTCGATAAAAGAACCGAATTCAAGATTAATGCGCTGGAGAATCAAGTTGGAAGAATACGATTATGAAATCGAGTATGGAAAAGGATCAATGAATAATGCCGATGCATTAAGTGGAATTATATGGAAATCTGACAATGGGAAAACATATGAAAATTTTTTGAAATGAAATGAAAATAATGATATTCCAGAATCAAATAATGTTAAAGAAAAAGAAGGTGATTTATTTGAAGCTCCAAAAACGTATTCATTCGCACATTGTGTATCTAGAGATCTAGAAATGAGTGAAGGTATCGCGTCAGTTTTTAAAAGTAAATACGGAAATGTAGATGAATTAAAAATACAAAATAAAGGTATTGGTGAAGTCTCGTCTATTAGAAAAGACAATAAGAATATTTATTATTTAAAAACAAAAAATTTTATTTCAATAAACCTAATTATGAAAATGTTTTCGAATGTTTAATCAAGCTTGAAAAATTATGTGAAGATAATAACGACAAATATTCAGCATTACCGCGATTAGCAGGTGGTCTAGATAGATTGGAATGGTTACGCATTTTCAATAAGATCAAATATATTTTCGACGAATCAAAAACTAATGTAGTTATCATGGGCGCCCGCAGAAATTTTTCTCAGGGGGGGCAAAATATCATCTACGATTTGTTTTACTGAAAGAAAAATTTCTCTAACGGTGTCTATCAGAATCTCAGGGGGATCCGTGGCCCCCCCTGCCCCCCCCCCTGCGGGCGCCCATGGTAGTTATTCATTATCTATCAAGAACAAAAAATGAATATATTGAAGAGTTTAATGGAATCGAAGATGACGAAATTACTTTGATTAACCATATATCAGATGATGAATTAGATAAATGTTTTTAGAAAATGAAGATTTAAGTGAACTGAAAACAGGATATATTATTATACATAGCAACATCACAGTTCACTGTGGTATTGAAAACCCCAATTCAGAAATTCCTTACACTGAGAGAAGCGTAAATGCCTATCCGTGACAAATTATTTCCAAAACAGCATCAAATTATGATGTTACAAAAATTAAATTATTTGGAGATAAAATTAAATACAGAGTGTCCATAAATTTAATTGATGAAGATATTTTTCAGTTCATTAAAAAATTCGTACAACCCAAAAAGTCATACACAATATATTTTGCGTCTCAGGAATTAGAAAAACCTTTTATGAACATTTTACAGAATAAATTCGATTATAAAACCCTCAATTTCAAAATTTCAAATATTTTGCTAGAAGATATAGAAGATAAAGAAGAACAACTTTTGAGAATTCAACAATATCATGAAACCAAGACTATTCATCGTGGCTTGAGAGAAAATTTAATAAGTTTGAGAAAAAAGTATTATTGGCCGAATATGAATAGAGATGTTCAAAATTATACTAATGCATATGAAATTTGTCAAGAGATTAAGTACGAAAGGACACCCATTGAATTACAGTTTAAACCAAACCCGATAGGATCAAAACCTTTCACACATATTTATTGTGATACTATAAGATTTGGACAAAATTATTGCTTGAGCATTGTAGATTCATTTTCAAGATTACTTCAGAAAACAGGAACAGAAATTGTAAATAAATTAATAATTTTTTCCAGTCATTATGGCATTCCTATAAAAATAACCTGTAACAATTGACTTGAATTTAAAAATAGCGTGTAAAGGTATAATAATTCAAATCATTCTAGCTTAGAATTAACACCTATTCAAATAATAAAGGCAGATCTAAATTATTCTTAACCAATCGAACAAACCCACAACGAGAAAATTCAAAATTACGTTGAGAATTATATTGAAAATTTGAATGATAAAACGAAACAGTTGGAGAAAAATCAAGAGAGGGCAACCGAAAAGGTAGAAAAATTAAATGAAAAACGTTCAGCCATAAGTTGTTATGAACTGAATGAAAACCCCACTTTTATAAAAAATCCAATCCCGTATACAAAAAAGTATACTCTCGCGAAATCGATACACATAGAATTCAGGATAAGAAAAATAAACACATTTATCATAAGAAAATTTTAAAACGAAGGGAAATGTAGTACGTCACATTTATTTTCATAATACTCGAGGTAGTAGAACTAATAACAAACCTCACAATTATTCTCTTAGAAAATAATATCCTTCCAATTTCATTAGAAAAAGCCTATATTACAAAAAGGCATATAAAATTGATCTATCATATTGATTTGAGCCAAATTGAAGATTTAATAATCAAATATAAAAAAAAAAATTGATCATTTCAAAAATAAACAACTAGGGTTTTCCCAGACAGCACATTATCAGTATTTAGAACATTCAAATTTGATAAATGTAAAAACATTAGAAGAACTTTCAACTCATAGAAAAAACAGGATTGAATTATGTTGGAGGCAAAATATCAAAGATATTATTCAGAACATTAGATTCTGATGACGAAGAGCTTTACCAAAGTTATTTTGAAAGTATAAAGAAAAACGAAGATACACTTATGAGGAATCAAAAACAAATTGCTACTATTATAAATGACTTGAAAAATAAGTACATTAATAAATTTCAGGAACTAACAGAAAATTTCAAATTGCTTTGTACTGTACCTCAACTGGAACGTATTGAACAAATGCATCTCATGACTTTTGAAATTAAAGATATCAAAAATATTTTGGATGAAATTCTGACAGCGGTGAGCTTTGCAAGATTGCACATCCTGCATGAATCTATTCTCTAATTTGCGAAAATTTTCAAAAACGATACTATAATTCCAATGCATCACTTACAAGATTATTTTCAGATATGTCATACCAAAGTCATTTTCAAAGAAAAAACATTGTTGTTTCTAATTTCAATTCCAACGGTTTATGAGGAAAAATATAATCTATATATCAAGTTCAGAAGATTATCCAGCAAGATATGCAGCACGAAATTGAGCCTATGGTTTGTCAGAACCTGCATATCAGAAAGAATAACTCCGAGCTTTTGTAATTTTAAATTGTCTCATAAGTTAAACCTTGAGGAAACATGGAATATTCAGAAGAAATACCTCAAGAAAGAATTATCAATGCACTATAGAAACCTCGAAAGCATCGAACTCAAAATGCAGATAGTTAGGGAACAGTTGGGGAATTCGGTCCACAGAAGCTTTTACAATGAGGTAGAATATGAGGTCGAAACACTTAGAATACATAGAACACGAATCCTCCAAGACAAGATTAAGAGGTTAAAAATTGAGAGAGAAAGACAAATATCAAGAAGGAAATCTGAGAAACTTATATCCCCATTCAATTTTCACCCAAATACCAAAAACTTGTCTGGAATAGATTTTTCTGAGAAAGAAATGGAGGTTATAGATCAAGGTCTTAAACATGCCCTACCAAATCACTCAAATAGATATCCGAAACTCCTGGCGGTGGAGGTTGATGCCATTTTGGAAGGCACAAATCTCAAAACAAAAGAAAAGAACGACATTAGGACTGAATGTAGGAGTATACTTTGCAAAGAAAAAAGAAAGACCCTTCAAAAGAGAAAAAGTCAAGAAGCAGATACCTTGAAGCGATTAAAAGAGAAAATTCAACGAAATGGCTTGACAGTCGTCAAGGCAGACAAGGGTTCTTGCACAGTTATTAAGACAAGGACTGCATATAACAACAAGGTTCTAGAATTCATTGATGACAATGGCTTCAAAAGACTCACCACAAATCCAATGACATCTTTGATTAACAAAATTAAGAGATATAAAGTGAGTGAAGAATTTCCAAGAAGTCTTTGGAACATACAGCAAATTAGTTAATCCGAACCCAAAGATTCCAAAACTGTATGGACTACCAAAGATCCATAAGATCCCCATAAGGCCGGTAGTGAGTTATGTGGACACTCCAACCTATGGTATATGCAAGTTCCTTTGCACAGCCTTAAAAACACTCACTGAGTTCAAGCCAGAGCAGAGTTTAAATAATAGCCTTGAATTGGTTGAGTCCCTCAAGAACCTAGACATTCCAGATGGTGCGGTGTTGATATCATTAGACGCAAAAAACCTCTACACCTCTATACCACCCAAGGAGTCGGTGTCCATCGTGAAGAGAGAACTTGATAATAGAGATATGAACCACAACTTGAAGAAAGATATAATAAAACTTTTGAACATCTGCTTAGAACAAAATTTCTGCCAATTCCAGGAAATTATATACATACTAGAGGATGGACTTCCTATGGGATCACCCATCTCACCTCTCTTATCAGAATTTTTTATGGACCATTTGGAAAAAATTCTCTTCAATTCAAAACAGAACATTTTGCGGTACATCTTTAGATATTATAGATATGTAGATGATATCTTCAGAATTTTTCTTGGTGGCAGAGATCTAATTATGGTCTTGTTAAACTTCTTTAACTCTCTACATAAAACATAACCTTCACATTGGAAATAGGACCCGAAAAAATTAACTTCCTAGACCTGACCCTTACCCTGAGGAACAACAAGATTGAGGTAGACATATACAGGAAGGAATCTCAAACAGTTAACACCATCAGAGCTACATCTAATCATCCAGAAACTCAAAAACAGGCTGCATTCAACTCTCACATACCCAAACAAGGTTGATAGTTTGATATGTAAGAAGTTTCTGAGATTACATCAGGGCAGAGATGAACAAGTCGCAGACAAAGAAAACAAGAAATATACTTTACCAATGTCATTCCATGGAGACATTTCATATGAGTTGAGGAGAATTTTTCAAAAAAACAACTATGAAATTCTCTTGAAGGCAGTCAATGGGCAAGTTTCCTAAAACTCCAAAATCGAATTTAAAATTATTTATGGAAACCCTTTTCCATTAGTTATCCAACACGTAAAAGATTCGCTTCAAAATTAAGATATTTCAGAAATATACCCTTCGAAACTTCGAGTATGTAAAGGCTTGTGACGTAGAATGCCTTCACTAAAGTCTAGTAATTTTTGTTAATTAGACAACAGTGGAACTGATCAAGATATAGAATTCTATATCCACACATTTCAAAAAATTGTTTCTGTAATCTGTGTCTATATATTCTTGAAAACGATGACATTTTGTGTCATTGTTTGATATTTCTATGTACTGTTTGTGTTCCTTGTCAAATGTGATCACCAAACTTGATATTTATTAAGTATATGATGATCATAAAACTTTCATGACCTTTATTGATTCGACAGGCGTTGCCGGATTGTGAAAATGACGTAGAATGTTCATAAGAGAGCACTTCTGAAATCAGAATTTTCGTAAGTGAATACAGATAAAACGCAATATGTTAAAATTCTAAAAATTTCGATATATTTGAGTTATAAGGATTTCATTGACATATATTTTGAAATTTAGGAAAATACCCCATTGCCTACACCAAAATATTTGCAATTACAAAGACAAAACCCCTATATTAGAGAAGAACGTGGTGTACCAATTGAATTGCGGAACTTGTGACAAATTTAACATTGGGAAAACTTTCAGATCGCTTAATGTTAGAGTTTCAGAACATATTAAAAACTATGGTGGAAAGAGCGCCTTCGGTAACCATATTACCGAGGAGGATCATGGATTTAATAAAGACATCGACGTAAGACTGGTCTTTAACTTAGGGATAGGAAGGAAACTGGACCTGTTCGAAATGTATGAAATCGCGAAGGCCATCAAAAGCGAGAGAGATAAATGTTTAAATACTCAAACAGACCTACATCTATCATTCCACCTAATATATAAAAGTTTGATTTAATCAAGCGACTGTGTCTGGAAAACGCCTTAAAAACATAGAACGCGAATTGACCGACACCACAAAACAATAACTAACATTTGAACTATATAACCTAAAACTATAAAATAGTGGGAGAAAAAACAAAAGTGACAAGAAAGTGCCAGTGCTCAATTTTAAAATTTAAAAACTGCATATTAGATGATTTGAAGTGTGTATGTCCTTCTGTCATGATTGAAAAACTGAAATAACTTTTCGACAAGTAAGTTCGATAATGTTTTAAGCGTTTGTGATTATTTCGTAATATTGTATCTTCTAGAACTCCTGAGGATGCCGATGAGGCGAAACATGTCAAGTTGATTTTAAAATAAATTTTAACAATCCATGAGTACAACCTTACTCTTCATTCTATATAATCTATATAAGTTTTACTATATACCTCAACGGAATTTGTCCCTTCCTTTCAAAAAAACCCCTATAAACTCACTCGAGACGAAGAACTAAGAGGGTCCACCAAAACAATGTCATCAAGAAGAAGAAGCCTACCTCTTTGATCAAGATTCCCTCGACATTCCTCCAGAATGCATGAAAAATGTTTTGAAAGCTCATTTATAAAGCTGTCCCAGAAAAGAATCACCCTCAGCACCAAATTTAAAAATATTGGAAGATGGAAATATTTTGTCGATCAATGATTTGAAAATTCAAGAAAAATGCCCACAGCTGACAATATACCATTTACTCCACCAATGGCTATAATCCAGTCCAAGTGTATCATTAGTAATAATCAAGAGGAAATTCACCCCATCCAAGTTAAAAACGAAGAAAAATACATCGTTTTACCAAAACCTAAATTTTTTACTAATCACTCCAAGGAAGACGAAAAAGAAAACCTCGAGGATGAAGCAATTCCAGATATCCAGCTAGAAGAAATTGAAGACTGTCAAATGTTTCCATATGGTAGATAGGTTGGAGGGACCACTCAGGAACACAAGACGTCAAAAAGTAAGCGGGTTTGAGCCCGGAATGAGAGGGAATTTTAGGTCGAAGCGGGAGACAACCACGGTCTGTAGAAATAGGTAACAAAAGAAGTCTATCGTATAAATACTGACCATCAATCAGGTACCACGAAAAATTATCGTTTTGGTACAGTTTTTGCTCAAAACAAGTACGTATTTCATCAAATATGGCCATCTATTGAATTTTGGATGTCCTTGTAATTATTGAGGTTATGTTTCAAATTATAAGCAGATGTTCTGTACTAGAGTTATCATCTTTTGCACATAGCATGTAAGGTACATCTAAGGTACAAAGTACCCATGTGTACCGAACATGTAATATTGCAGTTTCATTTCAGTACACGTAGCGAAAGGCGCACATAGAGCCCCCGTTGGACAGTTAACAGATAGATCGTGTACGGAACTTTGCTATGTAACATGGAACGTTGCAATATGTATGATACGTTGATGTCATGCAATTTTGTTTGCGGGGCCGCAATATTACTTCGTGAATAAAAAGTACCAACTACGTGTTTTATTAATTCTAACATCAGAAGTGGGATTAAATTTCTTCTTTCGAAAAAAGAAATTGAGGACTTTGTTTTGTGAGTGAAAATTGTTTGTGTTTTGTGAAAATCTACAAGAATAAGCCAAAACGGACCAGCAAAATCTCAACAACGCTCCCCAAGAAAGTGAAGCCATTTCGGTAATGCGGATAATGGAGAACCAGGTCCAACTTCAAATGAAGATGATGGAGTTGCTAGCCAACATGTCTAGTTCAAGGAACGACACCGACCACGTGGTGACCGCATAATTATCTTTAGCACAGTTTTACCCCGACGATACATCCTTTTCTACCAAGGAGTGGATTGAGGAAGTTTATCGAATTAAATTCGAAACAGGTATGTCTGATACTGTCACATCACTTCAACTCCTCATTTCAACCAGATCAGCAAAAAGATCTCAAATGCTTCCTGAACAGCGGCAACCCAGCGACAAGCCGAGTCTTCTAGGGGATGGAATTGTACAGCCTCGGGGCAATGTAGGAGAACGAGCGCTGTCCACCTCTGTACCCTCGGCAGGATGAACAGTCTTCTTCGAGTCTCATAAGAGTGAGGGGGAAGGAGTCTTTCGCCACAGTGGTACCTTACAGTGACACTGAATCAATAAAGTTGCCGGATAACGAAAACACCCGCCTCCAAGTATAAATTGTTAGACGGGTAAAGCAGATCCCGGGAAAGGATGATGCTTAGAAATCTTCTCTGCAGAACCTCAAGTGGATGAACGTGTGTTCTCAAGGCACCACCCCAAACAGCAACAGCATATCTAAAGTGACTTTCAACCAGGGCATCATACATGTAAGCATGCTCTTCAGATATTTGAACCTACAAAGAATCATACTCAATCTTTCACAAACAATTGTATATGTTTATTATTATTATTATTATTATTATGAACAAATTGGAGCTGAGGCTATAGGCCTATAAGCAGCTCTAAGTACACAAAGTTGTATCAAATGAAGTTGACAGTGCATCCGGTACATAAATTATCACACACATCACATTTCACACATTCTCCGGCACACAGTTTCCCCGAACGAAACTGTCATACTTGTTCTTGAAGATGTTCACTGAAGAAGCACCAATGATCTCTGGAGGCAGACGGTTCCAGGCGTCGAACACTCGATTAGGTAGAAAAATCTAACGAGGGGTGGTCTTGAACTTTTCCTTGTGTAGTTTGTAGCGATGACACCGCAAATTGCTTGTGTTGAGTGGAAACAAAGAGGACAAATCAGTACCAAACTTGCCATGCAGAGCTCTGTAGGTCACTATCAGATCTCCTCTCTCACGTCGGTCCTTAAAGGTAGTCAAGCCGAATATTTTGAGACGTTCGTTATAGCATGGGCGATTGGTTCCATATAGGAGACGGGTAATAGATCTTTGACGCTTCTCCAATTTATCCATATCACCCTTAAGGTTAGGACACCACACAGGTCCCGCGAACTCTAAAATAGGCCTCACATAAGATTTGTAAATTTTACAACAGACTTCGGGGTCACAACTGTGAAAGGCTTTGGATATCATGTAGGTAACCCTCTTCGTCCTGTCTGCTATCTTCTGAACGTGCATCGACCAGAACAGATCGTCCGAGATTGTTAGACCCAAGTCATCATGGTGTCGGGATGTAGATAATAATCTTCCGTTCAACATATAAGGTTTTTTTGGATTCTTTTTACCGATATGTAGTACAGTAAACTTATCCAAGTTCAGCGGGAGCAACCAGTCCTGACACCATTGGGAGATCGCATCCAGATCACGTTGTAAAATGGATGAATTATCTGAGTTATTGTAAAGCTTGGTGTCATCTGCGAACTGGGAACAGGAAGACTGCAGGAGAAGCGGTAGATCCGCTATGTATAACAGAAACAGAATCGGTCCAAGGACCGACCCTTGAGGGACACCACTGATTAAAGGACTCGGACGCGATATACCGTCGGACACACGCACGTAAAACTCTCTTCCAGTGAGAAACGCTCTAATCCACATCAGTAGCCTACCTCTGATACCAAGATGTTCGAGTTTGGTTAAGAGTCTTCTTATAGGGACTCAGTCGAAGGCCTTAGAAAAGTCCAGGTAGACTACATCGACAGAGGCTCCGGCATCGAAGGCTCTCGTCAAATCATTCACACACCGCAGAAGATTTGTAATCACTGATCTACCTGGTAGAAAACCGTGCTGCTTCGGTGGAATGATGTCGTTATCCAAAAGAAAGTCTAACATCTGGTTTAGTATCACCCTCTCATAGATCTTGGAAGCCACAGGCGTCAGACTTATTGGGCGATAATTGGTTGGAGAAAGTTTGTCGCCTTTCTTGAGAACTGGTGTAATCGATGCTTTCAAAAAACACAAGAACCTTATCGCTGCACCGCATGACAACAATACACCCAGCAATCAATCGGTTCGGAACATCCCCGATGATTCATCTTTATCTTCGGCATCCGTATCACTGAATATTACACCTGCGTGCATTCCGAATAACGAAATTCCAAAACTGAATGAAACCTTGACCGGCGATTTATGTGTAACTGGTGAGAATTCCGCCGAGTGGAATACTGTCACTAAAAGAAGAAAACATAAGAACCCAAGAAATTCACCTGCTGAAAATCCTATTTCTCCGAGAATTCTAATATCTAAAACAACGACAGTAACCAAAAAAATTAATAGGACTCTGGTTGGTACACTCAAGTCGAACATCCTGCATGTAGCACCTAAAAAGCAGTTATCTTACCTCCACGTATCACGGCTCAGCCCAGAGACGACCGTACTTGAATTGCAAAATTTCTTTAAACAACATATACAGAATGTCTCTTGCGAAAAACTTAATTCGAAACAACCGGAGTTGTATTCTTCTTTCAAGGTATCACTACCTACGGAATACTTGAGCACAGTTATGAATCCTGAATTTTGGCCTGAAGGAATTGCTGTGAATAAGTTTTTTATAAAGCGACATCAACCTGTGGTCACAAGCTGAACTTTAAAGCTGATTCTGAACCGCTTCAAACATCCATCGCCAATAGTAATTGCCCTGATGCCAAAAACAAATTCAAATTGCTACAATTAAATGTCCAATGCATTTCTAACAAGTTGGAAAATCTTGAAATTCTCTTCACCGACGAGCGTCCTGATGTCGTTTGTATTTATTTATTTATTTATTTATTTATTTATTTATTTATTTATTTATTTATTTATTGCACATTTAGGATACAAACAGAAAAAAGATTACCAACAAAGTATCCACTTAAAGATATTGAAAGTTCGAGTTCACCGAGCAAAACAACTCGTCGAAATCAAGGAAAGAAAAAAACAAAAACTTCTCTCTCACAAACCCGATACAAAAAAATTTTTCTAGGTTTTTTTAAATCTAACAAAATTGTCTGAGAAGATATCCATGCCATCATCCAGTTCAAGACCGCATCGGAGAGTGCTGCCCTGTGTTTGTTCTTCGATATTTAATGTTGAAGAGAGCTTTATCTCGAAGATCACGACCTGGTACATTCAGATTAACCCTACTAAGCAGAAAGGGCGAATCAATCCGAGTGTGTATAATCTTATAAAGCATACAAAGTTCCTGCACCGTCCTACTATCCTCCGAAGATAAAATGCGAAATTTTTTTCTTATAGGTGTATAATCCCTGTTCTCTATGGTAGTATGAGTTTTGAACGCTAGAAATTTTAAGAATTTATTCTGAACACTTTGAACCCTTTTTATGTGAACTTCGTATATTGGGCTCCAGATAGCGGACGCAAAAGAAAGTTTACTGTGAATAAAAGCATAGTACAGACCGATGAAAACCCTAGGATCTTTAAATTCTTTGCAACTTCTGTTAATAAATCCGACCATTTTGTTTGACGCACTAATGATCTTGTTTATGTGTGGTCGGAATGACCATTTTTCATCAAGCGTCACACCCAAATCAACGATTTCATTGACGTATTTCAGCTTTACATTATCGATTTTATATTCGTATATAATTTTTTGAATTTTCTTAGTGAATGAAATATGAAAACATTTCGACGGGTTCAGAACTAAATTATTCTGTTTGCAATATTGTACTAGTCTTTCAAGGTCCTCTTGAATTTTCTGACAGTCCTCTAATGATCGAACGCTTCGAAAGATCTTCAAGTCGTCCGCGTAAAGAAGTATCCAACAATGTCTGAAGCAACCCTTGATGTTGTTTATATAAATCAGGAAAAAAGAGGACCCAGATGGCTACCCTGAGGAACGCCAGATGTAATAAAGAAAGGTTCAGATCTGTGGCCACCAATCGAAACAAAGCCCACCCTTCCCGTTAAATAGGATTTACACCATTCTATCAGTGAATCGGGTAAGCCAACCTCAGTTCCTTATTAGATCTCCCAAGAAAACACTACAGATATGTTACCGGTCACCTGGGAATGAACTACCAATAGATGATCCCAAAGAATACTTCGATAGTTTGATAATTGTGTCTCGTTTTAAATTCCGAGGGCAATCATGAACTCACCTCCTAAAATGATTTTCAGAATTTGTTACTAAGAATTTGAAATAATCCACCATTGGAATTAATTCGGTCATTACACTTCACAGATGAAAACCAACTAACCAATATCATGAATGTCCCTTTCGCACGAGGGGTAAACCGCTGAGAAAAATCTATACACCAGACATCCCCATAGTGAAGGGACATCCTAAGACATCCCCAGATTCCCCGAATTTACTAAGACGAGACATCCCTGGACTTTTTAAGACATCCTTGGATTTTCTCGAACTTCTTGGGTCTTTTTCACACATTATTACATCTCAAAAAAACTTAATATGGAGAACTAAAAATTTGTTTCGACATAAATTTGCTATCTACTTAATTATATTATCCGTGAGTGGGGATGATTTATCACATACAGTTGTTGAGTATGAATAGTGAGGGACAATTTGCCAAACTCAGTTCAGTTTATTGAAAATTAAAAAGCAGATATCTTTGCAGTCATATAGCAACGAATAGAATTAGAAAATTATGATTGTTCTTGATATTTTGATCCTTTGCAAGTTGATGTTGGTGTCCAATATTGTTTAATTTCGGCCGTTTCTCGAAAATTTAGGCCGAATAAAAAAGAATTATTGTGACAACTTGTGAGAGGAAAACCTTTTTCCGGTACAATAAACAGTTCTTGAGATATGACTAAATTTCTATATTTCGTCGAAGTCGAAAATGTAGTATATTACAACTATCTTATTCTTTGATATGTCCGGAAGAAATAAAGATTTTCTGGAGCAACTTTCTACTAAAAATATGATACTTCCTTCCCATTTTTATTTTTCCCTCGAATATATTTCGATATTACGTGAGGATATCTCGGAAACTTGAAGAATTTCAGCAAAACAGGAGGAACTTTTCGAGTTTTTTTCGGACAAACAAGAATAGTGGAAAACTTGGCCTCCCACGACAAAAAAGTTATGTGAATTTTCTGAAATCTACGAAACCTTCATTTTAAATCGCGCAACTTTATCATGTTCAGTTGAGGAGTTTGCTATGTACCCTCTGCAAGGGTTGGATGGTAGTAAGAGTTTTTTGAAATGGCAACCCTCACTGTCTGTTTCAGAAATTACTTTTTGTTACTGAGGATAATTCTGTGTTCGATGAGGTTTTCCTACCAACCCTTTTCTTATTTTAAAGATTAAATGATTGGACTCAATTAATTCGAATCTTTTTTTTTTTCATTTATTTCTCTACGTACGACGTAAGTGTGAGCCGGAGTATCTAAAAGAATTGATGAATTTTTTGAGTTATGTCTCAATGTCCAATGAATATACACCGAAAAATTAAATGGTCCATAAATAACCAATGAAGAACCAACCAAGGCTCATTTGAGTTCCGTTGCATAGTGTTATGCTCAGATGTTGAAAACTTCTTAGAAAACAAAATGGAGAAAAAGAAATAAGCCGACACAAAACTAATAAAGGTGATGAAGAGTGCCTAAGGCGGAATATACTCATTATCGTAAGCAAGTGCGCAAAATACCTCGAGATTGCAGTAAGGTTACATAGCGTTCACACGAGACGGAAAGAACACGAACTCTGTTCTCTATTGGATAAGACATATAAGTCGACCCAAGCATAGTATATCTTGAAGAAAGGACACCACATTGAATATTCAAGAACAAAAATAACCACCAACATAAAGAGTTATCATCCGGTGATGTGATATGAAGCCATCGAGATCTATAAACAAACAAAATAATTTCAACAGAAAAAAACAGAGTCCTGAGCTACATAGCGCTTGGATAGCAGTCACCAATAAGACGAATTTGAAACCAAAGCAAAATGGGGCATGCGGATACATAAGAGCTGGCAACGTTTCCGTGCTCGCCGGGTGGGGATAGGAATACAACTCAATCAATGAGGGGTTATAACCGGTAAGATACAATATTAGAACCAAATTTCTTTGGAGATGCCTACCACAGCATGAAGGACTATGGTTTTGAAGACCGGAAATATTTAATACTCAAATACTGGATTTTTGCTAAGAAGCAAGGGGAGAACCAACTCGAGAACCAATCTAATTGACAGACGGCGATCATGTGAGAATGGGATTTTTCATTTTCCCTCTTTCTTCCTTGGTATTAGTTTTTAAGAACTCCACATACACGCACCATTTAATATTAACGAAATACGCTATTACAAATATTATTTATCATATACCCATTCTTCGATGTACAGGTTTTTCATCGTGAAAAGCTTCATAGAAAAATTCATGATTCACGGATAAAAAACAGCAGTTTCTCTGCCAAAATATTCTGTTAAAGTGTGATTATAGCCGAAGAACTATTTTTGCAGCTACCTCCTAGTGGATCTAATCGCTAGATGTGGCATCTTAAGGTGCCTTGGTCGCTCGTAGTCTTGTCTATATAAGTATGTACCTACAACATTCTCTGCGAAGGAAACAGAATTCAATTTTTTTTTTGGATAAAATTTGTGAAATCTGTAGCACTCATAACTATGTGGAATCTTTGAAACTACTAGCAGCACCATACTTTCTCGCATTGCTTTTAAAATGCGATTTTTTCTGTCGATGGGAAATCCTAGATTCTTGATTTCATAATTCAAAATTCAGTTTGAATAGCGCTTTAACGCTACATCTTTACTATTTGACGATAATAAAGATTGAGCAATTAATTGATGGATTCATATCGGTTTGTGTGTGAAGTTTTTTCACGTAAAAATCATTGAATTTTGGTTATTGAGTCCTATATATCCAATAATATCATCACTCTGCTATTATACAACTTGAATTGAATGATTTTTATTCGATATCTCAGTAGATATGCCCATAAATACAATTCAGATATTCCAAGGACATCACCGGACAACCCTAAGACATCCCCTGACATCCTTAAGACATCCCCGAACATCCCCAAGACATCCTCGGACATCCCATGATATCCCCAGACATCCCCAAGACATTCCGGGACATCCCCGGATTTCCCCGGACAACCCCAAGACATCCCGAAACATCCGCGGACATCCCCAATCTTGTACACCAGACATCCCCAGCGGTTTACCCCTCGTTTTCGCATGTCTAATTCGCGCATGCATGTAAATGAATTCCTTCCAACAATTCGGCTTCATTTCATTCTGCCATAGCAGAGGATGCGTATTTATCAATTAATGATAGATATATTACGAAAATGAATTAAAATGGATTGACTCGACTAAATTAGTCCCTAATCTACTCTCATAAATTTCTTGTGTTCACCAACTTTTAATCACCAAATGACACGCTACTCGACTGAAATAACAGTTCAGTCTGAAAAAGGCCTAAGATACTGACCAAGGAGATTGACTGAATTTCTCCCTACCCATAAAACTGACTCTAGCAACAAGCACACAAAACATCTATAAATAAATGGAGTAATAGACAATATGTGATAAGAACAATTTATACTTACTGCCTCCATAACCAATTTCACTCCGGAAGGAGGATTTTTCATAGATTTCACTATAGTAATATCGGCGGGCTTCAAAGTATTCAAAGCATCCAATGCTGCTTCTAAGGCTGGTATCGCCTCAGATAAATCAGACTCACAATCATCTTTAATCGCTTGAGCAGCCGCAGCTGCTTCATTAGCCACAGCTTCATCGGCTCCAACAATCTGAAAATTAAATGTGTACAGTAACAGTTTCTTCTACTTGATTCGCTCCTGACAAATTAGTGCAAGAATTTACTCAGTAGCAAATTGTTTATTTCAAGTTTTGTATGGATTTTGTTCTAGAGATTGGGAGTGAAAACCCTTGAAAGTTTCAGAAAAAAATTTGGTGTTACAAGAAGTTTGTCATCAAGACAAGAATTCTTGTCTTGTTGACCCCTAATTGAGGTCAGGTTAAGGCGGAACTTTTGAGATACCGTTCAAGGAGTGTTCGTTTATTCTTGATTTGTGGTAAAGGTCGAATCTAGGAATTTTAGGTTTTTTTTATCGCAATGACTAACAGCTCAGGTAGGATAGGTTCGGAAGGAATAAGCGCAAAATCGTTTAAGACGGAGAAGTGCAGGAAATTCGGGTCTGGTCCTCGAAAAGTTCTGCGTCAGCATCATCCGGCGAACGACTATCGTAGAAAAAGGTAGAAAGTTCCAATTTTTGTTTTTTCACATCTGGGGTCCAGAGAAAAAAGTTAATCAAGTCCAGAGTCCTGAAAGCTCCTCCCAATGCATTGATTATATTCTTATTGTTGTTGTGCGCTGAGTTGAGAAGTTGAATTCAACCCAAGATTTTGTTGATGAGAAATATTGTTTGCTGTTTTGCACTCCTTGCATGTGCTTTAAGAAATTGAAGATTTAAATTGGACCAAATACATGTTTATCAAGAAGTTCTAATTTCTTTCACTAGATTCATTTGTTAATTTCATACATGAGTTTCATTCAAACTTTCTCCTCAGAAAAATATAAAAATAACCTCAATGACCTGGCCTTTGCGCAACAGTCCTAATTCACATTTTTTCCTTTTCAAAGGGTCTCCAATTTTTGTGTGTTCAACATCTTCAAAATAATCACTATTTGTGAAGTGCAAAGCCGCTCTTCCATCGATCAAGTTACGGGGTGAATTATTACATCAGCACACAAAGCAATCGAATGGAGAATGTTTTGAAATTCGCCGACAGAGGAGCGGTTTATCTTAATGTATAAAACAAAGTCGCCATTTTGTGTGTTACACCCTTGATAACTGAAGATTGAAGGAACTGTTTGTTATGAAAGTTGATTTGTTGGATTCTTCTACGGCAGGGTTAACAGAAAATACATTACAATTCTGGAAAATCTGATGAAATGAAAAAAAATGAAGGAAATAATTTTCCTTTTTGCTAATAACGCCAGTAGGTGTCGCTACGGTTAATAGCGTAAAACTCCTTTCAAAGATCGTATAATATATATATAATATAATTATGTTTATTATTTGGAAGTAGTTAATTTGAAATTTGAAATAACGCGAACTGCGGTAGCCCGTGATTAGAAATTGAAATTGAACTGATGAAGGTGTCTGATATGGACCCGAAACGTTACTATATATAATATTGATTCCAAAGTTTTTTTTTCAGTTCAATTTTTCTACTTGATTTGTTCCTGACAAATTAGTGCAAGAATTTACGCAAGAGAAAATCGTTTATTTCAATTTTTTCAATTGATTTCATTTCAGTGATTGGGAGTGAAAGTCCTAAAAAGTTTCAGAAAAAAAAGGAGTTTTACGGTTACGTCTATTGTGAATCGGCACTAAAGAAAAAGAAGAAAAAATATCACATACATCACTGTATACATACAGTAATCAATGGTAATTCGTTATTGAAACAATTCATTATCCATTCAATTTGATCGTTATTTTGATTTGTCACGATTTACGTTATTCTCCAGTGTTATTTAAAATTCCACCTGCCAGAAGATCTAATACATCACAACGAAGCAGTAATGCTACTAGGTTTCGGAATATTTCGAGTCAATCCTGTAGAGCATTGTGAGCAGCGCCATGTAAATATGGCCCGACTTCGTGAGTTATAAACACCACAGCAAAGAGATGCAGTACGTCGAACTACTCAGATTGATATGAGACAGCTTCGAGTTAATCGTAATCGTCCAAGAACGAGAAGAAACGCAAATATAAATTTGAAAGGAATAGCTTTTCAATATGATAGAACAATCGAGACAGCACTCACCATTCCATAAATAATTATGCAGTTCTTTAAATGGTTCGTCAAAATGCTGATAACTATTTGCTAAGATTTCGTCGATTGTTGCAGCAGTATTGTGTGGCCCGTAAACAACAATCAAAGATCTATACAGCCTACATCGATTTAAGTAATTCTTAGCAGAGCGTAGACGCCTTCATACCCACAACACAGCTAGAATACAGCAAAATGGCTCTACAGCCGACCATTTCTTAACCAACTCTCAGCGACTTTACTGTTCAATATTTTCGCCAAAGCTGTCTCGATAATTGCTGACATGAGTATGCCTGTAAGGGTGTTGGAATAAGATTCAGATTTGATGGAGGCCTATTTAACCCGAAGTGCCTCAGAGTAAAAACCCGTTCAAAGTTCATCACGGAACTTCAATATGCAGACGATTGCGCAGTTATCGCTAGAAGCCCAGAGGATCTACAGATAATGCTGGAAAGGTATATACGACGCTTCAGACCTTAGACTCAATATCGACAAAACCAAAATCCTGGTCAGAAAGCCTTCAAGCACATATCAGCCTGGAGAATGAAACTCTAAAACAGGTCGAGCAGTTCAAATACTTTGGTAGCTCATTAATATTAGGGCTAACCTAGACAAGGAAATATACAACAGTATCAATTCCGCATCACGCGCATTCTGGAAGCTAAAAGTCAGAGTGTTTCGAAATCACGACCTCAATCTGAAGACCAAGACAGCTGTTTACAAAGCAGTTATCCTCCGAGCGCTTCTTTACGGAAGCGAAAGCTGGACGCCCTACAGGTGACATAATAAACAGCTTGAACAAACGCAACAACGTCATCTAAGACATATAATGCACATCAGATGGTTCCACAAAGTTTTGAATACCGAAGTCTTGCAACGCGCGAGTTGTACAACAATTGAGACTCAAGTAACGAGGGCCTGACTCAGATGGGCTGAGCACATTCTGAGGATGCAAGACACAAGACTCCCCCAAATAGCTCGCTCTGCATGGCGAATTGGCAGAGGGAGCCCCGAAACCAGGAGGCCAGTATAAGCGGTTCAAGGATACACTACACCAATCCCTAAAATCAGTTAACCCAAGTCCGCCTAGAGACTGGTTGCATATAAATGGATACAAAATTATTCAGCCCATGTCCGCCTTCAATATAGGTTCATTTTGTGAGAACAGGTGTTAATGTAAATCAGTTAACTATTTGCGAAAAAAAGATGTAGATTACATAAGCTAATTTGAAACTATACGGAAATAATTTTAAAAAAGAAAAAAAACTTGGGCATTAGAGGGTTAATGCCAATCATAACTGGGAAACACTAGCGTTAGACAGGTCACAGTGGAGGTCTATGGTGCTCAGGTATAATGGAGACACGTGAAGAATACAGCGACGGTCAGATCTGATTAGTGACTATCCATGCCCTGACTGTGGAAGGATCTGTAGGTCACGGTTGGGTCTCTTCAATCACAGGAGAGCACACAGTCGCAATTAGCCCTAAGAAATTATAAGTCTGTTTTTTTATGTCTTTTTGTAGATTTATTCCCGGTAACAGCAATAAATGAATGAATTGTGTGGACATGTATTGTAAAATTGAAATAGAGCGTCTTACATATATCAGAATGAATCAATCCAAACTACGTTCAGAGGAATATATTCATTTACGAGATGCATAAACCATCGAAGGAGATGCAGCCAATGTAGGTAGATTGACAATTTTACCAGCAACGTATATTGCCTTTCTGTACCAATCTAGGAGAAGGGCACCATCCGGCTTCCTGTTCCTGGATTGGTACAGAAAGCCAGCTAGTTCAGGTAGATAGCTGAATCATCTAATCACCCTCAGCAACAAAAGATCAACATCATGTTAGGACTGAAAAATCGGATGTTAAAGATATCCCACCCTACTTTTGTTCAAAAAAACCTAAGGTTGCTCTCCCAACTAATGGTGGATAACGGTTACCCCAAGAAACTTTTGTAGATTGTTTTTTAACTGCACTCATTCAGGACAGCCACTGAATGATGAAAGTGCAACGAGGAGTGTGAATGGAGTTGAGATCCAGAGAGAACCGAAGACCTTGCAGCCATTTCATACATTGAGGGGATTTTCAAATCTCCTATGAATGTACTCAAGGATGAATCGGTGAAGTTGGTTCCAAGTACAGATTTAAAGGTTGACATGCTATTCAGTCGCACAAAAGACAGGTTGGATTTGGGTTTGATGAGTGGAGTGGTATATTGTGTGCCATGTATGAATTGTGAGCAAGTTTATGTGGGACAGACTTCACAATAGTTACAGAGGAGGATGAGCCATGTAACGTGGTTTACTCGGAGAAACCTTAATCTCGAGCGCCAGCTATTCTTTTCAATAGGAAGAATAGCAAACCTACCAGAGTAGCTGCTAGCCGGAGACAGAGCTCGATGTTGTCTAGGGTAGTAGCGACAACGAAGAAGTCAAAATCGAATTATGTAAAAGTTTATTCACACCTTCGGAAACTAATTATATGTACAAGGGAGATATGTGTGATATAAAATATGAGTGATTCTATAAGTGAAAATACATTCGGGAAATCTTATCCGGTCACGAGCACTTTATGAAATTTATACCGGGTGAAGTGAAAAATTAACGGTTCAATAAAAATGCGCCAACCAGAACTGACGAATGCTAAGGACTTGCTATACGGTATCGGTATGTAGTTGTATTTCTCCGGAAATGAAACACAATAAGGGCGGATCTGTTCGAGACTTTTATTCGCTGCCCCAAGGGTTATAACACGCCATGACTGACAGCGAAGAAAATGTCTATTTTTAACGCAACTACGGGATTTCACTGACTACGTGCGGTATCTCTTATTCTCTGCCCCAAGGGTTATAGCACGCCATGACTGACAGAAAAGAAGGGATTTCGGATTCAACACTTATGACGCGGAACGCGGACAGGGGGGGTTGACGGAACTTTCCCTTCAGTACCCCAAGGGCTAGGGCGGATCTGTTCGAGACTTTTATTCGCTGCCCCAAGGGTTATAACACGCCATGACTGACAGCGAAGAAAATGTCTATTTCGCGCAACAGGGTAAAGAACGATAAAATACAACAGAAAACGATACAGTACAGCAGTGTCAAAGTTAAGGAAGTAACGGCGTAGGTCTAACAAAGAAACTGAACGGTACAGACGAGGACCTACCTCCTTTGTTTCAAGCACTCGAAACTCAAAGGATTCAAAAGAAAAACTAAAAAAAATTAACTCTAAGCACTGATGCAAACACAAAATGATTATTCTTCAACGGCGAAAGAAATACCGAAAATTAACTGAATCTATGAAAGAAGTCACCACGTTAGAAAGCGAAAAATCGAAAATACTGAAGCGAAGTGAAAGCACTGAAGTAAAAGTCAAAAGTCAGCCGAAGAACTGAAGTAACAGTCGAAAAGTGACCGTCGCGGGGGGAAAATTTGCTTTTATAGGCATATCCCCTCTCACGGTAAAAATCTGAAAATTCCGGTTTATCGCATATCAACAGATGAAAAACGTCGAAATCTTCAGCGGCATGTAAGAAAAACAACGTGAAATACAGATAAGCGGTTTTTTACATTTACTCTGCCTATCGGAATGAACGTACGGAATATTCGAGAATTAAAATATTTTCAAAGACGGAAATTTAAAACGAAAGAAATGCACTAAAATGAACTCCAATTTTCCTCAGAAAACTGGACTTCATTACAGCCAGCATAAGAATGATATTAGAAATCCTGATAAAACTAGTGCTCCTGTTGAACATGTCAGATGAACATGACACAATATGAATTTTGGTGCGGTTGACGTGTTAAAATTTGAAAAAAATTAAAAAAAAAGAACGTTCTTGGAAATGTTTCATATTGAGAAGCGGCGTTCCAATGTCATAAATTTTAGAAAGGATATGGAACACATAAGTAATATTCATTCGAACCTGATTCTTAATAATTCTGATAATTTTGATAATTCATTGAAACCAATATGCAACCTTCATGATGTTTTTTCTATGACTTCGAGCTGTCACTCAATGAGATTCAATTTTAACACTCTGTGTTGTCTCCCTAACCTAATTTTGCTGACATTGTTTTGGGATTGACGAGTTAAAGTATTGTTGATATTGGAATTTATACTTGTATACCTTTGCAATCGTGTGGTTGATAGTTTTTTTTAAAGAAAGTTGTTTGTTTGATGTTGTTACCTATTTTTATCTAGATATGTTTTTTTTTTTGAGATATAGCACACATCCTATATTCGGTATGTAGCTTTATGTGATGGTTGCTTGTTTTTAACTGTATCAAAACGTTGACCAATGAATAAATAGAGAGAGTTCTTAAGCTAGTGTTTCCCACACCCCATATCCACAAATTAAGTTGATAAACGTGTTTGTTATTAGTAAAACACCTTGAAAGTAACGTGATTCATTGCACAATACTCAAAGGAAAGTATAAAGGTGAGGAAGTTTTTCTCAGATTTCCGATGGTCCCAACAGATATGCCATTTGAGTTGGAGAGAATTCAATTTCCCATTCATCTTGCGTTTTTTGTGACAATTAACGAATCGCAAGGCCAGTGCTTGCATGGGTGTGTGTGGCTTAAATCTAGAAAATAATTGTTTTTCTCATGAGTAGTTCTATGTTGCGTGTTCAAGAGTCGGCAAACCTTCTGCCCTATTCATTCTTGCACCCGGGAAAAAAATAAAAATATCATTCATCACAAGGTACTACAATGAAGCAATTATAAAATATTCCAAACAAAAATTTATAATATGTACAACAATTCGGTTCCTACCTCTTGAATAAGGAAAATTCTTTTAGTGTAAATAACAATGTACATACTTATTTCAATATAATTAAATTTTTTGTATATTTTGTACTTTAATTCCTCCTAATCTATCTCCTGCTTAAAAAAATGGTTAGTACAACTTTATGTACCTCTAAGGCGAAACAATGTTCGCCGGGTCAGCTAGTCGTTAAAATTTAAGTGTTTTTTCCGCCGACCTCTTAATAATAGCACTGTTTAACGTACACGAAATTAGTTAGTAATGGATCATTTTATTGGTTAATTTCCTATTAATGCATTATTGTCATGGCTAATCGAACATAGAAGTATTCAGGAGCTTCCCAAATAATTATTTTATTTGTAGGTCGCATTGATTTTCGTAGTACCTAGCGGGTGAATTGAATAGAGCTGAATTGTGGAGGTTGCAAAAAAATTATGATGGTTAGAGAGTAATCAATATATGTATATGTACTACAACTTCCACCAGCTACACACATTCTTTCAGATATCATAGGGAACGTTATCAATGTGATTCACTCAAAATGTCACAACTCGAATATGTTCTCTATGGACTTCTCGAATTGTTCGATCGGCCGCATAAATATCAACATTCCGGTATGAACATAGAAAATTTATAAGGTGTCAAATTTGACTAGGTATCGATAGAAAATTTTTTCAATCAAGAATTCACATTCAATTCAATATGTGGTCGACGGAAAAATCTTGTAATCAACTCGTTTATTAATTCAGCGATTAATGATCTCGAACATTAACGTGCTCGCTCCGCTCGCACGTTAAAATATCTCAATCATTAATCGCTTTCATTAATAACCTTGTTGATTAAATAACTATTACGATGAAGCATAGTCTTGACTCTATAACAATCGAAGTGCACCTCCACAGAAAGCCTGTATGTTCTCTTTTCTCTACTAGGTACAATTTGTTTGAAAGCAATCATTAAACAATATACAAATTTAAACTTAAAGTATACACTCAACATTCTTTGGGAAAACGGAAAATCATGTCTAAAAGTGAACGACAGAAGACAAATGTCAAAACGTCAGGGGTGTCCAGAAAGTACTGATCTTCTTTTTTCTTCTAATCTCAGTAATATCTATACATATCTTTTGTCTCTGAAGAAAGAACCATTGTACAATAAATAGCCCAGTAGAAGAAAGAAGAAGAGCAATACTTTCTGGACACCCCTGACGTTTTGACATTTGTCTTCTGTCGTTCACTTTTAGACATGATTCGCTGTCAAATACAGGGTGGTCCAGATCGTAACCAAGAAATTTTAACCACGTATTCTACATCAAAAATAAGCCCTAGTTTGTCATATAAACATATGTGGAGAAATGTTTCCTCTCCGAGATACGGGGTGTTTAAATTATAGAAAAAAACAAGTTTTTTATTAATAACTTTCACACTGCTTGAAATATTTTTATGAAATTTGAGACATAGGTTTTGAGCGTCAAGGAGCACTTTTTGCATAATATGATCTTCTTCTTTTCTATTCTACCAGTGGCGACCGTACTGCGCGAGATTGAATATTTTCAGATAAAAAAATGATACGCTACTGGTTTTTCCGACCATAAAAATTACTTTTTAAATCCTTATTCAATTTGGAGCAAATTCGGTCTCCTGACTTCTTGCTATACGAGGCACCGTTTCCGGTTAAAAAATAAAACACATTCTCATGCATGAAGAAATCGCCAAACTTAAAGAAGATGTTCGAAGTATGACCCATTGTGCTGAACACATAATTCACATCGACGTCTAATAGATCCGACAGCAGCAGCTAAATTTCGATTTCTTAATTCGTCGCAAGCATTTTAGATACGGCCAATAAGTTTTTTCCTTGAGTTCACAGAAGTCATATATACGATTTCTTTCAAGAACCCCCATACGAAGTAGTCCAAAGGGGTAATATCGGGGCCCTGTGTAGGCCAACTGACTGGCCCATCACGTCCGATCCATCTTTCTGGAAAATTATTATCCAACCAGTTCCTCACATTTCTATGAAAGTGGGCTGGACAACCGTCAAGTTGAAACCAAGCCGCTAATCTTGATTCTACTGGAATATTTTCTCACATATTTGCAAGCTCTGCCATTAGAAATTGTAAACAATTTTCACCACTAACTCGTTCTGGTAAGAAATGGGGTCCAAATAGGTGATCATTATAAACTACAAGCCAAACATTAACATTAAATTCTACTTGGAAATTTCTTGATCGAATGGGATGTGGATTTTCGTGGGCCCATACATGCTGGTTATGAAAGTTTAACACGCCCCGACGACTGAAACACGATTCATCAGTCCATAATATGGTATTTAAAAAGTCTCTATTCTGCTCAATTGAACAAAGAATCCATTGGCAAAAAAATAACCTTCGCTGTTCATCACCTTCTCGTAAACCTTGGACGGGTTGCAAGAATTTTTAACATAGAAAATCGAAGTGTGCGAGCTGCTATTCGACTGCTTGTTGTTGGATTCCTATCAAATTCACGAAGTATCCTCCATGGCACACTTTGCTTTCCACAATAAAGAAATTACAGTCTTTTATGGTTATGCTTGTATTGAAACGAGTAATTGGAAACCAAAACTGTCATTTAAGTTTTTTAATCAAATTAATCTACCCTAAAAATAGTAGTTGGGTGTGTGTTGAATTTATCTAATCTTAGAAAATTGCTACAAAACCGTATTAACCTTTTTATTGCTATATCAAATTTTTGCGATTTCTTTATGCATGGTAATGTGTTTTATTTTTTTAACCGGAAACGGTGCCCCGCTCAGCAAAAAGTAAAGAACCGAATTTGCTCCAAATTAAATAAGGATTCGAAAAGTAATTTTTATTGTCGGAAAAACCAGTGGCGTATAATTTTTTTATCTGAAAATATTTAGTCTCGCTGCAGTACGGAGGCCACTGGTAGAATAGAAAAGAAATGATATTATTCAAAAAGTGCTCCTTGACGCTCAAAACCTACGTCTCAAATTTCATAAAAATATTTCAAGCAGTGTGAAAGTTATTAATAAAAAACTTTTTTTTCTATGATTTTAACACCCCGTATCTCGGAGAGGAAACATTTCTCGACATATGCTTATATGACAAACTAGGGCTTATTTTTGATGTAGAATACGTGGTTAAAATTTGTTGGTTATGATCTGAACCACCCTGTATTTGACAGCGTCTGTTTCGAAATAGCGACCACCCCTGTTGGCAGACGCTTACGATTTCAATTAGTTAAGATCCTAGACCATTTTGACACAACATTCATCTTGGTAACTATTAGGAAGTTCAATCGATTTTTTCTCATCTTTTCAATTTTTTTTTATCCCATAAGGCGACCACTCACGCCCGGCAGACGGGCGGTTCCAAGTTTTCGTAATAAAGTTGAACCAAAGTGCCAAACCAAACCTTTGGTAACTTATGAGGTAGTTGTTTTTGCTGCCAGCTCTCGGACTAAATTGTCTAAATTGTTCCCGCGCTTAAATAGGACAGAGATATCTGAAATCCAGAATCCGGGAACATATTATGTCTGTTCGTTTGCCGATTTCCAACCCCATAACCCCAAAACAGCCTTGGCTGAACACTGCAATAACACAGGTCACAACTTTAATTTTGAAGACGTCCAAATATTAAATAGGGGGCCTTTCTTAAGTAATCGGCTAATTTTTGAAATGTTACAAATAAGCTTACTATTCCTTATTAAAAACAAACAAACAATTACGAAATTAACGATGAAAATTTAAAAAAAAAAGAATTTAAATATTCAGCTCCTCTCCATTCAACTACTCTTCGATACGTCACATGCAGGCGTCTACCATTTTTACCCTAATTTGTCTCCAGTCCACCGTTTCTTTGATTTCACGTTCGTCTGTCAACATACAATCTGTGCATCGCTCGCTTTGTTTTGTCTCCGCATTTTAGTCCTCGTATATTATTCCTTTTACACGAAATATTGGAGATTTTTTGCATTTTCACGTGATGATTTTGGAAAGATACAATTGCTTAGTCTGAAAGTACATTATTTATGTATTTATACGTTATTTTCACTTTTAGTCTTCGAAATCTTTCGAGTTGTGTAATGTTTCATGTGTCCAAATTATGAAAAAGCATCTTTTCTCAGATATATTATCTAGTCAGAAATTTGTAGTTTAGCTCATTTTTCCTTCTTATTTGTAAACATCTGCAGAATGTTAAACTATGTTTCTCCACGAACTTTGTAGATACCTGAGGATGGAAATAAATTTTTCCGAAACGTCGGCGTACTAACAGAGTATCGTTTTCAGGTATATCTTTCTGATCCTACACCACTAACCATCTTGAAGTAAATTTTCGGATCACCACTTCAAACTTCGTTCGAAGGTTTAGTTTTTGTTAATATAGATCTTAAATCTTTTTGCGTTTTAAAAACATATGTTCAAAATAAATTTATCACACCATCTTATAGCAAACCCCCACATTTATACGGCCTACCTAAAATACATAAACGTCTTATTCCTTTGAGACCAATAGTAAGTTCACTTGGATCCCCCTGTCAAAAATTTGCTAAATATATATTACAATTTTTGAACCCATTGATAGGAAAATCAACCAGTTTTTTGAAAAATAACCAACACTCTTTTGAAAAATCAAGAAATTTTAATCTAAATGCAACTGACATCTCAGTAAGTTCTGATGTAGTAAATCTGTTCCCAAATGTTCCAGTTGATAAAACTCTTGAAATAGTGAGAACAAAATTGATTAATGATAGAACCATTCATGAAAATTCAAAATTGACAATTGATGATATAATGGAGATATTAGAAGTTTGCCTGAATTCCACAAATTTTCAATTAGATAATGTTTTCTATAAACAAAAATTTGGTATGGCTATGGGCTCTCCTTTATCATCAGTAATGAGTAACATATTCATGGAATATTTCGAACAAAAATATATAGACACATATTCACTAGAACCAAAGACTTGGCAATATGTAGATGATATTTATATGATTTGGCAACATGGTAGAGATAAACCAAAGAATTTTTTTGATCATATTAACAACAAAGAACCTACAATAAAATTCACAATGGAATTAGAGCAGAATAATGAAATTTCATTTTTGGATGTTTCCATAAAAAAATTTTCGAATTATTTTGAAACGAGCGAATACCGAAAAAAGACACATACGTATAGATATTCGAATTTTTATTCCAATCACGAAGTAAGTGTCAAAAGAGGTATTATTAAAACACTTTATGATAGAACTAATTTAATTTCATCTACTCCCGAAATTATAAATTGACTTCATTAAAAATTCTCTTACAGATAAATAACCAAAAAATTTTATTGAAGAAACAATACTAAATTTCGGGAGAAAAATGACTAACCAAAAGCATAATAATGATCAGAAACAACCAACAAACCCTCAAGAACCACCAAATTTATTGAAAGTAATTCCTTATAGTAATGGCCTTTCAGAAAAATAAGAAGAATAGGTTCTAAATTCAACGTAAGAGCTGTTCTCAAAACGCAAAATGATTTAAGATCTACATTAACAAATCTAAACCTTTGAACGAGAAACAAAAATAAAAAAATTCAATTCACAACATTGCCTGTATCTGTGGTAAAACTTATACAAGTGAATCGTCTAGACTTCTAGAAATAAAAAAACGCGAACATAAAAATTATATTAAAAATAGAGAAATTAATAGATCGCAGATCATCTTTCATTCATTCATATTCATATATTCATATTATCCTGATTCCCCATGGGTACCGAAATGCCCCTCAGAAGCTCTGTGGCTTGTACAAGTTCGGGGTATCAGTTGTGTACTGTGTCCTTACGCTACCTTAGGCACAGCATTGTTAATTTGAACCTAACAGTGAATGGTGGGCCATACCCTTATGGAGTAGAAAATTCCTTCTCTAGCCAGGGATCGAACTCTGAACTCTGAGCCGACGCTTCTTAACACCAAGCTACGGACGCTATTTGTTCTAATACAGGAGACCACATGATGGATTGGAATAACACTGAAATTTCAATGACGGAACCAGATCGTAATAAACGAAAGATTAAAGAGTCTACGTGTATTTTATTGGATCAAAATAATAATTTGGCAAATTGTTCGGTAGGAATAGATCATATTTGGATTAATTTACTGAAGATGAAACTGTCAACCGGTAATTTCCAAATTAAAGGAATCAACGTTTCTGTGCAGTTCCATGTATTAACAATTAAGAAGATTCTCGAAAATTGATTTTCGTCTGATGAAGGAGTCTGATATAGACTCCGAAACATTACAATATAAAATTATAATTTCCAATGTTCTTTATTTTCAGTTCCTTGTCAGGCAACAATTTTTTCTAGTTGATTTGCTCCTGACAAATTAGTGCAAGAATTCACACAGGAGCAAATCATTTATTTCTCTTTTTAAATTGATTTTGTTCCAGAGATTGGGAGTGAAAACCATAAAAAGTTTCAGGAAATGCAGAATCCTCCCAGAATGAATTTCAATCCAAATATGATTTCAGTTTTGGCTGCAACATCTATTGTTATTTATTTATTTATTCTAAAGGGGTTACATACAGATCTAGTGATCCAAAATAGAATTGGCGCCCCCTCTACCGATCGTCCTAGAATTTTGAAGGTTTCATTCAGTAACCCAATGATTGTGACCAGAATTCTGAAGAATAAAACAATTATTAAGAATAAACCTGACTGGCGAAATTTCAGCATCTCCGACGATAAGACACCTATACAAATTAAGGAACTCAGCAGGTTACGTGAAGAGCTAAAGCGCAGGATACATGCGGGGGAATCCAATATCGACATAAAATATATATCTGGTACTCCTATTATCACTAAAACAACTGACTCTAAACAGCCAAAAAATTAAATGAGCCTTGCGAGTGGTCTATCGTATATACAAACGCACAGTCTCTGCAGTCCAAGTATCTTGAACTGATAGCCTATGTTGCATCTTATCGTCCGACTTTCATTCTAGTAGCTGAATCCTGGCTTCATTCTGGAATTCCGGACAGCTTGGTAGCATTGCCAGGCTATTCCACCTTTAGGTATGACAGCAAGACTACAGTTGGTTATGGTGGTGTTTGTGTCTATGTGGCTGATACTATATTAAATACCTTCTCGCTGAAGCCTTCAACACCAGATTTACCTGGAATAGATTGTTTGTTGATTGATCTCTACAAGGGAAATTCCTGCTGTTTCACAATCGGTTGCGTCTATCGACCTCGACCTTGCCTATCCGATGGTCAATTCGCTGATATACTAGCCAGTTTGTCTACGAACAAACGAAATCTATACATAGCTGGCGATTTCAACATGCCCGATGTCGTCTGGCCTTTAACCTCTAAAGTCTACAACACTGTCTCTACCGTTCTTGTCGACACGATCCGCGATAGCAACCTCACACAATTAGTCGATTTTCCGACCCGATTTCGCAATCTACAAACTCCTTCACTCCTTGACTTGGTGCTGATCAACGATCCTGACACTGTTTCAAGCATTGAGCAGCATCCACCTCTGGGTAAATCAGATCATATTGTAATACATTCTACGTTGCAGCTCATAATCCCCTCCAATAGTAAAAAACTCATGAAGACCCTGAAAATCACAAACTACCGTCAGCTTGATGGTCTGGCAGAGGCGGTCGACTGGGTGTCTCTGCTACGGCCGGCTGCCGATGTGGAGATTATGTGGAACATTTTCACTGAAACTTTGCAGGGGCTGGTTGACAAATGCACATCAAATAAAAGAATCCCCTACATTCGTCAAAACCATGGATCGACGCAAATATCCTCAAGCTTATTCGTCATAAAAAATCATTGTGGCAGCGCTATACACGTCGAAAAGAGCAGAGAGACTACGATGCTCATAGAAGCTTTTCGAATTCTCTATCATCTACAATCGTAAGGGTTTTTACAAATACGTCAGGTCTACATTGAACACAAAAGTTGAAGCTCCATTGGTTAATGATCAAGGCGGTAGGCCGTGCTCGAACCCGGAAGAGTCTGCAAACCTTTTGGCTGACTCTTTTTCGTCATCCTTCACTCGAGAAACTGGTTCGCCTCCCGCATTAATCACCCCTCGCGCGTCCGCTGAGCTCAAGGACATAACTTTTTCTCCGTCCATCGTAAGGGCCAAACTTTCTACCCTAGATGTCCAGTCTGCACCTGGAGCTGACGGATTTTCGGCAAAACTGCTCAAGGAATGTGCCAATTCTCTAGCGCTTCCCCTTTCTTTGGTCTTCACCCGGTCATTTGAGACTTCCTCCCTCCCTCCTTCTTGGCGGAGTGCACGTGTTACGCCAATTTTCAAAAAGGGAGATAAGCATTGTGCCGACAACTACCGCCCTATCAGCCTGGTCCCAGTCATAGCAAAAATTTGTGAGAGTGTTATATTGGATGAATTTCTGCAATTTTCACTTGAACACGGCACTATACCCAACTGTCAACATGGCTTCCTCCCGGGGCGCTCGGTCATCACAAACCTTCTTGAATGCGTCAATTTCTGGTCAATGTCCCTTGACAAGGGTGACCCGGTTGATGTCATTTATCTTGATTTTGCTCGAGCCTTCGATCGCGTGCCTCATAGACGTCTCCTGAGCAAGCTCGATCATATCGGAGTTCGTGGCCGCCTCCTCTCTTGGATCGAGGCTTTTCTTTCTGACCGCACCTTCCAGGTTCGTGTTGGCGAATCTGTCTCTTCACCCAGAGTTGTCATGAGTGGATTGCCCCAGGGCTCCGTCTTGGGCCCAGTTCTTTTTCTGCTTTATGTTTCTGATTTGCCACGCCATGTCACCTCTCACTGTTCTCAGTTCGCCGATGACACCAAAATATTTGGCCCCTCCAGTAGCTCCTCTACTATACAAGACGACCTCGACTCCATCTCACGGTGGTGCGAAGACTGGCAGCTACCACTCAACGGTGGGAAATGTGTCGTTCTCCATATGGGTGACCGCAATCCGCGTCGGATGTACCATCTCAATGGAGTTGTTATTCCTGTTTCCAACAGCCATTGTGATTTGGGTGTAATTGTGACGGATAACCTGAGTTGGTCGGATCACATCCTCCATGCTGTCAGCAAAGCCAAAAAATCCTTATTTCTGATCCAAAAAGCATTTGGCAGGTGTGATCCCTTAACGTGCGCGGCTATATACCGAACTTATATGCGACCTATTATGGAGTTCGCCGGGCCTGTTTGGAGTCCGACGTTGTGCCGCGATTCATCACTGCTCGAGGGTCTCCAGCGTCGTGCAACGCGTCTCCCATACGGAATCTCGCGCCCGTCATATAGTGAAAGACTCTCTATAATGAACCTACCAACTTTTATGGAGCGGAGGACTCGTGATGACCTCATCACTACTTATCGAGCGGTAAACGATCTTTTTGGTGTTACTCTGCGCAACCTCTTCACGTTGAACACGGATGGCCGTTTGCGGGGCCATGCTTTCAAGCTCCGCAAAGAAAACTTCAAGACAGTGCAGAGGCAAAACTTTTTGTCAAACCGGATATTTGATGTGTGGAACGCGTTACCTCCTGTTGTGGTCGAGTCAGTGTCAGTGAACTCATTTAAAAACAATTTTGACAGTTGGCATTTAAGTGATAGGAACCTTAATTTGTAGTTTTTTTTTTTTCCATGTTCTGGTTTTGATTTATTCTGGATTATTCTGTTTCTTTTTTTTTGTGAGTTTATAGGCATTGCCTAAACTCTTATCCCTGTTAATAATAATAATAATAATAATAAAAAATAGAACCCTCTATTTGAATTTAGTGGGTTATGAATTAAATACAAAAAAAATACAAAATTGAAATTAGTGACTAATAAATAGTGAAGAAATATTATTCGCAAATATGCACAAACAAAGAGGAAAAAAAATACAATCATGAGCTCATGAAAAAGTAAACCGATCAAACAAAAAACTCCGTCTTTTTGGCCTCACATTCAAAACTCGAAAATTCTCCTGACTCTCAGACGAAAGGACAGGAGGGATAACCTCAAATATTCAATACTGCCACAGTTTTCATTAAAAGTCTTGAGCATTCTATACAAAGTTCTCCTAAAAGGTATTTTAAATAATTCCGAACATCTCAGCACACTGGGATATTGAACTGGAACCTAAAAAGGATTTCCGGGTTTTGAGTTAGTTCATTAATTGTCTTGAAGACAATAATCGAGCCGACGATGGCTCTCCTACCCTGTAGTTTCACGATCCCATGCTTTCGCATCAATGGAGAATAGTCGCTATTTTCATTGGGAGTTTGAGACCTATATGCAAGAAACCTGAGAAATCACCTCTGAACTCTTTCTATCCTATCAATATGAACTTGTTATGTGAAACTGACACCATCGCATATTCGTGAAAAAAAATTTTATGTTAGGCGAATCTAATTTTTATCGTCATTTGAATGAAATTCCAATAGAAATGAGTGAAGTTTGAAAAAATTAGTGTCATTGATATTAACATTCATCAATATGTTTATAGGGCTAGGACCAGCAAATGGTACCTGAAAGAGCGCTCGCTAGGAAAGTTTTTATAGGCTAGGCGCTTTCCCGTACAACCAAACTGTGTTACATCAATTTTTGATATCTTTCTGATATCAAATTTGTGATAACACGTGGAATGATATCCATTGGCTATCGATTTTCGATACTCACGTGATAGCAAAAAGTGGAATAGGATTTTAGGATCTGTCTCTGGTTGCCATTTCTTTACACACGCTTCATTGTTTTCAGATTGTAAAGATATTTTTTTTTTCCTTTCACCATCTCTATGGGTTTTGTCTAACTTTGATCGGACAAAGATATATATATATATATATATATATTATATATATACATATATATATATATATATATAAATCTATATCAATAACGGGTTATTGGATGAGAAAGGACTGCAATTATGTGAAACTCATTTATTCATCGTCGACGTTTCGGCTCATGTCTGAGCCTTCTTCAGGACTCTACAAGGTAATAATAATATGTTATAATACAATGTATAACACATCAACATGAGACTTACTGAATAGTCGAGGTTAAAATTATTTCTAGCATCAAAACAAGTCAACAAGTAGTCAGCAGAAGGCAACATATATCACAACAGGTGAAAAGCCATATGAATAGAATTGTTAGGCACCAAAAGTCAGTATATTCTAAAATCAAATTTCTTAAATTTCAGAAAGAAGTACGAAAATTGCACATATGCAACGTTGGTGGAAACAATACAATTGAGGTTACATCACAGAACACATGATACAATACATGAATAATTCTTTTTCTTTGTATATCAACCAGAATCAACTGACACATCTCGGACAACATTATTATGTCTGTATGTAAATAAAAAGGAATATATATTACTGATATTTTCAATGTCCTTTCTAGAATTCATCACATTTTTGGTTCCTTTAATATGAAACATTTCTAAGAACGATCGCTTGTTTAAATTCCTTTCGAACTCCAATATCTTAGTCGAGTTATAATCCATTACATGTTTGGTTTTTCTACAGTGCTCAGCAAGAGCACAAATTTTTTTGGGATTTTTTATGTCGCTTTTGTGTTGAGTAAGTCTCTTCTTAACTTGTTGGGAGGTTTGGCCTATGTAGCCTAAATTACATGACAAGCATGGAACATGATACACAACTCCCCTCATCTTCATTTTATCAATCCTATCCTTAACAGTAGAATAAAGACCGGCTATACTAAATTGATTCTTTACTGCTATTTTTAAACTAGGTTCCTTTAACAGATTGATCAACTTATGAGTAACATCAGGTATAGCTGGTAAAGATGCATAAGTAATCGGTGTTGAGACTTCGAGTTGAGATCCGTTTCCACCACCTCTTGCATCACCCAAACTTTGTGACATATCACCCGATTGCAATCGTGCAGATGTATTAAAAATTAATTTGCTGCACATTGCTCTAGGATATCCGTTCTTTACAATTGCGGTTCCTGCTGATCAGATCCAGTTCGTCCTTGATAGTTTTAACAGTTTCAATCAGCATATTAAGTTCACAATAGAGGAGGAAACAAACAATTCTGTTCCCTTTCTTGACACAAGAGTGATAAGAACAAGTGATAATAAATTAAAGATTGATTGGTTCAGAAAGAGCAGTAGCTCTGGTAGATATATCAACTTCTTATCAAGTCATCCTCTGAAACAAAAGATTAATCTGATTATTGGTATGAAAGAGAGAATCAGTAGAATTTCTCATCCAACTCTCCTAATGAAGAATTTGAAAATCTTTTATGATTTAATTGTAAAGAACGGATATCCTAGAGCAATGTGCAGCAAATTAATTTTTAATACATCTGCACGATTGCAATCGGGTGATATGTCACAAAGTTTGGGTGATGCAAGAGGTGGTGGAAACGGATCTCAACTCGAAGTCTCAACACCGATTACTTATGCATCTTTACCAGCTATACCTGATGTTACTCATAAGTTGATCAATCTGTTAAAGGAACCTAGTTTAAAAATAGCAGTAAAGAATCAATTTAGTATAGCCGGTCTTTATTCTACTGTTAAGGATAGGATTGATAAAATGAAGATGAGGGGAGTTGTGTATCATGTTCCATGCTTGTCATGTAATTTAGGCTACATAGGCCAAACCTCCCAACAAGTTAAGAAGAGACTTACTCAACACAAAAGCGACATAAAAAATCCCAAAAAAATTTGTGCTCTTGCTGAGCACTGTAGAAAAACCAAACATGTAATGGATTATAACTCGACTAAGATATTGGAGTTCGAAAGGAATTTAAACAAGCGATCGTTCTTAGAAATGTTTCATATTAAAGGAACCAAAAATGTGATGAATTCTAGAAAGGACATTGAAAATATCAGTAATATATATTCCTTTTTATTTACATACAGACATAATAATGTTGTCCGAGATGTGTCAGTTGATTCTGGTTGATATACAAAGAAAAAGAATTATTCATGTATTGTATCATGTGTTCTGTGATGTAACCTCAATTGTATTGTTTCCACCAACGTTGCATATGTGCAATTTTCGTACTTCTTTCTGAAATTTAAGAAATTTGATTTTAGAATATACTGACTTTTGGTGCCTAACAATTCTATTCATATGGCTTTTCACCTGTTGTGATATATGTTGCCTTCTGCTGACTACTTGTTGACTTGTTTTGATGCTAGAAATAATTTTAACCTCGACTATTCAGTAAGTCTCATGTTGATGTGTTATACATTGTATTATAACATATTATTATTACCTTGTAGAGTCCTGAAGAAGGCTCAGACATGAGCCGAAACGTCGACGATGAATAAATGAGTTTCACATAATTGCAGTCCTTTCTCATCCAATAACCCGTTATTGATATAGATTCATAATAAGAGTTGGAGTTACCGATTTGTGTATATATATATATATATATATATTTTTTTTTTTTTGATAAAATCACAGTCTTACTATATATATATATATATATACATATATATATATATATATATATAATAACGTTTTGTTTTGTACCTAGTATTTTATATGTATCATTCATTCATTAGGTCGGGTATCCAGGTTAGGAATACTTTTGTATTGTTCATTTATTATATATATATTTCTCCTGTTCCATCTGATATGTAATTTGACGCAAGTGAGAATTTGCTGACCAAGATTTTTTGATTTGGCACTGCTGACCCTGCCATCTCTAACGGATCTCCATTGCACATGACCGTACCACTAAAAATTTTTTACCTCTTTCTGTTTTTCCACCAATACGGTATCCTGCTCTATTTTTATCATCAACTTGTCCGTTTTCGCAGAAGCAACAATCAGTTTTGGCTGCAGTTCTCTCAATTCGTCTTGCATTATACTGACTTGTCCAGCAGCAAAATCTAATTTGTCCAATCCTGTTTCATATCTGTAAGTAAAACAAACAAAGTAGTTTATTCATTATTTCATCTCCATTTCTGAGTGAACTTTTCATTACATTACTACAATTCTATTTCTCGATCAAGGAAAATTTGGGTTTCACAAGTAGTGGATTACCATTAGACTGTAAAATGAAAAAATGTAGGAACCCACAGAACATGCATTTCGGAACAAATCTTTTTATCAGATTCTCCATATGCCTTATGAAAATGTTTATCCATAAAAAATTGTTGCTTTTTTCGAAATCGGCAATTTTTTTCGAAAATATACAAAATAGTACCGGAATTGTCAGAATTGTCAGGCGGGAGAGCGTTTTGAAAAAATTTCACATACACTCAAGGATTTTTCTCTAGCTATCATTTGGTGACTCTGGTTTCGGTCATGATCTTCAAGGTCAAATGCGTTTTTTTGTGGAAAACCCCTTCTAGACGGAGAGCCAGAGCCAAAAAAATCTCTGAATTTCTTAAGCCTGGTTTTTTCTCAGGTGATTACAATCATAATATACAATAAAATGCTGCGGTCAGTCAACTAGATGTTAGAACATGTGCCTCTGGTGCGCGGTCAAACATGTCGTGATTACCGACATAATAAAATCAATTTCTTAAGGCTGAAACTTTATAAACTTTTGTATTTTGGTATGTAAATCAAAATTATGATAGTCAGTCAACGTCCGATCGGGACACAGCTGGTCAGTCAGCTTCAATGTGCGTAGCGTCGTTTATAAGGATGCAATTCGTTTATTAAGCGTGAAATTTTTTTTGGAACTACTACGGACTATATTATTGATAAATAAAATGGTCAGTCAGCCATTCCGTAGTACAACGCCCGTCAGTCAGTGGATAAGAAATTAAATTTTTTCGCTCCCTATAGATATTGCATCATAATCATTTAAAGTATAACACATTTATTTTTATGAAATCAACAGGATACTTAACGAACATGGGTATACGCACAAGTAAGAACTCATTGATTTTCAAACATTTCTAAAATTTATTTAATTCATTAACGATAACAAGCTATAAAGAATCATCACATGATTCATCATCTGAATCCATATCATCATTTTCACTATCGTGATCTGACAAGTCGAGCTCGGGTGTTGCAGAATCTGAAAAATAAATAAAATTCAGTGAAAAAGTATTTTTGTGATTGTTTAATCCAGACAAAGATATTTCTGTATTTTCTTGTACAGGTTGAATAATGACATCTTGTTCAAGTTCTGGTCATTGGTCGCCTTTGAACCAATCAAAGTCATATTTCTCATCCACCAATTTTGACCCGTAGTCTGTAGGAGATAGCTCCGTTGGAATTTGACGGTGAGCATTACGCCAAATATTTGAAATGAAGCTCGCTCTTAAGAACTGCTGCATCAATTGGTATGGTGGCATACTCGACCCATCTACATTCTATATTTTAATTTTAAAAGGATCATTTGTGGTGCATAAGCATTTATACGTCTGTGAAAATAAAACGAATCTTGCCTCGTCAATTCATTGAATTTTTTTCAAGCCGTATAAATGGCAAACAAATTCTTGAACCTTATTGAACATGTTATTCTGATTGCTTGCATCTACAAATCCAAGGTCAGCGAATGTTTTGTGAAAATCTTCGCTTTGCTTCATTATCTGCAGAGGTCTTTTTTTTACCTTTCTTGTAAAAAGCTGGGTTAAAATCACATCCAGTCAAAGTATGCAGTCCAGGAAGAGCATTGCAAACAGAATTTCCTAATTCTTGATGCATTCTACTGACATTAATCATCCTTTGATGCTTTCCAGTCATACGTCTAGTCCAGTCTACGCACATTGAAGCTGACTGACCAGCTGTGTCCCGATCGGACGCTGACTGACTATCATAATTTTGATTTGGATACCAAAATACAAATGTTTATAAAGTTTCAGCCTTAAGAAATTGATTTTATTATGTCGGTAATCACGACATGTTTGACCTCGCACCAGAGGCACATGTTCTAACATCCACTTAACTGACCGCAGCATTTTATTGTATATTATGATTGTAATCACCTGAGAAAAAACCAGGCTTAATAAATTCAGAGACTTTTTTGGCTCTGGCTCTTGGACTATACACCCTATGCTTCAAATGGAAACAGCTTCAGGAATATTCCTCGGATTCATCACGTATATTCGACCTTGACTGTTATCTTCAGGTCAAATGAAGACATTTGACACAAAAAATATTTTGTGATATCTCATGATTTTGACACTATAAATCAAATTCTTGCTCCCTTTATTTTTGGGATATTTGGAATTGGGTTCCATTTGGAAGAGCAATTTTGACCTCGATGATCGAAGAAAAAATTAAAGTTGATCTCGGATAGCCAATATTACATGCTAATGCCCGTTTTCACCAACGAGACTAAGTTTTAGGTCTTAAGGGATACCTAAGGCCATTTCATTGACTCTTATCTAAGGGATACTGTCAATTATAAAGGTTCGAAAGTAGAGCTATCGAATCCCTTATAAAGAGACAGTGGATTGCGACATATCTACGATAAGCAAAATAGTTGTTTGTGCAACGAGTTGGGAGAAGTATCATTTTTCGTAATAAGCGCTTTGATACTTCTACAAATGAATGCGAATTACGAAAAATAGTGTTTCGCAACGCGTTTCACAACATATTTTTCCTAATTTTGAATATTATGACACTTTCCCAATTCAAATTAAAAGTAACAAAACATCTATACCACCGTCCTTCTCAGATTCCCTTCAAATCTTCTAGTGTCGAAAATATTTATTTTTACTTCGTTGCTGTGGAAGCAAGTATTATTTCATTATCAGTTGCGAAATATTACTTTTCGTAACTGGTTGCGAAAAGTAGAACGTTTTAAAACGGTAATGAGTTTCAAAAAGCGTCACTTTATATGTCCAAATTAGAAACAAATTTTTTTTTTGAGAATCAGATAAGTGTTGGGAGTTAGTTTTTGAAAAGTATCGCTAAATTGCTACTTTGAAATCTCAGCAATCAGATTTGGTTTGGAAATTGTGCATTTATTTGGAGACACGGTTATTTGTGATATTAGATTGAACTTACTAACTAAAATATCATGTTGGAATTTGGTTATTGCTTATATCTCGAAGTGGATGTTCGGAGACAATTAAGATATATAATAATTTAAACACTGTATGAAACGAAAATTCAACACCTCGATTTTTTGGCTTTGAAATGAAAATGTGTAAAATTGCTCGGACCCATCAATCTGATTCGAGGGGAAACAACTTTTCCGCTCTTTGCATCCCCGTTAGTACAAACCCCTAACGCGTGTGAGCACAACACCTTTATTCTCTTTGAATGTGTCAAATTTTGAACACATTGAAAAAAGGCCTAAAACTTCAGACCAGCAGTCCATCCGTTATGTTGTAACTTTTGTATCAAGGAATGTTTGTGCATCAGTCTCGAGAAAAAGTTCCAAAGAACATTTAACCCTGAAGAGATACAAATTGCTTGTGGATGCTAAAAGGGCACCGGAAAAATTCAATACATGTTTCCAAGGTGGTCAAGTAAAGAAAAAATATCAAGGTGAATCTCGTAATGTAGGAAATATCGATCCTCTCAAACATTTATCCTGCGTTAGGTTATCGACCTCATATATCAAAGTGAGTGTTTATCCGCAGAGCACTCACTTGTTTCTGTTTTTTTTTTTCAATATATATTAATTTGTTTAATAAAAAGAAGTTTTCGCATTTTTTTACTTCTGAGAATTTCATATTTATGCTTCGTTTATATCTAACAATAAGAAGGAAAAATTAGTATGACGAACGAAAAATCACTTCATATATTACCTTTGAATGTAGAATCTCATAAGGTTAAATAGTGGAACAACTTTGTACTTTTTGGTGACTGCTAACTGCCTCTGTTCTATTGATCTGTGGTCTGAATATTTTATTCTCAAATAATATATATGAGCAGTCAATGCAGATTTTTGTGACATTTATGGCCAATTTTTATTGTTTTGGCTTGCTAAAACTGTCAGATTATATTTTTTCCGTTATTTTTGAATCATAAGCTTCAAAATAAGAAAGAACGCCACCTCTCTCGAGAATGTACACGTGACGATTTGGCGCCCTCCCACAAATTTTCGACACGCTTAAATTGTCAGATTAAGAGAATATATAAATTTCAACATGTGATTAACCACATATATATTAATCTGACACGTTCGAGTATGTACAATGATCGTTTTTTTTACTATTCTGACAGGCTATCCTAGACAATTCCCTCTCTACACAGGTCTAATTTTTGGTAGCTTTCTAATTTTTGGTAGAGGTACTCTACAGGGTCCAAGGTATGTCCCCTTATATTAATCTGACACGCTCGAGTAAATCCCGAATTTTCCTCTTCGGCTCCCCAACTACAATAAACAATCGACAATAAACTCTGACATTCGAAGTCAGGCCATAGGAACGACACAAATGACAGTTATTTTTCAAAGTTGAGTTGAGGGTGGCTCGGTAAAATGAGAAAACGGCTTTGTCACATGATGAGACTATTTGTAGATGTTAAGTATCATTGAAATAATTGATGATTATGAAGGGACTCGATTGTCGGGCCGTAGGAACGCTAGAAATGAACTTTGAAAATTGTGGAGTGTGTTGTAATTTCATACCCCTACATCAAAGCGCGACCTTGAGAGTGGGTGCTGACTAATGTACACCTTCAATAATAAATCATATTGAATTATGCGCCATTACAAAACTCTTGCCTATTTTCGTTGCCAGCTCTAGGACTAATGAAGGCCGTTCAAAGAAGTTTTTTCGGGTAAGATCATTCTGTTTTGTTGGATAAATTCGGTGCAGTTAAGCGTGATATCAGGAAAGGCATTGCTTGTTTGAGGTTCCTTGATGGACTCTTGAAAGGCACATCTACCCTCTAGAGTAGGATTTCATGTACGACACCCAAGTTCTAGACCCGTACGCTTGTTCAACCTTGCTACGCCCAGAACAAATATATTGTTACAGTCACCTGTGTATATAATTTGTTCTGAATTCAATCAGGTCTCGCATCTCTGTGATATTCACTTTGACAGAGTTTACATAATTTGTAAAACTCATTAATTTTTGTGATGAAGTCACTTCTAATCCCACAGCCCTCAGTATACAAAAGGTAATGGCAAAAGTGGGATTCAACCCCACAATATCGCTCAAGAAGCCAGACGGATCATTCACTGAAGGAGAACAGAAACGATCTATCCTTCTTCCCAAAACAATCTTCCCGGGTAGTAAACCCATAACTAGAATCGATACAGCAATATAGACCAAGAATCCCCGTAAGGAACATTGGTGGCATATGTAAAAGACGACTATTTAGATCACCAGAAGTGTAAAGAATAATCCTAGAAGAGATTCTTCTACATCTTCTGAAGGTAACCAGAAGCTGCTCAGAATGAGTCATATAGGTACATAGAAAATGGAGAAGGGCAAAAGTTCCCTTCACACCAAAAAGGGGGACCCACATCTTCAAGAACAATTAATTCAACATCATTTCTATTGAAAACGATGGAAAAAATAGTAGAAAACAACATAAGAACATATAATCTGGAGAATACACCAATTAACACATTGTGGCAGCCCAGCAACTGAGTCACACTTGTTACGTTTTTTTTCTGCTCAAGAGAAATGAACTCAAATCTTAACACAAAATGAGAGTACGGTGCTCGCGGCTTAGCTCTAGTGAAGAAGGGGTGGATTTCTTTAGTTTTTCACGATGGTCTGAAATAATCAACTCAAACAAAAATAGGGGGGCGCCAGATAGTTTTAATGAAAAATTTAATATACAATTAACAGTTCCTACTTTTCTATTATAGTTCCCAAAACTACCAAATTCAATGAAAGATTTTGAAGAGGAAAGTGTTATGATTTAGAAGTTGAATTCAGATATATCTATGAATGAGTTTTCATTAGGTGCACCACAAGTGAATGGATGGAATATATGAATGCCGGCGTTCATGTACAAATATCTTCACAGTGATCAAAATATTTTCAAAAAGTGTTCAAAATTATAGAAAGGTGTATTATAATTATGTCAAGAGAAGATAAATAACTATATGAATATTCAGATTTCCCAATCAATAAATATATGGTCCAATATGATTATTTTAACTAAAATGTCCAACAAAATAGTTTAGATTGTGTAATTATATAAGGAAAGTGAAAGATGCTACTCATCCAGAGAAAGAGATCCCGTAGATGATTAGGAAGATTGACTTCTTCCCGCTTCCAGCAAGAAAAGTTGTTCCAACACCTCGTATGGGGATGCCTATAGGTCTCAGGAAACAGTTTGCACAAACCAACACGCCAAATTGTATGCTTATCAAAAGAAGCCTGCAATAAACTCTAATGAAAGCAAATGAAGAATAATGAATTATTCGTTACCTAAGATGGAAGGCGGCTTTTCTAGAGTTTTCTATCGAAGTATGTCGATTTATCCCGTACAAGACGGAGATTTTACTTGATTTCCAAAAAATATAAAATGAAATCAGCAAAATCCAATTGAATCAACAATTTTCCAAATTATCCAACACAACAGGTCGAAGATAAAATCTTAATCGGAAACAGTTGATATCGTCGATACTCGATAAATACTATCTTAGAATTAAATTCACTTCATTAGTTTTATGCAGATGGAATATGGGATAAGTTTTTTTTTCAGTGAAAACGGATAAAAGAAGTTTTGTTGACTGCCTATACTTGAGGGGCGGAAAATGGAAATATATTCAATATTGGACCGAGCAGAATTGAACAAGAATACGAGTCAGCCGAAAATCAAAATGAGAAAGGGTGCTTCACAATTCCATTGTCGACTCAAACATTTTATGACAAGAAAAATATATGAATAAAATTTATAAAAACAATAAACGTTACACACTGTAGCAGCAGCTATTGAAACTTTCTGTTTGGAGACAAACGCCTTACATGCCGCTGAGTTTTGTCATCAGGTTGATAATTTATTCAATTCATTAAATAGTCCGCAGTTTCAAAATTCCGAAGGAAATCGATTGTCGGGCCGTTGGAACGCTAGAAATGAACTCTGAAAATTTCCACAGTTAACAAAAAAATGTCGATAAAATGCAAAAACGGCTTTGTCACGTAATGAGACTATTTTGTAGATGCTGAATATCATTGAAACAATTGATAATATTATGAACGGAATCGATTGTCGGGCTGTAGGAACGCTAGAAATGATCTTTTAAAATTTCCACAGGTGACATAAAGGTATGCCAAAAAAATGCAAAAACGGCTTTGTCACGTAACGGGATTCGCTTTAATATGTTATATGTGTACTGGTAAATTCTTCTATTAGTGTGACCATTATTGTATTAGGAAACGAAAGCACACTAAATTTTTTAATAATAGTCTATTGGCGAGTCTATTGGCTATCGATTTCGGCCGTTGGCCATCATCAGGCCAGCTGAAAATAAAAACAAATTACATATAGAAAAATCTTACAAAAAAACGCAGTCAGATTCATACAAAATGACAGTACACAGGTACATCTTTTTCCGGAATAGTAAAACTTACCGTCATGTTATGAAACAACAATAAAAATGAGATACATCGTTGGGTGTTTCAACAATTACTATAAACATCTGGCGCTAATTATACTCAACAATTCTAGGATATAGGATTACTACTTTTTATTCTACTAAAAAGACCTTAACTGAGCAAGCTGGCGGGAAGATTGACAGAACGAGAATGACTTATATCACAGACCCAGCAAACACAATTGCATAACATCAACGTATCATACATATTGCAACTTACGTGTTACATAGCAAAGTTTCGTACACGATCTATCCGTTAACTGTCCAACGAGGGCTCTATATCCGCCTTTCGCAATGTATGCTGTAACGAAACTGCAATATTACATGTTCGGTACACATAGGTACTTTGCAAAGAGATATAGGAAAGAAGGCGCAAGTGGAGATCGGAAATACTCGGCTGCGTCCAATGACGTCACACTAGCGCGCATTGGCGTAGATAGTATAGAAATTTCACAATGTAAACAGACAAAATGGGAGGTTGGAGGTTAGATGTACATTTTCAAGCAGAATGATGTGATCCGTAGAGTTGGTGTTTACCATATTGCATCAGAAACTTCTACATCCGGAGTTATTAAATCGAATTTATCACAATAATATCTGATACAGTTTACGAGAACAGTTAGTGCAGACATTTAAAATTTGAAGTACACCTACCTAGTTCTGAAGTTCAGAGTTCAGTACTGAAGGCATATGAGCTAAATGAAAAGAAGAAAAAATGTCGCTATATGATTATCTGACCTATATATACCTGTGGAAAAAATGCAGTAGGACAACGAAAACTGCTTGATATTATAAGAGTTTACTTGAGTAAGTATCATGATTTAGTAAAGACAGATGAGTAAATATGAACGTTTTTAGCGGCATACAGACAGGAATTGAATTCTGAAAAAAGTACCACCCAGAGCAGGATTCGAACCTACGACCCCCCGATTACCGGTCAGGTACTCTCCCAACTGTATGTCTGTATGCCGCTAAAAACTTTCATTTAATTATATTTTCAGACAAAAACTATCATCACAGTGAAGATGAACTTTCAGGAAATATGTGAGAAAACCGTATAAGTATAAACTATGTCTAATTGATAAACAAGTACGATAGTGGAAAGCAATTCAGTTTTTCGTGATACATTTAGTAAGTATGATATTTCAAAAAGTACCTTCAAACTTGTCTGAAATGTGCTGAAAACCAATCTATTATTTCAATTCTCAACTCAGAAAGGCTGGGTTGCTGAGTATATAAAATAATTATTCATTATTACATGTGCTCCTTTATAACTCTCGTAACATATTCAGTTTCCATTGAAATGTTCAACACATACCCTAGAAAATTCAGCAAAAGAAATACGTAGTTGGTGTATATGTCAATAATTAACTTGAGGCACATCAAATACCTGCATGTACTTCGTAAAATAAGGAGACTGTAGAGAAGGAAACATCGTAGTATGCAAGGGTTCATCAACATAAGTCCAGCCTGTTCTCTTGTTAAAGTTTTTCAAGGATGTTTTCTCATTGTTAAAATAACGCAGTCATATTGGTCCTTGTTCTTCTTCAACAGATTAGTAGAAAATTTCTTCCAATTAATTTTTGTTTTTAGGTATATTGTTTCCGGATATGAGGTTTGATTCCAGGTACTGCAGGAAAACACTATCCTATAATGGCTAACTGTTATTGGAACTTCCAAGAGAAGTGTCTCGACTAGAAGTTTAGTGGGAAAGTACCATTAATGAGCTTTGTGAAAGAAATAAAACGGTGCAGTCATTATTTGAATCAATATGGATATGTTGAGTAGGAAAAATTTATCATATGGCTCAGTTCTATAAGTTTGTTTGATAGAGTGAAACCAATGTCGTAATGAACACCTAATGAAAAAAACTGTATTATCTTAATGATTCCTGACAGCACAGAAGCTTATCATTCAATGGGTTAGTTAAAAGAGATAATTGAAATGACGGTGAACCAATGTAACCATACCATCCCAATTGTAGCTTCTCATTAATGTTCTATAACTGTATCTTTTCATACATGTTCTCTAAGTAATTAGCAGTCCCGTGTTTCATTATTGCCTAAAAACATGCTGTCATAATATATTTCAAAATATTTAAATTGTAGTTTTATTTTTTTTTTTATATACCTTAAACTAACTTATAAAATATTCTCTTTATACTGATATATCTTGAACCGAGATGAATGAAAAATACTCATCAATCATCCTATATCATTCAAATAGGAATTATTAGCTCACTAATCAAAAATGTATTGATAAAATGACAATAATGAAATTGAATAAGGAATGTATAGCCTAAGCGTCCAAAGCAGATAAGGCAAATTCCAATATGAAAATGGATAATCGTTATAAATCCAAATGAAAAATTACTGGAAAAGGTGGAGAAGGGAGCATTGAAGTCAAACAGGGCGAAATAACATGCATTGGTGGGATTCAAAGAAAAAATGTATTTCATGATGGAAGCAAAAAACAGGAATTAATTAATTATTTTGTGCATATTGTTGCCAATTTGTCAGTGCAAAGAGAGATCCCTTGTCCCTTCGGCTCTCTAAGTAGCATATTAAAATATTTGACATGAATAAATTTTCTCAGATTCAGGAAACAACTCAGCAAATCTTTCCAACAATCACTAGTTCTTTTCTGATATTTTTCAGCTTGTCGATATCTCTATCAATAGGGATTTTTCGTTCAAAATATCTAAATCAACCTTTGCAACCTGGCGTCTTCTTGTATTGTAGACCTGAAAAATATTGCACGTGATTTTGAATTCTCTCGAGCAAATTTCAAATAAGGATCTGCAGAATGAATTGAATAATTATTAATTATAGCCCATATCTCTCACTTCTTGCCTGAGTAAAATATTGGAAAAAATGGTGAACGTACGACTGGTTTGGTTTCTCGAAAAAAATCAATTAATAAGTGAGTTTCAGATGGGTTTCCACAAAAATAGGTCGACAGTGGATAGCTTAGCAATGCTAGAAAATACCGTCCAAAACAGCTTTTCAAACGGGAGGCATCTCATAGCAATATTTTTCGATCTAGAGTGTGCATATGGTTTAACATGGAGACATGGTATATTGAAAACTCTGGAGGAATGGAATGTCGGGGGAAAGATGCTCAGGTTTATCCGTAACTTTCTGACCGACAGGGTTTTCAGAGTGAAGATTGGCAATCAGATATCAGAATTATACAACCTAGAAAATGGAATAATACAGGGCTCCACTCTAAGTGTGATCCTGTTTTTGATTGCAGTAAATAAACTCTTTGAGGGTCTTCATCCGGTTATAGAGAGAAATATGTTTGTTGATGACTTGGCTATGTTCTTTTCCTCACTCAGCATTCAAGAAGCCGAAGAATACCTGCAGACAGCTATCAATGTGCTAATGAAAAACTGCAAAAAAAGAGGATTTAAATTATCTAAAACTGAGACATTCAGAGTTCATTTTTGTAAACTACGAAGTCCACACGATGATCCAGAGCTGAACTTAGCAGACAAGAGACTTCAATTTAAACGGGAGGTGAAATTTCCTGGCGTTACTTTCGATTCTAAGTTGACATGGGCATCACACGTAAGAGATCTGGAGGTGAGATGTGAACCTGTTCTAAACTTAATGAGATGCATATCTGGTATAAGTTGGGGTGCTGAACGAGAAGTCCTGTTGAATATCTATCAAGCTCTCATTCTAGCAAGAATAGATTATGGATGTGTGATATACGGATCTGCTAGGAAAAGCTGGTTGAAGAAGTTAGATAGTATACATTATAATGGGTTGAATATAGCTATAGGCGCTTTTCGTACTAGTCCAAAGGAGTCGGTTTTTGTGGAAAGCGGTGTTTCCCCACTTAACATAAGGAGAAAACAACTGATGATGAATTATACTTCAAAAATTTGGGCTCAAAAATCACATCCATTACATGCCGTTCTTTTCGGTCCTGCTAATTCATGGGGGGAACGGGGCTTCATGAAATCATTAAGAGTCCGACTGCATGCGATCTTAGACCAGCATGACCTTCCCCAGGTATTTCCACTTGATGTCTACGAGCAAATACCTTGGCAATATGAAACTCCGTGCATACACCTAGAATGCTCTAAATTCAAAAAACAAGAAACTAACGAAACATTGCTTCAGCAAACATTCTTGTCGGTGATATCAAGATACAGGGACACTTCAGAAATAATTTATACTGACGCCTAAAAGACGAAGGATGGTACTGCGTGTGCAATATTTGTGGCTGGTTCATCCCATTCATGGAACCTTCACCCAGCCTCCAGTATTTGCACAGCAGAAATGTATGGCATTGTGGCAAGCGTTAAAATACTGCGATTCATCAAACGGTACTTCCTATGTAGTATGCATGGACTCTTTGAGCTCCCTGGAGTAGTTGGTGTATATGTCAATAATTAACTTGAGGCACATCAAATACCTGCATGTACTTCGTAAAATAAGGAGACTGTAGAGAAGGAAACATCGTAGTATGCAAGGGTTCATCAACATAAGTCCAGCCTGTTCTCTTGTTAAATTTTTTCAAGGATGTTTTCTCATTGTTAAAATAACGCAGTCATATTGGTCCTTGTTCTTCTTCAACAGATTAGTAGAAAATTTCTTCCAATTAATTTTTGTTTTTAGGTATATTGTTTCCGGATATGAGGTTTGATTCCAGGTACTGCAGGAAAACACTATCCTATAATGGCTAACTGTTATTGGAACTTCCAAGAGAAGTGTCTCGACTAGAAGTTTAGTGGGAAAGTACCATTAATGAGCTTTGTGAAAGAAATAAAACGGTGCAGTCATTATTTGAATCAATATGGATATGTTGAGTAGGAAAAATTTATCATATGGCTCAGTTCTATAAGTTTGTTTGATAGAGTGAAACCAATGTCGTAATGAACACCTAATGAAAAAAACTGTATTATCTTAATGATTCCTGACAGCACAGAAGCTTATCATTCAATGGGTTAGTTAAAAGAGATAATTGAAATGACGGTGAACCAATGTAACCATACCATCCCAATTGTAGCTTCTCATTAATGTTCTATAACTGTATCTTTTCATACATGTTCTCTAAGTAATTAGCAGTCCCGTGTTTCATTATTGCCTAAAAACATGCTGTCATAATATATTTCAAAATATTTAAATTGTAGTTTTATTTTTTTTTTATATACCTTAAACTAACTTATAAAATATTCTCTTTATACTGATATATCTTGAACCGAGATGAATGAAAAATACTCATCAATCATCCTATATCATTCAAATAGGAATTATTAGCTCACTAATCAAAAATGTATTGATAAAATGACAATAATGAAATTGAATAAGGAATGTATAGCCTAAGCGTCCAAAGCAGATAAGGCAAATTCCAATATGAAAATGGATAATCGTTATAAATCCAAATGAAAAATTACTGGAAAAGGTGGAGAAGGGAGCATTGAAGTCAAACAGGGCGAAATAACATGCATTGGTGGGATTCAAAGAAAAAATGTATTTCATGATGGAAGCAAAAAACAGGAATTAATTAATTATTTTGTGCATATTGTTGCCAATTTGTCAGTGCAAAGAGAGATCCCTTGTCCCTTCGGCTCTCTAAGTAGCATATTAAAATATTTGACATGAATAAATTTTCTCAGATTCAGGAAACAACTCAGCAAATCTTTCCAACAATCACTAGTTCTTTTCTGATATTTTTCAGCTTGTCGATATCTCTATCAATAGGGATTTTTCGTTCAAAATATCTAAATCAACCTTTGCAACCTGGCGTCTTCTTGTATTGTAGACCTGAAAAATATTGCACGTGATTTTGAATTCTCTCGAGCAAATTTCAAATAAGGATCTGCAGAATGAATTGAATAATTATTAATTATAGCCCATATCTCTCACTTCTTGCCTGAGTAAAATATTGGAAAAAATGGTGAACGTACGACTGGTTTGGTTTCTCGAAAAAAATCAATTAATAAGTGAGTTTCAGATGGGTTTCCACAAAAATAGGTCGACAGTGGATAGCTTAGCAATGCTAGAAAATACCGTCCAAAACAGCTTTTCAAACGGGAGGCATCTCATAGCAATATTTTTCGATCTAGAGTGTGCATATGGTTTAACATGGAGACATGGTATATTGAAAACTCTGGAGGAATGGAATGTCGGGGGAAAGATGCTCAGGTTTATCCGTAACTTTCTGACCGACAGGGTTTTCAGAGTGAAGATTGGCAATCAGATATCAGAATTATACAACCTAGAAAATGGAATAATACAGGGCTCCACTCTAAGTGTGATCCTGTTTTTGATTGCAGTAAATAAACTCTTTGAGGGTCTTCATCCGGTTATAGAGAGAAATATGTTTGTTGATGACTTGGCTATGTTCTTTTCCTCACTCAGCATTCAAGAAGCCGAAGAATACCTGCAGACAGCTATCAATGTGCTAATGGAAAACTGCAAAAAAAGAGGATTTAAATTATCTAAAACTGAGACATTCAGAGTTCATTTTTGTAAACTACGAAGTCCACACGATGATCCAGAGCTGAACTTAGCAGACAAGAGACTTCAATTTAAACGGGAGGTGAAATTTCCTGGCGTTACTTTCGATTCTAAGTTGACATGGGCATCACACGTAAGAGATCTGGAGGTGAGATGTGAACCTGTTCTAAACTTAATGAGATGCATATCTGGTATAAGTTGGGGTGCTGAACGAGAAGTCCTGTTGAATATCTATCAAGCTCTCATTCTAGCAAGAATAGATTATGGATGTGTGATATACGGATCTGCTAGGAAAAGCTGGTTGAAGAAGTTAGATAGTATACATTATAATGGGTTGAATATAGCTATAGGCGCTTTTCGTACTAGTCCAAAGGAGTCGGTTTTTGTGGAAAGCGGTGTTTCCCCACTTAACATAAGGAGAAAACAACTGATGATGAATTATACTTCAAAAATTTGGGCTCAAAAATCACATCCATTACATGCCGTTCTTTTCGGTCCTGCTAATTCATGGGGGGAACGGGGCTTCATGAAATCATTAAGAGTCCGACTGCATGCGATCTTAGACCAGCATGACCTTCCCCAGGTATTTCCACTTGATGTCTACGAGCAAATACCTTGGCAATATGAAACTCCGTGCATACACCTAGAATGCTCTAAATTCAAAAAACAAGAAACTAACGAAACATTGCTTCAGCAAACATTCTTGTCGGTGATATCAAGATACAGGGACACTTCAGAAATAATTTATACTGACGCCTAAAAGACGAAGGATGGTACTGCGTGTGCAATATTTGTGGCTGGTTCATCCCATTCATGGAACCTTCACCCAGCCTCCAGTATTTGCACAGCAGAAATGTATGGCATTGTGGCAAGCGTTAAAATACTGCGATTCATCAAACGGTACTTCCTATGTAGTATGCATGGACTCTTTGAGCTCCCTGGAGAATATTCGAAATCCCTTCAATTGCGATGGTCTCACTTCTCAGATCCAGGCCTCCCTCACATGGCTAAAGGAGCAATCAAAATCTGAAGTATTCGTCTGGACCCCCTCTCATTCCGGAGTTCTAGGTAATGAAATGGCCGACCAAGCTGCAAGAGCAGCAGTAACCATGAACTACGTAGACAATTGTTCAGGTGGAGTCAATCAAACTGACCTCAAGATTTATTACAAAGAAAAGTTTATGATTGAGTGGCAAACTGACTGGGACAAAAGCAATGCCAAACTAAGGGCTGTCAAAAAAACGGTGGAAAAGCGAAGACGAAAACATCTGCTCAGTCGTACAGAAGATGTTTCTTTGACCAGACTGAGGATAGGACATACAAATCTCACATCACTCTACATGCTACGAGGATCTCATCAGCCTAGATGCCAGGAGTGTAACCAGGTACTCACAGTTCATCACTTATTGTTAGAATGTGAAAAATACCGAGCTGTACGAAATGAACTGAACATGAGCGACACTATTGAAACTGTTTTAATGGAGAAGCCTGAGCATGAAGAAAAAGTTATAAAATTCCTAGAGAGGACACATTTGATGGGAAAAATATGAATTTCAATTATCCTAGTCATATTCATGCACCTCCATTCTAGTCATATTTTCTTCTAGTCATATTTTACTCTAGTCATATTTCACTCTAGTCATATTTTACTCCAGTCATATTTATTATACATTGATCAGTCTAGTTACCCTATACACTCTTTGTTTTGCATAAAGCCTCAGCTACAGGTCTTCATACGAAATTCTGACGCTGGGAGAAATGATCTCCTCAAGGCTAATGACCATAGCAGTCGATGCCTATAAGTGAAAAAAAAAATTATAGACTAAACATTCAAATTTCAGTTTTCGAAATAACGCACTCGCATTTCAAATGTGCAGCATTTTCTACATTGACAAACTTATTTATAAAGTAACAATAACTTTTGAAAGTCTTCTCAGCACTCACTAATGACGAAGTTAATCTTTCCTAACGATTATTCTGAATAATTTACCACAGAACACACCCCCTTGACTTACTTTATGTAATTTACGTCGTTAAGCTACGCCGCTGCTAAAGACGCCAGTTCTATCAATTTAGAATATTTAGATTGACATAAGCGTCCAATGACGTCACAATTTTTCCGACGAACTGGTGACCTGCGCCTCCTTTCCTATATCTCCTTGGGTACTTTGTACCTTACATGTACTTTACATGCTATGTGCAAAAGATGATAGCTCTGCTACTGAACATCTGCTACCAATTTGAAATATAACCTCAGTAAATACAAGGACATCCAAAATTCAATGGATCGCCATATTTGATGAAATACGTACTTATTTTGGGCAAAAACTGTACCAAAACAATAATTTATTGTTGCACCTGATTGATTGTCAGCATTTATACGTGAGACTTCTTTAGTAACCTATGTCTACGATCCGTGGTTGTCTTCCGCTCCGACCTAAAATTCCTTCTCATTCCGGGCTGGAACCTGCTTACTTTTCGACGTCTTGTGTTCATGAGTGGTCCCTCCAACCTATCTAGCTATGGAAACATGTGACGAATTCATATAAGTGCACCATATTAACTGTATGGAATAAAAATTGATTCTTATACCAATGCGGACACCAAATAAGTCTGAAAACTCGAACTAAAATCGCATTCTTTATGTTTTAAAGAATAACTCGAGTATTTGCTTTTCATTTGTCACACAAAATCATCAGATATACACAATATTGTGTCTCTGACGAATGGAATCAGGTTTACTATCCTTGTAAATATTATAAATTATAATATATATATATATAATAAGTTTGTCATAATGATGCATTAATGTGAATACCTTCAGCATAATCACACAACCCTTCTTTTTCCTCCGAACGTCAATAATTGAGGTTATGAAAGTCGAGTTATCAAAGTTCATGTCTATTTTGTTTTGGCGGATTCTATCCGCTAGTAGTAAGAAATTGAATAAAACAGTTTCGATAACAGCTACTTTTGGTACTGATGTTTGTACTTCTTTACGATTCAATAAATCATACTGTAAGTTTCATTGTCGGGATGACTGCTGAAAAATTAATATAAGTAAATGTTATGTATATACTCTCATATCGGAATGATATGGATTTAATGCTATGATTGCTACATAAAATTAACAGAACATTTGAATGAAAATTGTGCATTTATAAATAAATATACCATATACTTAACATTCTCATTCAAAAAGATACGTATCACAGATGATACTAAATTTATATACCATATACTTTTCATGAAAAACATAACAAATTGATGTATATGATACATAAATATTATATTATGTTTGATATGTATCATGTGAAATGAGAACGTTATGTGTATGGAATATTTATTTATAAATCCACAGTTGTGTTTCAAATGTTCTGTTTATGTTATGTAGCACCCTCATGCATGTAACATGTTGGATTGCTGGGGATAGAGGGGAATGAAAATAAGCTGTCACGAGTGTCAAACAGGAGCACTGAAACACACTTTGATATATAATATACACAATAAAGGTATTTTAAACATTTCATAAAAATATGAACATATGTTTTCCATTAAATTCTGATATATCGTTTAATAGTGTGTTTAATGTGTTGAGTAGTCTGTTGAGCTGGAACTTTATGAGGGTTGCCCTAAAGAGTAAAGTATATGCGATGTCGTTTTAACAAAAACGAATTTGTTTCGCCCTAAAGCTGGCCACAGACACAGAGAGAAGACGGCGTGCAACATGCAACATGCAAGGAATGACAACCATCAACGCTCATGTGTGGGCATGAATGTTGCATGTTCTCCGTCATTCAACTCTTCCGAACCATCCTGAAAAATTGCATGATGCGCGTAGCATGAACGTCCGTGTGTGGCCGATTTTATGCACGAACGGACTTCTACACCAGTGCAGTAGGCAATATACATACAGCAAATCGAATCGAGCAGCTGTAGCTTCAGTATTCAGTACTGCTTCGACTCGAAAGGCACCAAGGACAGGAGAAATCTCTCCCGCGAATTCCTTACGGAGTTCATAGAAATTTATAGGTACTCACGACGTAATATTTCATAAATAGCACTGCAAACATTCTGGAATTATTTGACCCAATGACTGAGGAGAAATTATTGTAGAAAACATTAAATCTTCGTAATTTCTTCCGGTTGCTAAATACCGTAGCAGTCAATCGTTCATGCGCAGATATGGCCGGTCTCATTGGTAGTATTTTGTTTCTTAATTAATGGTGTAACTAACGCTAGTATATTCAAATAGCAATCTATATCCATTCTTAGATAATTTCGCCAGTCTTCAACTTCCAAACTTAATTCTTGTAGAAGATTGATATGGGAAAATTGGTCTCTCTTCAAAAGCCATTCTTAAACCCATTCACTCCTGGGTTTTCTCTCTCGAAGCGACCTCAATTGCTTCTTCTTCACCAAACAAGCGTACGCCACTGTCATCAGACAATATTCCTCATCTACCACTGATGACATTTTCGAACTGACAAATTCTCGCACTACTACTATTAAAAGTGTTCTTTGCGCATTATTCCGCGTTCTTTTCTCTCAAGTGTGTGGGCAATAAGTGCGAAAGTTGATGGTTGTCATTCTTTGCATGTTGCATGTTGCACGCCGTCTTCTCTCTGTGTCTGTTGCCGGCTTAATATGTTGACGTTCGGAATGCAGGCTTAGGATGCAGGTCAAGTGTCGCCCTGTTAATTGTTAACAGATGTGTTGGGACCGCACGTCTTCGAGTAGCCGGAGTGGTTTTGAGAAAAACCTTTTGTGTGCAGGCTTGGACATTTCCTTCACACTCCTCCACCAGTAGGAAACGTATTGTAGAAATCTCTTGGGAAAATGAACTCCTCTGCCGGATTTAGTAGTTGTTCTTTCCTGGGCTGGAGTTTGATCTTCTCTATCGGGTTCTACAGGGTGTTCTTGCATCGGCTGGTTCTTCATATCGTCGTCCGCGATGACGTAGGCTGGTTTTAACCTGTCGATTATCACTGTCGTTTCCTTGCCGTTTATTTTTATTACGAAGTATTTTGAACTTCGACTCAACACTTCGTATGGTCCGTCGTATGGGTTTTGCAGGCCTTTCTTCGGACCATCATGCCGGACGGAAACGTAAGGTGAAGTTACCAGGTCCTTGAATATAAAGCTGGTCCGCTCCACATGGTGGCTTCCGTCAGCGGGCCTTATTTCTCGCATTTGTTGCCTCAGGTTCACTATAAAGTCGGATGTATTCTCGCTGTCATCCGTACTTCTGGAATCCAGGAACTCTCCAGGCAATCTGAGTGGCTCTCCATATACCAGTTCTGCTGCCGCCAGGCTGCTCGCATTCCGAGGAGGACGTTTGGGAGTGTTTCGGTCCATCGGTCGTTCTTGCGGCATTTTATTGCTGCCTTAAGTTGTCGATGGATTCTCTCCACCATGCCGTATGCTGCTGGGTGATAGGCGGTAGTTCGGATGTGATTCGTGCCAGTCAACTTATTGAATTCGTTGAACAGGCTCGACTCGAATTGTCTTCCCTGATCAGTGGTGATCCGAAGTGGAGTACCGAACCAAGCTAACCAGTTTGTGTAAAATTCTCTGGCGATGGTGGATGCCTCTAGATTTTGGAGTGGGATGGCTTCTGGCCATCTAGTGAATCGGTCGACGCAAGTGGCAGTATTGGTAGCGCTCAGAGTGTGGCATGGTGATGATGTCTATGTGCACGTGGTCGAATCGACGTGTTGGTGGCATGGAATTACCTAGAGGAGCATTGACGTGGCGAGAGACTTTGGATCGCTGACACTCTATACAGCTGCGGGACCAGTTTCTGCAGTCTGCGCTGATTGAAGTGCATACGAAACGTTGTTTGACCATTTTGATGGATACATTCACTCCGGGATGTGCCAGTCTGTGAATGCTATCGAAGGCTGCTCTGCGGAATGATTTGGTGAGAAATGGACGTGCCTGAGGTGTGGATGAACCACAGTACACAGCGATTTCTGACCCATGTGGTTTCATCTTCCGTAGCAGCAATCCTGTGTCACCTTGAAGATATCTCTGCAGTTCGTCGTCATCTTCTTGCGATGTGGCCAATGCATAGTCCAAGGTCGGAGTCACTTCGTCCACTCTTGAAAGGGCATCAGCGACGACATTCTGTACTCCTAGTACGTAGCGTATGTCGGTGGAGAATTGCGAGATATAATCCAGATGGCGGAACTGTCTGGGCGAGCACTTCTCTGGCTTCTGCTTGAAGGCATACGTCAATGGCTTGTGATCCGCGAAAATGGTAAAGTTTCGGCCCTCTACCATGTGTCTGAAGTGTTTGATGGCTAGGTAGACGGCTAGCAGTTCACGGTCGTATGCTCCATAACGAGTCTCTGGTGGTCACAGTTTCTTGGAAAAGAATGCCAGTGGTTGCCATTCGCTGTTGACCAACTGTTGCAGAGTAGCTCCTACTGCAGTGTCTGACGCATCGGTTACTAAGGCTAGAGGAGCGGCGTCCTTGGGATGAGCAAGCAAGGTGGCTGAAGCTAGCAGCTTCTTTCCTTCTTCAAAGGACGCAGTGGCTTCTGGGGTCCATGAGATTTATTTATTTATTTATTTATTTATTTATTTATTTCAACAGGAAACCCAATAATAGAGGTTCACAAATTTTTAACTTAATTATAAATAAAAAACATGTATGTGGAACAAATATTCAGAATAAGAAAACATATTCGCCTACATACATTATTCACTTCCAAGAAACCAGAAAAAAAAGAGAAAAAAGGAGGAAACATCCCATCACCGCGAACTCTCATCAATATGATGACTTCAAATATCCTATAACAGACTTTCTGAAACAACCCATGCTCACGTTGAAGACGTCTATGTTACTTATGTGCCAATTATAGAAACGCATGATCCTGAGAAACACTGAATGATATCTCCCATTTGTAGAAGCCTTAGCTATATGAAAGAGCGCCTTCCGACGATCCGAATATTGAGGAATATTGAAGGTGATAAAATTTATCATATGATAGTCAAAACAGTTGTTCAAAATCCGATACAGAAACAAACAATCGAAAAGTACTCTTCTCTGCTGCAGACTCAGAATATTATGCTTCTTCAAATTCTCCCCATACTGAACCGATAGCTGGCGGTGACCGGATCTATAGCCAAGACTTTTGAAAAACTTCTTCTGCACTTTTTCGATCCTGTCTATATACTTGTGATAATGGGGTGACCAGATAGGGGTTGTAAACTCTAAATTACTTCTGACAAGGGAAAAATATAAGGTATTCAATGTTGAAATACTTGTGAATTCCTTCGTTACACGTAAGATGAAACCAAGCATCCTGAAACTTTTTGTGACTATATTATCAACGTGGAGACTGAAGGAAAGCTTAGAGTCTTAAATAATACCTAAATCCCTCACATGGTCAACCGTCCCTAAGGTACACCCCTCAAGCGATAACGGATATCTAATGACGTTGATGTTTCGCGTAAACGCAATATGAAAACATTTTTCCAGATTTAGAACAAGATATCTTTCTGCACAAAACCCACTCAGCCGATTCAAATCTTCTTGTAAACGTAAAAGATCTTGAGATCATCAGCATACATTTCAAATAGAGCATAAAGAAGACAATCCGAAATTTTATCCATGTACACCTCAAACAAGTATGGACCCAAGTGTGAACCCTGTATGACCCCCGATGTAACCTCAGCATCCCCAGATGAAACGCCATTCACAACTACAAATTGCCGCCTACCCGAGAGATAGGACTCCATCCACTCCAAAAAATTTTCCTGTCACGCCGTAATCCGCCAAAATAGCTAATAGAGTAGGATGATGTACCCTATCGAAAGCCTTCGACGTGTCCGCATATATCGAGTCTACTTGAATACGATCGTCCATATTTTTTGTGATAAAGTCAATATAGGGGGCCAAATTTGTCAATACCGATCTCCCCTTGAAAAATCCATGTTGACGATCTGATAGTTTAGATTTCATCTCATGAAAAAAAAATCGGATATAATAGACTCAAAAATTTTTCCAAAATGGCTCATGATAGATACCGGTCTGTTATTCTTTATGTCATTTTTGCTACCGTTCTTTAGAATGGGGACAACTTTAGCCAATTTCCACCTATCGGGGAAAACACCCGTGAGCAAGGATTTATTGAAAATTATGTGTAGTGGTTCCGCAAGCAAATCAACAGATGACTTTATGAAAACAGGAGGAATCGAATCGGGCCCAGAGCCCTTATTCTCATCTAAACTATTAATTTTCGTTTTTATTGCATCCAACTCTATACTGTCAATACAAACTGTCGTGCTGAACGAGCTTCTACTCTTATAAAGAATTGGCTTATCCGAACCCTCAAAGACATTAGCAAAATAAGACGAAAAGGCATTAGCTACGGAAAAATCATCCTTGAAAGTTAAATCTCCCGAGTTCACTACAGATGGGATGCCTGAAGAACCCTTCCTCAAAGAACCAACGTATGTCCAGAAGGCTTTGGGATTACCAGGAATATTCATCTCGACAGAGGAAATATAACCCTTATAATCCCTTTGAATCAAAAACTTCGACTTTTTCCGAGCCTGAACAAACATTTCATAATTGAATCTGTCTCGGAATCTTTTGAATTTTTTGTGAAATTTAGTCTTAACATTGACGGCAGCGATTGATTCTTTCGAATACCAAAAGGGATACTTTACTGTTTTCACATTTCTTTTAGCGACATATTCTTCTATTATTTCATTCAAAGTTTCATAAAAATTATCAACACACTTATTTACATCCGTATCCGATAATCGCTCCCTCCAATTTATCAAAGACAGATTCGCCCTCATCCCCTCATAATTGGCACGAAAAAATTTATGTTGCGATCGGGATTCAAAAGCAACCCTGGAAACTGAGATATCAACATAAATATCTAATGATGGATGATGAGCATCCTCCGGCACAAAGCATGATGCATTTTTACGTACTCTAACATGCTCCCCATTATACATAACTAAATCTAAAATTCTATTATAGGAATTCAACACATCATTAAATTGAAACAAAGAGTTCAATGAAACAAAATCTCTGAACGCAGAGTACACGTCATTATCAACTAAATTACATTCCAAACCTGGGTCCTCCCCAACCGTCCATGAAAACTGTCCCAGATTGAAATCACCGAGTATCAAGAAATGTCTCTTCGGGTTCTCCTCCATCAGGGACGACACATAATTGAAGAAGCGCATATCGCATATAGTCCTCAGTACTGGTGTTGGGAGGGCAGTAACAGACACATAAAATGAGATTTCTCCCATCCTCAGCAACAGTTATCCTCAGCCAAGGATCCTCAATCGCAGAATCACCAGAAAAACCGTTCAACATTCCCGCCTTTATTCTTGTCGACACAGCCAGTAGAACTCCACCTCCTTCCTTTTTGGAACTATTCGATTCGCATCGGTCTCTTCGAAATACATTGTAATTATCAGAAATAACTTCAGAACTGTATACATGAGGTTTGAGCCAGGATTCGGTAACACAAATTAAATCGTAGTCAGCATTCAAAGAAGCCAAATAAAAATCACGAGTTTTTGTTCTCAATCCACGGCAGTTCTGATAGTAGATATTGAGCGAGATCTTCGCCTTTCCTATCAGTTTTGGCACAAGCAGGTCGTGGAGAGGTGCAAGTGTCTGTGATGCTCGGGGTATGAAACGACGATAGAAGTTTATAATACCCAGGAATCTTTGAAGGTCTTTGGCGGTTGTTGGTTGACTGTACCCCAGTATGTCTTGGATTCTGTCTGGCAGTGGTCTGGTTCCATCGGTGGAGACGAGGTAACCAAGGAACTTTACTTCTGGTTGTCCAAAGATACACTTGGCTGGGTTGAGGACGATGGAGTAGTTGCGGAACCTCTCGAAGATGATCCGAAGATGTTCCATGTGTTCCTCTTCGGACGATGAGGCGAGCAGTACGTCATCAATGTAGCTGAAGCAGAAGTCAAGGCCTTGTAGAACCTCATCGATGAATCTTTGGAAAGTCTGTGCTGCGTTCCGTAGTCCAAACGTCATGACTGGGAACTCGAACAGTCCAACTGACGTTGTTATGGCGGTCTTGGGAACATCTTCTTCGGCCAGGGGAATCTGGTTGTATGCCCTTACTAGATCGAGGGTTGAGAATATTTTCATCCCCTGGAGGATATGGGCGTAGTCCTGGATGTATCTGACGGGATACTGATCGGGGACAGTCCGGGCGTTTAGGGCACGGTAGTCTCCACCGTCATCCACCATGGATGACCATGGACACTTAGATGGACGGGCGATTCCTAGTCGGAGCATGGCTTCGAACTCCTTTTTGGCTGCCTTGTACTTATCTGGTGCCAAACCTCGTGGTCTCGAAGCTATTGATGGTCCGGGCATCGTCTTGATGTGATGCCTCGTGTTGTGCCAGATGCGTCCTGGGGCTCCTGCAGGTCTGGTGATCTCTGGAAATTGCGTTAGTAGATCATGATACCTGGAGGATCCGTTGACATTCTTGACTTCTGGGATGGAGCACTCGGCCACTTCTCCTTGGGTAGTGAGTTGGGTGGTTCCGTCCAAAAGTCGTCGGTTCCTCACGTCCACTAGCAGGTTGTAGAAACTCAAGAAGTCGACGCCGATGATGGGTTTTGATACGCCTGCTATGACGAACCTCCATGTGAAATCTCGGCGTAGTCCTAGGTTCAGCGTGAGGGTGGTTGTACCGTACGTGGCGATGGGTGTCCCATTGGCTGCTGAAAGGACGTAGTCAGACTTCTCTCATCTGCCAGTGACTGCGCTGCGTGGGAAGACGCACAGGTTTGCTCCAGTGTCGACCAGGAACTGCAAATTGGTGTCCTGGTCCGTGATGAATAAGCGGCGCGTCGTTGGGCTGGGATCACTGGCCGCTTCTAGTGAAGGCCCCTCTCGTTTCCCGAGGTGTAGTTGCAGGGCTGCACGCACTTCATGGACCTGGCTTCAAATCTCGTATGGTACTAGCACTTTCCGTCAGTTAGCGATCGTGTGAGACTCTGGCTTCTTCGACAGTCGTGGGAACGGCTTCGGCTACCATTTCTCCTGGGTCGGTGCTGTGCTGCCAGCTCTGCTCGCAGGGTTGCTATCTCCAGTTTCAGTCCTAAGACCATTTGCTCCAACTTCCTATTGATGACGGCCTCTATGTTGGTTGTCTCTGCTATCTGGTGGACGATAGGTCGGGAGGCTTCCATTATATTGTCTACATGGGTTGCCAAGACTTCGAGATTTTTGTCCTTGATGATGGCCAATGACACCTGGACACACTTGGGTAGCCGGCTCATCCACAGGGATTTCATCAGGGCATCTGGGACGGTTCGATTTGCGAGTTCCTGTAAATGACGAAGAAATTGTGATGGCTAACGATCTCCTATTTCCTCTCGTTCCAGTAGGCGGTGGGTCTCCTCTTTTTGGGAGGCACTCAGACGTCGCACCAGCTCCATCTTCAATTTCTCGTAGGCCCCGTCGGTAGGTGGGTTCATGATTATGTCCTTCACCTCGGCGGCAAATTTTGCTGGCAGGGCTCCTACGATGTAGCCAAACTCAGTCCGGTCTTGTGTCACTCCGGAGCAAACAAAACTTCCCTCAGCCATGGCAAACCATAATTCGGGATCGGTGGCTACAAAATCGGGCATCCGAACGGCGACTCTTGAGACCTGGGCTGCTTCTTGTTCCATTTCTCTTCGGGGCTTCTTTTTCGATCACGTCGGGGTCACCAATTTAAGTTAAGTAGTCTGTTGAGCTGGAACTATCGTTAGTTTTGCAGGGAAGAGGGAATTGAAATAAAATATTCCAACAGAATATCACAGTGTTTATTCAACCCAACTTTATGAGGGTTGTCCTAAAGAGTAAAGTATATGCGATGTCGTTTTAACAAGAACGAATTTGTTTCGCCCTAATGTGCGGTCACTGTTGACGTCCGGGATGCAGGCTCGGAATGCAGGTCAAGTGTCGCCCTGTATGTTAATTGTTAACAGATGTGTTGGGACCGCACGTCTCGAGTAGCTGGAGTGGTTTTGAGAAAAACCTTTTGTGTGCAGGCTTGGAATGCGGAAGCGATATGCGTAATTTTCTTAGCTTGTGTTCGTCTGTCTCGATCGCTGAATCTGAATCTGAATGTTAATTGTTTTTTTTTATAGCAGGGGGAATCTGCGACCGTGAAAACACGGGGCTCTATCTCTCGTCCAGAGGAACCCATTTCTAGGGAACACTGTGGGGTTACTCACTCTTCCGAGTTCGCGACCCACTAAACCTAACCTGCTTTTTTTGGTTCCGGGCATTTGCCTATAAACCATTTATCCCTTAATCGGTTAATTTCTTCTTGCACATTGTCATGCTAGGGTTTTCATGTTCGTCCATTTCGGATATCTCTTCTTGGTATAGTTTTAATAAGTTTCCGTACTCATTTTGATCTCTCCTCAATTGATCTCGCGGTCTCCTTTTGTAAATTCTCACTCTTCCTCTGTCTTCCTCCGGATCGTAGCCCACTAGTCTCCTGAGTTCTTCGTTTGGATGTTCCTTCGCTGTTTCGAATAACTTTTCAGCTTCCCTCTTCATAAATTCAGTGATGGTTTCCCACTTCAAATCTCGATATATCTGTTTCTTCCTGACAAACCAAGGCGCATCTATGGCACATCGTAGTAGCTTGTTTTCTGTTGCCTGAATTCTTTGTATATGGCTCTTTGCCGCGAATCCCCTAGCACCTGATCCATAAGTCAGTTGCGGTCTAGCAACGGATTTGATTCTTTTCAATTTTGTCTCATTTGACATGTGGCTCTTTCTACCTTTCAGCGGGTAGAGCATATTCTTCGCTGCCTTGGTTTTGTTGTACTGACCCTTGAGGCACCCCTGCTTCCATATATCTGGTTGTGGAGTTTTCTCCCTCCACTTTCACGTAGAATCTTCTGTTCCTCAAATATTCCTAATCAACTTGCACAGTTTCATTGAATATCCAGCATATCTCATTTTGTAAATCAATCCTTCATGCCATACTCTGTCGAATGTTCTGGCGACATCTAGTAGTACAAGACCTGTTGCTTGTTTATGTTGGAATCCTTCTGTTATGTATTCTGTGAGTCTCAGTAATTGCTGTTCAGTTGAGTATCTCTTCTGAATCCGAATTGCTCTACTGGAATGAGATTCAGATCTTCAGTTTCTTCTGTAAGCCTCCTAGCGATTACCCTTTCTACTACTTTTCCTAGGGAGGACAATATACTTATCGGCCTGTAGTTTTGGGGGAATTTTTTATCTTTGCCTGGTTTGTTGAACATTATGACTTTTGCAGTTTTCCACTTTTCCGGATAGTGTTCAGTCCTCATTATACCGTTTGCAATATTTGTGAGAGCAGCTATACCTTTTCTAGGTAATTTCTTCAACATAGCATTCGTTATTTTATCAATTCCGGGAGCTTTTCTATTTTTCAAGCTTCTGATTATCTCTTTCATTTCAAATGGAGAAGTTGGTTTTTCTATTTTGTCGTCTACTGGTGGTTCGTCCATTTCTTCTTCGTGATTCTCTACTAGTTCTTCCAGATCGTCATTATCGTCATCAGGTCTGATATTATGCAAATAAAAACTTATTTTATGAACCTTCCTGATTCATATCCTTTTATATTCAAAAATGCTTTCTATATTATATATTCCTTCTGTGCTACAATAGACCGTTGGTCGCGGTGGCAGGTTTGGGTTAGTCCGTCCAACACACTCAGCAATCAGTATATATTCCTTTAATTGCACCAGTATTCAAATCTTTCAATAGATAACTGTTCACAGGATGTTCTGTTTCAACTCTATATGGTCCATCAAATGGAAATAAGAATTTAGCACATCTATTTTCTCTTCTGTTAGATACCCTCAATGTTTTAACTATTACTAAATCTCCTTTTTTGAATTTTGTTTTCTTTTTATTTATTTTTTTCATTTTCTTCAAAAATTTAGTTGCATTCATTTCCATTCTTCTATTGACTTCATTCACAATCTCTTGATATTGTCTGTTGTTTTCAAATTCCCATTTCCTTAAGGTTTTCCTTAGGTAATTCATTTTTCATCAATACTATTGCGCATTCTTCAGTATTCGTATTCGGCACACAATTCATGAATTTCTCCACTTTATGTAAATTATTTTCCCATTCTGTGTGGTCATCAGGATTTATAATTCTCAAAAATTTTATTACTTCTCGTATATATCTCTCTGCTGGATTAGCAGCAGGATGTCGAATACTTGTAAATCTTAATTGTATTTCATTTTCACTGCAAAACCTTTCAAATCTTTCATTTCTGAAATATGTGGCATTATCAAGTATACAAGCCTTAACTGCTCCCAACTCGTCCATATATTGTCTGAATTTTCTTTTTATTTCTTCACAATTTGTTCTTTTACATGGATACAATTTAACGTACTTCGAAAAAATATCCAAAATCACTAAAATATGTCTATTTCCACTTTTGCTTGGTATCAGATCACTCAGAAAATCAATTGCTACTAAATCTAATGGATTATTTGCTGTTATTTTTTTGTTTGATTAGTATTTGTTCTATTTTTGTTCTTGCTTAATTGACATATTCTACATGTAGATGTTATTTCCTTCGCTAATCGCTGGTCATGCTTTGTGATGTAGTTTTCTCTGAATAACAACCATAACTTCCTTGATCCGATATGTCCATATTCCTCATGTAGATATTTTAAAATTCTTCTGCATAAGTCTTCTGTAATAACATATAATTCTTTATTTTGTTCTTTCTTTAAATATATTTCATTTTTCAATTGGCATTTTTGTTTTTCTTTATCTTCTAATTGTTGCTGTGACTCAATAATCATATCTGAAGAAAAAATTCCATCTGCATCTTTCATTACATTGATCCCTATATATTTTTGATTAACCTTTTTTTGGTTTCCTTCTCTTGATAATATATCTGGAATCACATTTGATTTTCCTGGTATATGTCGAATTTCAAAATCATACTCTTGTAGTAAAAGAGCCCATCTATGTATTCTGCTATTTCCAAATCTATTCTTCAATATGTTTGTGAGTGCTGAATGATCTGTTTCTATATAGAATTTATCACCCAGTAAATAAAACCTCAATTTTTTTTATATCAAATATGATACTTGCTAATTCTAATTCGGATACACTATAATTTTTCTCATATGGTTTTGTGATTCTTGAAATAAAACATATTGGGACCTCCTTATCTTGATATTTTTGAAATAACACACCTGCAAATTTTTCTTTTGATGCATCCGTTTTTAATATAAAAGGATAGTCATAATTGGGATGAAATACTTTCAATTGTTGAGTTAATGTTTTTTTTAATTCTTCAAATGCCATGTTTCTTTCATCATTCCATTTCCCTTTTACACCTTTCTTTGAAAGTTCTATCAATTTTATTTCCTTCTGACTTAAATTTGGAACCAATCTTTTGAAATAATTAATCATTCCTAAAAATCCCCTTAACGTTTTCAAATTCTTGGGTGTCTTATATTCTTGAATTGCTTTCATCTTGTCATCGTCCATTTCCAGTCCCTCTTGATCTACTTTATATCCTAAATATGTGATTTGCTCTTGATAAAATTTACATTTTTCCAAATTAAGTTTTAATCCTGCTTCTTCTAATTCCTTCAATACAATTTCAATATGTTTCAAATGTTCCACTTCATTATCTGAGAAAACCGATATATCATCCACATAATGTAAGATAAAGTCTTCATATTTGTCAAAAATCTGATGTAGTGCTCGAACTAATGCTGAACATGCACTCTGTAAACCAAATGGCACTACTTTAAATCTATAAATAACTCCATCAATGGAAAATCCTGTGTAATCTCTACAATTTTCTGCTAATGGAATTAACCAAAAACTTTGCTTCAAATCTATTTTAGAGAAAATTTTGGGTTTTGTAATTCTTCCAAAAATTGCTTCAATTTTCATTGGTGCTTCGTATTGTGGTACTGTATACTTGTAAATATTTCTTGCATCTAAAGATAAACGTAATTCTCCATTACTCTTCTTCACTACTACTATTGGATTGATGTATCTTGTTCTACTTTTTTCTATAATTCCATTCTCCAGCATCTTATTAATTTCCTCTGCTACTTCTTTTCTGTATCGATATGGTATTGGATAATTCTTTAATTTGAAATTTCCAATTCCTTTTACTTCCAATTTATGAACATAACTTTTTGCTTTTCCATTCCCACTCATCATGATACCTTTATACTTTTTTAATAATTCTTTTATTTCATTTTTAATTCTCTCAGGACATGATGGTTCCTTCATTGCCTCTTCTGATATAATATTCAATTGTTTATTTTCTTCTCCTGTTATCAATCCATTTTCATGTTCAAAATGAATTACTGATGAATTCAGTTGAATTATTCTGTTTTTATAATCAATAATTATCTTGTGTTTTTCTAATTCATCACATCCTATTACCATATCGTATTCAATCCCCTTCACCACAAGAAATTGTACCACAATATCTTCCTTCAAATATAAATCTGCTATAATTGAATTGTTCACCTCCATTAATTTTTTTCCATTAGCACTCATTAAATTTATTTTTGGAATTTTGATTACTTCATTTTCTAATTTCAAATTCTTCACCAAATTATCATTAATTAATGATACTTCCGAACCAGTGTCTATTAAAGTGGAAACATTTTGGTCTTTGAATTTTCCTCGTAATATAATCAATTTGAAATTTTCTTGTGTATTGTGACGAGGCAGATTTTACCCCGCCACGAGAAGGAAATTTCTCTACCGATACTTTCTCAATAGGACCTGACAATCGAAGTATTTCGGAAGAAAACCGTTAAATTATCATAGGGGGGATTTACCGATTGATTTCATGTCATTGTTTTCCACCGACCAGTCCCATATTTGTAGCGGAGACCGAATATATCTTGTTTTCAGAATTCATATATTTTAGAATTCTTTCCGTTGAACCGTACTTTTTCTGACTCGAAAAAGGTCTTTCAACTTGTTCCGTTTTTCCTTCTCTTCAATTGTTTCTGTCTCTTTCCGAGCCCGTTGATTTACCGAACAATTTGAGTTTATCCAATGGGGGACTGAGTTACCCATGGTGGGGACAATTTTCCGGGGTACCTACTTCTTCGAGTTCCGTCGCTGAAGGTCAAGATCAGTATGAATCGTGATTGAGAGTTGAACGAGTGAGGTGATTGTCAAGTGAAAACCGTACTTACGAGACACCAAGGAATTTCTAAGGCAAGTGATATTTGAAAATATTACCGCTTCATTGCACCTTTATGGAATAATATTCTCTCTAGACTTGTGCTTGGCTGAAAACCGTTAGCTAACCATTTCCTGCTGTATATAGCTTTCCGTTACCGTAGGGTAGCATTTGGGTCCCAGGAGGACGTTGGGCCCCCCTGATTTTTCCGATTCCTGAATATTTGACCGTTTCATCCCGATTTCCAACCGTTTGAATTATAGTTATAGGTTAGATTCGCCGAGCATAGAGTTGGGATTCCATAACCGTCAAATACCCTCACCGCCGGACTCTGTGGCCGCTGTTTGACAGTCAGCCAGCTTGAGGTCACCGAGAGAGAGAGAGAGAGACCGAAGGACACCGGATCATAGACAAACCACCGAGACAGAGATAGAGGGCGTACCCCGGTGAACTGGTGTTTTTAAATTTTGACCTGACTGAATTCCGTTTATTATTTTTAAAACCGTTCGTACTTCTCAATCAATTGTGTCTTGCCTTAGTGGAAATATTTTTCCGAAACCGTGCATGTTTCTTTACACTTATTTTAATTGAGACTTGACTTACTTCCGTATATTTTTCCGAAACCGTGCATGTTTCTTTGCACTTAGTTTAATTGAAACTTGACTTACTTCCGTATATTTTTCCGAAACCGTGCATGTTTCTTTGCACTTAGTTTAATTGAAACTTGACTTACTTCCGCATATTTTTCCGAAACCGTGCATGTTTCTTTGCACTTAGTTTAATTGAAACTTGACTTACGTCCGTATATTTTTCCGAAACCGTGCATGTTTCTATGCACTTAGTTTAATTGAAACTTGACTTACTTCCGTATATTTTTCCGAAACCGTGCATGTTTCTTTGCACTTAGTTTAATTGAAACTTGACTTACTTCCGTATATTTTTCCGAAACCGTGCATGTTTCTTTGCACTTAGTTTGATTGAGACTTGACTTACTTCCATATATTTTTCCGAAACCGTGCATGTTTCTTTGCACTTAGTTTGATTGAAACTTGACTTACTTCCGTATATTTTTCCGAAACCGTGCATGTTTCTTTGCACTTAGTTTGATTGAAACTTGACTTACTTCCGTATATTTTTCCGAAACCGTGCATGTTTCTTTGCACTTAGTTTAATTGAAACTTGACTTACCTCCGTATATTTTTCCGAAACCGTGCATGTTTCTTTGCACTTAGTTTAATTGAAACTTGACTTACTTCCGTATATTTTTCCGAAACCGTGCATGTTTCTTTGCACTTAGTTTAATTGAAACTTGACTTACTTCCGTATATTTTTCCGAAACCGTGCATGTTTCTTTGCACTTAGTTTAGTTGAGACTTGACTTACTTCCGTATATTTCCGAAACCGTCCATTTTCCTGAAGTGAAATTTTGCCAGCCGTCCTGCGCCGACCAGACACAGCCGTTGACGTCCACGATTTGGTCTACCTGTATATTTTCTTTTGTGTACAGTTTATTTTGATAGAAATAAATAGTTGAATATTTATTTTTGTTGCCAATTATTTTGCCAGTGAGAGTCTATTTATTAAATCAGTTTCATCTAAGAGTTTAGTTAGAAGAGGTAAGTACTCTTTCTGACGCCTAAAGACCGTTGAAAAGCAGACACTTAGAAGACGCTACCGCCCTAGTCTTCATCGATACCCTTCTCCACTGATACTCAAGTCTACCCGGGCTCTCCAATTCTTTGGAGATTCTGTGAGAGACGTGGGGTTTGACTGATTGCCCCACTGGCGCCCGAGCAACCGTACGGAGCTGCCAGAGTACGAAAAGTCTATCACATCTGGCGCCCGAGCAGGGACTTCTGCTGTTTTGTGAGTAGTTCCTGTTACCGTAACCGTACCGTTTTCTTTAAATACTCTTCGCTGGCAAATTGGTAACCGTTCTTTGTTTCTGGCATATATCCGTATAGTACATATTGTAAATCTTTCTTCTGAGTTTCTGGTACCCTGAAAATGGATGTCAACCGACTGAAAAGTGACGAACTTACGTGGGAGTTAGAGGCAAGAGGCTGCACCGTGGGACACACCGTTCAGGAGAAAAGAGCTCAACTGAGAAGGGCCATCCATTCCGACATACCGTTCATTCCAAGAAATGAAATTGACCAGGCACAGGAAATTGGGGTTTGTGGTGCCAAGTTGTTCGACTTGATGGGAGAGATATGTAAGTACGATTTTAATAATAGAGACAATGAGTTGCAGCGCATCAGGAGCCGGCTACTGCACGTTCAAGGCCGACTGAGAAGTCTATCTCCGGAAGCTGTCAGTCTGCTTCACAAGAAAACCGAGCTGGAGCACTCTCTGAAGATGGCTATGAGATTGCTGGAGAATACTCACTGGTTAGGTGGTATTCCAGGGAACCTGTCAGCCGGAACACCGTCGCTGATTGACCAGGAATTACCGGACTGCGCATCTAGACTTGGTCCAGGTCTGATTCCGTGCTCAACCACCGTTGGAGAAGCAGACTTGTTGAATTTGGGAGAAGATTGTGACATATCCCGACCGACCACTCATGATGACCGGCTGCAGCAAAACCGACAAGAAGTTTGCAGATTAATAACCGAACAAATTGAACGTACTTTTTTGCAGAAACAACCTTCATACCACCGACCGCCCGCCGACATCCTCCCATTTACCGTTGAACAAGCACTGCCAACCGACCGAACCAGTGAGGAAAACAGACCGCTAATAACATCCCCTGAGTCAAGGCGATTAACGAGGGAGTTTGCCGAATCAACCAGGAGAGTTTCATTTGCGTCATCTCCTACCGATACCGCTGGGATGAGAGAAGTGAGAAGCGACGTACCGACGACCAAGGAAGCCGAACTGACGACCGAATACCCGCCGATGAAACCGCCGAAAACCACCGACCATTCCATCGTTCCTACCGTTCCTGTGTGGAAATGGAACCTGACGTTCGATGGGTCAAGCAGTGTGACCTCATTCCTGGAGGAGGCTGAGTATCTTGCCGAGGCTAGAAAGGTGAGCCACGAACAGTTATTCGAGTCAATATACGAGCTGTTACGTAGGGATGCAAGAGACTGGTACATTCCCCGGAGAGGCACCTTCACCGACTAGACCGACTTCAAGGAACAACTCCGAGAGGCCTTTCTTCCTCCCGACTACGAGGACATCCTTTTGGAGGAAATCAAGAAACGCACTCAAGGAACCGATGAACGACTCTTGTTGTATGTAACTCGAATGCAAAATCTGTTTCAGAAGCTAACCGTAAAGCGACCGACCGAGGAAGAACAGGTGAATATCATCCGACGACGTTTACTGCCAGAACTGCAAACCGCCCTGGCCTTCCAACCGACTTCAACCATAGAAGAACTGCTCCGAAAAGGAAAAGTTTTTGAATTGGTCAAATGGCAAACCGCTAACTATGCTTCGCCACCGATCCAAAAGAGTCTCATCAACGAACCGCATCTTACCTTCCGAAATTCCCCACCGAACGTCAAACCGATCGGAATGCACCTGAACACTCCGAACCGCACCGACCCGTCTGAAAAACCGAAAGTAGCTCAGAGCTCTGCAACACCCCAGCGACAGGATGAACCGAAAAAGCCGAACCGACCGTCAACCGAACCCCAGTGCTGGAGATGTGGTGGCAAGGGTCATCTCCGAGCACAATGCACCTCGAAACCGCTGCTGTTCTGCTCTCGATGTGGTAAGAGGGGTGTCATGTCTAGGGATTGTAAGTGTCCGTTAAACTACTAAGGAACTGTCCGAAACCGGGGATCCGTCAGTTCCAAGCAACCCCATCCTCGGTCCATGAGAAAGAAAAACCTACCGATTACCGTCCGATAATTAATGTTTTTATAGGAGACAAGGAGTTCCCAGCACTGTTGGACACCGGAGCCACCAGGTCCTTTATCAGCAGTGAAGTGGCCGCCTACTGCAGGGTAGTGGGTATAACACCGAATTATGTTAGAGACGTTACCACCACCGTCGCTAACGGAAGTTCTATCCCGATTAAGGAAATGTACACAGCACAGGTTCAGGTTGGATCCGAAGATATTGAGGCTACGTGGTTGTTAGTTTCAGATTTAACGATCAGTGTAGTACTGGGAATGGATGTACTGAGAGCACACGACTTCTCCATCAATCTCCAAACCGCCGAATGCTTTCTGAATGGCAGGTCCCTAAAGGACAAGCCCATGACGCAGGAAGAGCAGAATCAGTTACCGTCACCGTTACCGTTACCGTCACCGTTACCGTTACCGTCACCGTTACCGTTACCGTTACCGTTACCGTCACCGTTACCGCTACCGTTACCGACCGAAGGAACCATATGCCTGACCGAGGACAATGTAAGTTGCTCATGGTACAGAAGTAAAATCGAATCCTACAGCGTTTCCTGACTACAGGATAGTGTCAGGAAAATTATACCGCCATTTTTGCGATTCCGATGATTTTACAGAGCCAGAATTGGGAAATCCCTGGAAGTTATGTGTTCCGAAAGATGACCGAAGAGAAGTCCTTCTCGAAAACCACGACTGACCGACCGCAGGACACTTGGGAATAGCAGAAACCAAATTTCGCATAGCCCGCAGCTATTATTGGCCAGGAATTTTCCGAGAAATTGCCCAATATGTCCGAAAATGTAGCAAGTTTAGTGTCACCGATACAAGGTTTCACAGCAGAAACCGGCAAGGAATCATTCCTATGTGGTGGAAGAACCTTGTAAAAAGGACAGATTCTCCAAACGGATGGAATTTAGGCCCATGGGAACAACTGTCCAAAGAGGTGTGTACCAGGCTTCCAAGGAAGATGAAGTGAATTCCCCAAAGCAGGAGTCAACCGAAGACCCCAGAGCATTCTTGAACTTTGATAGGGAAATGCGTTCACCGAACGCCAAATTTTCTACCGAGATTGCTATCAAGGAGGGAGAGAATCACACCGAACCAGATACCGAACCGCAAGTTGCTTACCATGTAAATAACCGTAACCGATTTACCGAAACTTTCAAATTTGTCCGAACTAGATTAACACGAGCCTTCGTCCAGCAAAGTCACTATAACCTACGTCGTAAGGACTGGCGTCATAGGATTAGAGACCAAGTGTACGGAAGAGGGCATTCCTTATCTTCTGCAGTAGAAGGAGTTGCCGCCAAGTTGGCTCCGAAATACTCCGGACCGTATACCGTTGTAGGCATAGTCTCTCCTGCGGTGTATGACATCAAGGATGGCAGTGGTAAGGTTGTCAGACACATCCACATAAAATTATTTCTGCTGGAGTGTAAAAGACAGGGGTTAACACCTAAACATATAGGAGCAGGCATCGGAAATGTTCTGAATTTGTTTGAGTTTTACGCAGGGGTTGATACAAATATAATATGTAAGAATGGGGCAAATTCACTGGACCCGCTTTTCCTAAGTAAGTGCGCGGGGTCCTTTGTTTTAATTTTACGCAGGGGGAAGATTCAATAGAAAGATTAATGAGTTCAATAATAACCTAGTTGGCAGAGTACTTTCCTTGAAGATCGAGCACACTCACCTCAAGATTACACATATTAATAAACACAACACCACAATAGAAAGGGAGTTGAGACAGACAATACCATCAGACATTTATTCATTATTTATTCATTTATTAACAGTAAAGAGTCGAGGTAAAAACCTATAAATGACTCAGCATATAACAATAAAAAAATGAACGCAAAATACTCAATAATCAACCGAAACAGCAAAACAATCAATAAAGTATGTTACTAAACTTCATCAGTTATCATACAGTCCAAGAAGATCTAACCGATTCTTAAACACATTGACATTGGGAGAGTTCACTACTTCATTTGGTAATACATTCCAACCTTGAAAAACTCGGTTCGTAAGAAAATGCTGTCTTTGAGTCGTCCGGAAATTTTCCTTGCGGAGTTTGAAGTTATGTCCTCTCAGGTTGTTAACATTGAGTGAATATAGCTCGGACAAATTAAGACCAAGTCCCTCGTGCAAAGCCCTGTAAGTGAAAATAAGATCACCCCTATTCCTGCGGTCGGTAAATCTTGGTAAATTCATGATCTTTAAGCGGTCGTCATAGGTGGGTCTTATAAGTCCATATGGTATACGGGTGGCCCAGCGCTGAACCGACTCCAACAACTCAACATCACCTTTGAGATTGGTACACCAGACAGGACCGGCAAACTCAAGAATAGGACGGACATAGATCTTATATATGTTGCTGCACACTCTGAGGTCGCAATAGCGAAATGATCTCGAGATGAGGTATATTGTCTTTCAAACCTTAGCACAAATATTCTGAATGTGTTCAGACCAACTCAAATCGCTGGAAACAATTACGCCAAGATCGTTGTGCGAGGAAGTTTGCCTCAGCTGGCGTCCAGCCAACACATAGCGAGTACGAGGATTCTTCCTACCAATGTGGAAAACAACACATTTGTCGAGGTTCAAAGGTAGCAGCCAATCATTACACCATCTGAGTAAAACATTAAGATCTTCTTGCAATATTTTATGGTCTGTGGCAGGAGCAAAAAGCTTAGTGTCATTCGCAAACATCGAGCACATAACTCTCAAGAAGTTAGGCATATCAGACGTGTAAAGAAGGAATAACAGTGGTCCCAAAACGGACCCCTGAGGTACCCCACTAGCTACATGTCTAGTAGTGGAAGCAGATCCAGAAACCCTCACAAAGAACTCTCTTCCACTCAGGAGAGCTCGAATCCATTCCAGAAGTGCACCTCTTATCCCGAACCTTCTCAGCTTCGCAATGAGTCTCCTCAACGGCACCCTATCAAACGCTCTCGAGAAGTCCAGGTAAACAACATCAACAGGGATACCCACATCATTACTCTTGGTCCAGTTATCCAGGCACTGCAGAAGGTTGGTAACGACCGATCTACCGGGAAGAAACCCATGCTGGCAGTCCGGAATTAAGTTATTGGTGAGAGAAAATTCCCTCATTTGATTCGCAATAATTCTCTCCATAGTTTTGCATGCGAGAGACGTCAAGCTGATTGGTCGATAGTTCTGTGGAGAAAATTTATCACCCTTCTTAAATACAGGTGTGACTGACGCCTTCAACCAGGAAGATGGTAAAGTGCCCGACCATCAGGTTCATGGGAGAAAGAAGCCGAGAAAACATCAGCCAAAACTTCGGAGGTCTCTCGAAGGCTTCCGCACATCGAACCAGAAGCAGCTCTCACTAGTGGAGTTGAAACTTTAGAATTGAGGGATGATCGCACATATTTGAAGAATTTTTTTCGGTCACTGCTAAATCCAATTTTGGACTCATATTCCCTCTTAGCCTTCCTTATCTCTTGATCCAGGACATTAGAGTAAGAACGGTGGATACGGTAGTCACAATCGAGTCCACTGCGCAGGAATCGCTGCCAAAGAGTTTTCTTTTGACGGATTCTCTTCACCAAGCCAATGTCAATCCATGGTTTGCAGACATTATATACAATTTCCTTGCGTGAGGTGTTCGTCGAAACGGCATGTCCAACAACTTCCAGGAACCTGAACCACATCGAATCCACATCCAGGTCCCCCAATTCATTCTCCCATTCAACATCAGACAAGCACTGTGACACAGACTCATAATCAATGCATTCAATCGTCCTCCTGTCAATGTTGGTTTTCTTCGATACAGTGAACTGTATTTTAGATTCAAGTGTTAAATGGTCAGATTTTCCAAATGGTGGTAGGTAGTTGATATCTGAGATGAGGTCCTCATCATTAACTAATATCAAATCCAACAGAGACGGAATCTGACCGCCACGGAATCTAGTTGGGCTGGTCACAAGTTGAACAAGACTCGAGTTGAGAACCATTTCCGCATAAAAAGATGAAGCCGATTGGATAGACGGGCAGCTGCTAAGAGGCCAATTAATATCAGGAAGGTTGAAGTCTCCTGTAATAAGCAGATTTTTTTTCTCCTTAGATAGAGAGTCCAGATGGGCAGAAAACATACTGTAAAATTGACTAGCTCTCGGACGGTAGACACACCCCATATTCAACTGGAAAATACCAATCATGATATCAAGAAAAATGTTATCAATTCCAGGAACATCAACGTGATGTATAGAGACTGTAGAAGAGAAAAATATATCATCCCTCAGATAAATGCAAACTCCGCCATACCCTACAGTAGTAGTACTATCAGCTCTATAAAGCTGATAATTCGGAATATTAACGATGGAATCTGCTACAGAGGGTCGGAGCCAGGATTCGGAAATAAAAATTATAGAGGGTTTGTAAGACTGTACGAAGACCAATAATTCAGGAAGTTTCGAAATTAGGGACTGGGTATTGGTGTAAATAAATTTTCACTCATTCACTGTCTGTGTTAGTTTTTTGATAGAGTAACCGAAGTATTCACGATGGATGGAATTCCTTTTTTATATTTGATAGTTATATATACTGAGAGAATTCTTCAAACGTCAACAGATCACATAATATAATAAAATATTTCATAAAATTGAAAATGCAAATCTCCGGAAGATTCAAACACTGAAAGAAAGGGTACATAGGGTGGACTTTAAAGTTCCAGATAAATGGTTCAAAAATTTGTCCCAGACAGAGATACCAGAAGAAGTGAAGACTATTCTTGGATTGGGCTCCAAATTCAGTGTCCCAGTAAATCCAAGGGAAATGAACGTAAATGAACTGATAGCAGACGTGGTGAACCACTTCTATTGGATTGGTATCCACATATATAACTATATATTATAAAAATAAAATATAAAAAAACACCTACCTAATTTCAGACCATTGCTGTGGTTTCCGGACTTCTGACGCAGTTCGTAATTTCATTGTTCTCGTATATGAAATTCTGCCTCGATACCTCCTAAGGTTCTTTTTCATTCAAAGTGATTGATTCTTCTAAGAAGAATTTCCTTCTTTTCACCAGTGAAAAATCAATAATGAAATTGGAATTTCAAAATATTGACTTGTGATGAATTCGATTTGTCCAATTTGATGATGTTATCATGAACAAAGTGGATACCCAGTTCAGTCAATAAGCAGAGTTTTAGTAATACATCTTGGTCGACATCGAAATGATTTTTTCGGAAAGAAGCCTCCTCTGTCGAAATATCAGAAAAATAGTCTCCTTTGTTTTTACTTTTTTCATATGAATGCGAATAACTGATAAAGTGTTGAGTTCACACATGTTGTGGGGCTTATAATAATCCACGGATAAATATATGTAGGTACATGCCTATATTGAAGAATGAGAAAAAAATTCTTGGATATATTTAAATTATCATTATGAATATGTTACATTCGGAATATTATTAATAACAGTACTGAATGGATTTCTAACGACGACAACAGAAAATTTTTGACGCAGAGATGATATTCTTTACAGGGAAATTTTTTTTTTGTTTTTTTATATATATATATATATATTGAAATATAAGATAACTTTTGACTAAGCGGTGATAAAAGGTGAGTAAGTAAAGTTCCGTTTACTCAACTTGAGTAAACGGAACAAAGAATTTTCTTCTCCGACTACTTTCCCGATACTTACTTACAATATATATATATATATATATATATATATATATATATATATATATATATATATATATATATATATATATATATGAACCCGTAGTGCGTTGTTACCTCCGTTAAGTTCATTGGGCGACCTGACCTCCGGGTGAAGGAGTTATATAATTGGAATAATTTTTGCTTATATATGTAGAGGGGAAGGTAAATAACAGGGGTACCTAAAGAGGGGAAAAGATTTGTATCGAAAAATTTTTCTTCAAACGAATCAGATCTTACTACCTCCGCATATATTTCTTATTATTAGTGCGCTCTCACCTCCCGCAACGTTGCCAGATTTTAGGAGGACAGAAAGTAAGGCAGCTTGAATTCTACTCATATATAGAATACAGCTGCTCTTCCGATTCATTCACACTTATTGAAACCTGTAAATAGTTCGAGAACGATACTGATATTAATGAACTTCATACGCTAATACTTGATTGATAAGGTTCGTGATCTCGGTGTAAATGAATTTGGTCAGAAATTATTATCTTTTCTTCATGAATATTAACAGTTTTGAATAAATATGCTTATGTCTACGATACTTCGTCCGATAGGGGAGTTTAATACCATATAGGTCTCAAAATGAATGATACATGACAATGAAATTTTTCGTGACATATAAGATTAATTCCAAAGACAATTTTACCAAATTTGTTCTGGTATGAAATAGTAATCTAATTTTTGGGCATTATATTCACGACATTAGGAACTCCATTGGGATGTTTTTCCCGAATGAATCAACAAAGATATACGTTTTACTTTCAGCTTCTATACTTCATTTACTTTTATTATAGCACTGGATTGGCCATGGAAATTGGATACCTTTCACTCTGTATGGTACGAAAATGTTGGGTTGAGACGCTTGTCAAAACATTTTTGAGTTTTGAATCAGTGCTACTTAGTCCGTTCTACGTGAGACTCTCAGTAATTACGTATTTAATCACAATGCCAAATCACTTCGGAAAATATTAAGTCGAAAATATGTAACGAACATAACTGACGTTTATACAAACTGATTGAAGACATACCAAATCTATTTATTTACATGGAAAATACAAGTGATCAGTAGTTTGAGCAGAGTTACTGTTGTTTATCTTCTTAGAATTCAAAAAAATCAACCCGAAGAATAAATGCATTTGATGCAGTGTTAGCGTTGAGTTGAATACTCAAAGGTGGTAGGGAATGGGTATCTCTTGAAGAAATGAACGGATAATCACAAGAATGTTGAATTCTTCAACAAAAATCATCTTGCGTGAATGGTAGTCTGGGTAGTCAAAATAATTAAAAGAAGTTTGAAGCAATAGGAGCTTCACCTTCAAAAAAAAACAACTGGCTTGTATTGATGTCTGTTTATTTTCAATACATTGATATAATAATAATAATTATACAGGCTGTGGCGTAATGAATGGATAATATGGAGCCTCCGGCTAGAGGACTCTATGACGGTTTAGATAAATATATTTTACGTTTTGTAAAAGTGCCTTGGTTTTCGAGATATTGTAGATTTTCGATTAATCACCCCAAATAATAATAATAACTGGATATTGACACTTTTCATCATAGCGGATCAAAAGAAACTCCTTGATTTAATGGCATTTTTCAATTGCTCCAGGAGTCTTTTGCGATTTTTCAGTACACAGGGTGTTTCACAAGTAAACGGACAAACGAAAACCGTGAATAGAGGGCATTGAGCTGAGTTCAAAAACACCTCATATGTGTGTCTAAGCTATTCCGTCTCCGATATACAGAGGAGTTTATTCAAATTTCCCGAATTTTCGTTCGGCTATAACTCCAAATATTTTAGTTGGATTCGGCTAAAAATTCATTATCCGCTTAAACTTGTAAGTTTCAATAAAAGAGAACATTAAAAGTTGACGAACACAGGACCGGACTCATTGAGGCTATATTCAAATTTAAACTCATGCAAAACACTCTGTAGTCTTTTTCGTCATAAATTTGAATTTTTCAGGTATCTGCATTGATTTTCTCAAAATCAATGAAACTTTGGTATGCCTTATCAGTGGATTATTTTTAATGAATAATTGTTTGGTGGTGAAATGCCTCTGGAAAAAACAGCGCTGCATATTGACTTTTACTTCACATTAATTAATGGGATGAATATGATCGCCAATCAAATGTCGAAATCTAAAAATGGAATTGGAAATGTTCAACTGAAGTTTTTCGTTCTCAATATATGTCTTGCATCTGTTTTTGATATTTATAGCATATCTGGGTATTCAGATAAGACATTTACAGTGATAATAAGCTTTGATATTGATAATGAACAAAAAAGGAAATAAAAAACTGCGCTATCATGAAAATAATAATTATAACTTAATATCTTCTGAATGAATCGCTTTTTATGGACATCGTGGAACTGAAGTAATTTTCCGAACTGATTTTCACCTCATTTGGTGTTTTAGTGAAGGTAATGATTGGCACTTCGAATAAGTATGATGAATGCACTTTCGAACTCTTCACTGATTCCGTTATAGTCATTATTGGATCTATGGAAATCTATGGATTGGTCTGGTCCTATTACAATTTGTTATTGAAACATTGATGATATTCATGCACCAGCAGAAGTATTTATCAGTATTTCAGGTCATTTCATTAGAAGGGTAGGACCCCAACATTGGAATGCTAGATATCCAGATCTGACACCCCGCGATTTCTTTCTTTGTTTTTATTCACACAACTAGTTGTCCATAGAAAAATAGATTCATTCTGAAGATCAAGTTTTAATTTTTAGTTTCAAGATAGCGTAGTTTCTCCATCCATATCTGGGCATTATAAATTTTGAAACATTTCATCATTGTGAATGACTATTTTGAAGACCGAATAAGGTATAATTGTTGAACACATTCAACAGAATATTCTTTGAAAAAAAAATTCAATTAAGAATTTCTAAATACATTTTCATGAAGTGCTCTATTCCTTAGAGGCGTCTGACCAAAACAATTATTTCTAGAATATGATCAACAGGTGGGACAACCCAAAAATCAATTCATTTTGGGACAATAATAATGCAGATAACAAAAAAGTTAAAATTATGATTAAAAAACTACATACACGGTATTTTTATGAGTTTGAAGTGAAGTAAAGCCTCACTGAGCCCGGTCCTGATTTTTTTCGAATTTTAATGCTCTGTTCCAATGAAATTAACAACTCAAGGCTAAATATAAATTTTCAGTCGACTTGATCAAGAATTTCAGGAGTTATAGCCAAACGGAAATTCGAGAAATTTAAAGAAACCCCGAAGAAACTTGTATATAGGGTGCCCCAAAACTATTGAATCAAACGTCACACCACGATAGAGCAGATCAAATACTATCGAATGACACCAACATTAGTTGAGCGAAAATGTACTGTTTCTGAGAAAACCTAACCTAAAGTTGCCGATTTTCGAACTATTTTTTCAATCACAAGGCCAATTTGTGATTGAGGATAGCGTTTTTCTCCCATATTATCACCCGTGTTTATTCTGAGTATCAAAAATCATGTAGTAAAAACAATTGTTTCAATTTACCTTTACTCAGGTTATGGTTATCGATTAACTACTTAAAATAATTTGAATTAGGGGAGATATAACAATAATCTTAGTTCAATATAATTTAATATCGATTTCCGTTTTCACAAACTGGCCCTGTTATTGAGAAAAATAGTTCGAAAATCGCAACTTTAGGTATTTTATTAAAATTCTGATTATTCTGGAAACGGTACATTTTCGTCGAACTAATGTTGGTGTCATTCGATAATATTTGGTTTACTCTATCGTGGTGTGACGTTTGATCCACTAGTTTTGGGACATCCTGTATATGGGGTGATTTTGAACTCAGCTCAATGCCCTCTATTCACGGTTTTCATTTGTCTGTTTACTTGTGAAACACTCTGTACCTCCTTGTACCGTCATATGAAAATTCAAATTGTTCTTGTTGTGAGAAACGTTCAGCCCAACATCTGTTTACTGCAAAACACGTGTTAACGCTGATATGAAGGGTTCAAACTTTTCTACCTGATTCGGGCTTTTTAGGAACGAATTGCTCAAGATGCCGAGTTCGAGTAATATTTCGTTTTGCGTGTTATATTGGATAAAATTGAATTTATTCCATGGAAGATTCGAAAATAATTGATGTCCAGAATGCTCCAGAATGATGAAAATTTTCAGATTCCATTGAAACTCTTGCGAAAATTATTTCGTATATTGTCAAGTTTAGATTTCAATTCATTCAGAACTTTGAGTTCGGCAAATAATGATGTGAATAATTCAATATTCTATTTGCCTCAAGAATAGAAACTTTTCGGGAAACGATTCATTTAATGATTAGATGACGAATAAATCAAAAAATTATGTGTGTTGATATTATATTTTCATTCATTGAAGAATATTTAGAATAATGAAGTTCAACAAAAGATACGAACAAGATACTTATTCAATTAGCCTCATGATCCGAAACATTTCATAATTTATTTCGTATTTAGATGATCCGCTGCATATCGTTGTTCACAATACGACTGTCAATTTAGGACCAATTATAGAACGATTTAATTAATAGATCAATAGCTTTCGAAAATGTTGGTCTATAAACTGACAACTCATTTCGTCAAATGACTCATTTCAGTATCAGACTGCTACATAGTATATAATGAGAGTTCAAAAAAATTTGTATAGACTACAGAATTTAGATGGTTGATATTATGTGTCGCTGATAGTCAATCACATTTCCTTCAGCGCAGTTGTTGTTTTGAAGAAAAAGTAATGGATTCTCGCAAAATCCGAAACTCTACATGAATAGGCCCAGTTGTTCAGTTCGGGATTAAAGTTTATCCTAGATTGATTTTGACATTTCAGTTCATTTCTGTCTTGTTAATCTAGAATCATCTTAAATCTTGGCCTAATCCTAAACTGAACAACCGAGCCTTATAGTAATAGCAACGTAGCATTAATTAAGTCAGTATATTATTGGAATAATACTAGTTTTTTATAGCGGAGAATAGTGGTTTTTAGCCTCGGTATTCACGAAATTCATTTTATTATGTTTTTTTAAGGTGAATCGGCCCGAAATCTTGGATCCCCCGACCTGCTAGTTTCGTACACTTTTAAGACAATAGCATAATAACTCAAATTTCAACATTTTAACATAACTTTTTGAATTTAAGGGAGAGACACATTAAAAAAATCGATAGCAAGTTACCGCCTAAACTACGAGCTTGCCGAAGTTGAAACTGGTACCAATCTACTCAGTGCTTCATAATATGTATAGTTTTATGACTCAGTGTTTTTCAGAACCTGTAACAAAAAATTAAAAACTGTAAACTCGTCATCGCCTTCCAAAGGCTGTATCTTGGAAGAGCTGTCGATTTGGAAAAAAATTTAAAGGAACCACCCCCGCTTATTTTCATTGAGGAAGCATCTCCCTTAGTCCTTCGCATTTGTTTACAGATATGCTGTATATAGATTTACTTTATCTATGTACCTATTTATTTTGGATAGTGGAAGTTTAATCAATATGTGTTATTTTCGAAGACCAAAACAAAAATTTCAATTGCACCTGATTTGTTAATTATAAGAATCATCATTTATTTTGAATAATAAAACTTCATGCGAAAACACTTGAATTAACTTTTGTCTTTCTCCATTCATCATGCGTCCATCATAGTGTCCGCTGTTCATTATAGCTTTTTGGAATTTACCAATCAATCATATGTATCCGAGTATGTATCTATATCATTAACTTTATTTTGTAGATTCATCATGTCTTGACAAAAATATGGTTGCAATTTCAAAATATTTTGATTCGAGGCCTTCAAAAAGACTTCAATTTTGTTTATTTTTTCCCTTACATCCTGTATGATCTATCGAAAAATGCAAATCTGTTTTGGATAATTCTTCATAAAATCTTACTTGTTTCGATATAATTGGTAATTTTCTTTATGAAACATCCCTAAAAAATTTAAACCAGAGAGATGGTACAAGCTATTCAAATTTTCGGGAAAATCCAATAATTAAACATAATCGATAATAAAACAGGTGTTTCTGAGCAAAGGATTCCTCGAAATCATTGAGCAATCCGATTTAAGAAAAATATATAGAGCGTTCCATTTGAAATAACACAACAATGTCCAACATTCGGTTTAGCCGACGTTGTTCATTTCTGTGATATTGTAAAATTTGTAGCATTTTTTCTCTTGATTCTGAAATGAAAATTTTCGGAATGGCTCATTGTCCTTGAATATTCATCACCATTTACATCTGAATATTTAGCTTGAGATGAAAGAAGTTCAACGGATGCATAGATACACACGATGAAATATAAACAGTCATAATTCCATTCGAGAGAGCCAAGATTGGTTTTCTTTCACGTGATTCTTTCCCCTACAGATAAATGCGATAAAAAATCGTTGAGATATGCCGCCTGGATTGTAATTATGGAGGAGATAGCGCGCTGCGCCTCTCTACAGTTAATTCATCCGTATACTTATATTCCGCCTGTCTACATCTGCTTTGAAAATACAACGTTGCCATTTTCGGAGGTACTAACGAGCAAAGAGTCTTCCAGAGCAATTCTTCGATATACAGCTCAGCACACTAGCGCCAGTGATATACACTCGAACTAAAAGATTGTTCAGTACATAAACGGGGTGCGTTGTGACCTCAAAACGATTTTTTGATATGTTGGTCCCTGAAGCCTCCTGAATCTAACAAGCTAAAAAACAAGGCAAAACGTTGTCACCTCCGATTTCGGAGGTGACAGCGATATATATGAGGTGAGAGCGTTAAACGAGTTACTATTTTGGAGGTGGTATTAACACTTTATAACTATATATATATATATATATATATATATATATATATATATATATATATATATATATATATATATATATATATATATATATATATATATATATATATATATATATATATATATATATATATATATATATATATATATATATATATATATATATATATATATATATATATATATATTACATCTGGCATACTTTATTGCGTCCTTTCAAAAAGCAACCTTATTGCGTCTCCCAGAAATACGCTACCTAGGTGGAATCTGATCGAAGTATATTAATCTACGCAAAAAATTACGTAGTTTGGTCGTTTCAGATCTCAAATATCTTTATTAATAAAGAAGTTGATATACGCACATTATTGCGTCCTTTCATGGTCCTACCATTAGTGCGTCCGGCGTATATTTTGTTTTCATATGTAGCACAATGCTGCGTCCGAATTTTATTCAATCTTTCACCATTAGCATGTTGTTGCGTCCAGCGTAGTTGCCACATATGTTTTAGAATCTGGTACAGTAGGATTATTCGAACTCGATGACGTGATCGTATTATAACATTGGCTCCAGTTATTACAACTTTCATCTTTCAAAACAGCTCTATATTTATGATGGCTATCATCCTTAGTTTGTGGACTGCTCACTTGGGGAATCGTATTTCAGAATGTTTCAAACACTCTTTAAGTGTCTTTTTGTCAAGAAGAGCTTTAGTGATTATGTAATAATTTTAAAAACGTTATATATTTCATTTTCGTTTTTTTTTAAATTAAATGAATGTGAAAGAGTGATGCTCTGGAGATAACTTAAATTATGAATGCATTAACTGCACAGTTGTTAGTTTATCCTACGTTTATCCTACGAACAATTTGGCAGTCTGGAGAGTCAACTACACTCTCAGGGTAGTTAAATGGACGGCGAATGAAATTCTCGAGTTCGATAGAAGAGTTTGAATATGAATCGTAGCCTGCATCCTAGCTCTTCGATATACAAGGACTCTCTTTGCTTATAGGAGGACGAAACCATTGAGAATATCCTCAGTGACTGCCCAGCGGCAGACAAGGTTCGCTCAGGCTGGTTCTAGGGGAACTCATGAACTACTCCTCCTCTGTTATCACCTCTTCCCCTTGGAAGATGGCACTGGAAGTAGAAGTTTAGCTCTTTGAGCTTGTTTGTGTGCCACAATAGACCGCTTTGGTCGCGGTAGCAGGTCTGGAGATTCGACAGATGCTCTGAACAAACTGTAACTGTAACTCTTCGATACAAAGGATATACTTTCCTTGAATGCAGGAAGACAGGGGTTTCAAAGTTTGCAATACATACATTATTCACAAAAGTTGGAAATGGAATAAGATTATTGAAAGGTCAAGACCCACTCAAGGGAATAGTAGCTCATCATAAAATCAAAGTCAAAGAGCTGGAGTGCTTTGGAGAAGCTAATATCCGACATATGAATCTATCTTAAGCAAGTAGGAAAATCTATCACACCAGCAGAACAAAAGATATTAGAAAGCCAGATTAGACAAGCAAAACTGAAGTTTTCATTCGAATATCATATGGGTAAACATATACTTTATATATTTCAAGAGATTGAAAGACCATGACTTGCTGTAAAAATCATCTTCTGCTTTTCTGGAGTCGGCTGAGCTGATGTCGGAAACGGGAGGATTTGTTCATCAAGATGGAGTGATACTAGATACTAGAATACTAGGTAATATAAGAAGAATATAATGCAAGTGGTCACCTCAACATCTTGCAGGGCTAGCCGTGATCGACGAAAACTCTTATGCACATCTTGTCCGCTTGCAGAATTCATACTTTATTAGGGTATATAGAGAGACACAATGCGAATTCCTTACTTCCATCTGAGAGAAGTTTATGGCATAGACAAATAACCAAAGCTCTCATTTGTACCTCCAAAGACCAAAGCAGTTTTTGAGAATGATAAAGCTCGCATATATTGCAATTAGGTTTTTTCAACAACTTGACATATGCCAAGTTGTTGAAAAAGCTTATATATACACGCAATAAAGCTCGATAAAGTTCTGTCAGAAAAAGAGCTCAAAAAATTTCTTGTGTTGTATTCCCTTCGCTGCCAAAAATAATGTGGTAGTGAACGAAGAACAGAAAACTGAAAAATACAAAGGATCAATGTTCGAATAGGGGGCTTCATACCCAGGGCATAAAGTTTGAATGGTAAATCTGATTGAAGAATTTTTAGATCTGAGAACTAATAATGTTACTGAATTGGAGATTATTCTGGCCTGCAGAACTCTGGCAGAATGAAGAACTATCTCAAGAACGTGGGGACAACACCTGGTTCTGTCACTAAGGCAAGAAAAGGGGTTCTGGACGTGACAATGGTCAACGCAGCTTCCAGAAGAAGTGTTAAAGCTTGGGAAATGGTGACCAAACCATCAATCTCTGACCATAGGATAATCGAATATAAAATAAGAGAAGAGGAACTGATCCACCATTAAGATCCATCTGAAGCAAAACTTACAACAGTTCGAAACTAATTGGCCCAACCTCTCGCATTACGATCTGGAACAAAAAGTCGATCAGGGAATTTTAGAGGCCTTCCACTCCAGTTATCCACTCCCGGAAGTTTGAACAAGTGAGGATGCATCTAATTAATCCTATTCGTGCATGGGCTCATGCCGACGATTTTAAAATCTTTGGTGATATAGGCTCTATTGAAGACTGCGTTTCCTGCAGCGTGCTTTGTGGACTCATTCTTGATTTGGTGTGGCAGAAATCAACTACCATTGAGCATTTTTGAGTGCAATGTCGCCACGTACACCAGGAAAAAGAACTATTTACTGTATAGTTATAGTCTTGATGGCAGCGTCCTGAGCAAAAAAAAAAAACGGAAATAAAAGATCTTGGCGTTGTTTTGATCAAAGTTTTACATTTGTTCCTCATGTTAATCATTTACTTGGTATGAGGCCAAAATTGTATGAATTCATCGTGCGTAATAGCAGATATTTTCTGATCCGGAAACCATGATTTTGCTGTTCAATACATTTGTGACGAGCAAACTGGACATTGGATGCATTGCTTGGAACCCAATATACGATTGCCATACACATCACAATGACATATATTCCGAGAACTGGCGACGAAATTCGGCAAAAGATTTGTAATGGATCATAATTAAATATGAGTTAGTTTTGATGGTGTATATGAATCAGCACCACGCTAAAAGGTCAGGTAGTGGAACATCTGACGGCGACCTTCTTTGATTCATATAAAATTACAATATCCGTACTTTGGGGTGACTGCTGACTGCCTCTATTGATATGTGGTCTGAATATTTGTTTCACAAATAATATATGATATTTGAGCAGTAAATGCAGTTTCAGCCAATACAATTCTTTTGAAACAACATCGTCAAGGCAGCAACTTATGTGGTGTACTGACACACCGCGTTTCACTTAAATGATATCTGACCATTTTTTCAAGTTTTCTGTTCTATGAACTAGTGACAATTTTCAATCATTACAAAATACTTGTAGAGTGTGTTGTAATTTCATATACCTACATCAAAGCTCGTCGCCGCTAGGTGTTCCACTACCTGACCTTGAGAGTGGGTGCTGACTTATGTACACCCTCAATACTTATCATATCAAATTATGCGCCAGTACAAAACTTTTGCCGAATTTCGTTGCCAGCTCTCGGACTAATGGAGGCTGTTCAGAGAAGTTTTTTCGAGTAAGATCATGCTGTTTTGTTAAATAAATTCGGTGCAGTTAAGCTAGATGTCAGGAAGGGCGTTGTTTGTTTGAGGTTCCTTCATGGAGCCTTGAATGGCAGAGTTTACATAATTTGTATAACTTTTTAATTTTTGTGGTAATGTCACTTCTAATCCCACAGCACTCAGAATACAAAAAGTCATGGCAAAAGAAGTAATCAACACCACAATATCGCTCAATAAGCCAGACGGATAATTCACCGAAGGAGAACAGGAACGATCTTTCAGCTTTCCCAAAACAACCTTCACAGGTAGTAAACCCATAACTAGAATCGATACAGCAATATAGACCAAGAATCCTCGTAAGGAAGATTGGGATATTTAAAAGACGATGTTTGGAGTGGGCAATGAACACCTTCAATCTTTATAGATCACCAGAAGTGTAAAGAAAAATGCTAGAAGAGATTCGTCTTCATCTTCTGAAGATAACCAGAAGCTGCTTAGAATGAGTCATATACACAGAAAATGGAGAAGGACAAAAGTTCCCTTCACACCAAAATTGGGACCCACAATCTTCAAGAACAATTAATTCAACATCGTTTCTATTGAAGATGATGAAGAAAGTAGTAGATAACAACATAAGAACATAGAATCTGGAGAATACACCAATTCACAAATGCCAGATGGCCTGCAGGACGACCGATCAACAAAAACTGCTCTGTATGACCGTATGACTATAGCTAGGTTCCTGGTCCCTCGGGAACTAAAGGAAATGAAGAGGCAAATACACTGGCCTCTAGCAACAAGGGGAGTTGACGTTTATTCATCCAGTGGAATAAAAAAAAATTAATTCCTAAGTGAAATGAGATGACATAAGCATAAGCGGATGAAGCGATACCTTTCATGTCAATTTATAAATCCGATAATTCTCTGGAAAGTGTTATCGTTTGATTTCTAATTGAAGTGGAATAAAATTCACGTGAGTTATAATTTTTTTTCATGCGAAAAAATAATAACGACAATATCAGTCAAAAGAACACCATAAGGGCACTTCAATCGGACCTGCCATTGCTCTAGAGACAGAATCCAATTCTTCACCTAACAGACTTTCGGGATGACCTTGGAGCCTAGGAAGCTAAATCATTTCAGTTGTGCAAATACAACTTGGTTTACTTGTATACACAGTTGCCAGATTTAGGACGCAACATTATGCGTCGTGTGAAAGATGTATATTGACTGTATATCAGTTTTCATCATTTGAAGCGCCCCCGAAGCGGAATTTGCGTGAACTAAAACTATACTTTAGGTTTCATGAGAAGCACTTTACTGCGTCCGGAGATATGTTTTTCAACATAGAATAACTCTTTTATCAAGAGATGAATGAAATCTTTAGTTGTTCCAAAGGTAGCTCTCGACGTTCTTCACGATTTGCGACCACCCCTGTCGTTGAATCCCTCGAAATACCAGAGAAAACTTTGAAAAACAATGCTGCGTCCGGTATACGGACGCAGTATTATTCAGGACGCAATAGTGTATGGCCCAAAGACAATGTATGGACGCAACATAGTATGCTGGATAAATATATATATATATATATATATATATATATATATATATATAAAGTAAGTATCGGGAAAGTAGTCGGAGAAGAAAATTCTTTGTTCCGTTTACTCAAGCTTGAGCTATCGAGAGCTATCTTTGGAACAACTATAAATTTCATTCATCTTTTGATAAAAGAGTTATTCCATGTTGAAAAACATATTTCGAGACGCAGTAGAGTGCGTCTCATGAAACCTAAAGTATATTTTTAGTTCACGCAAATTCCGCTTCGAGGGCGCTTCAAATGATGAAAACTGATATACAGTCAATATACATCTTTCACACGACGCATAATGTTGCGTCCTAAATCTGGCAACTGTGTATACAAGTAAACCGAGTTGTATTTGCACAACTGAAATTATTTAGCTTCCTAGGCTCCAAGGTCATCCCGAAAGTCTGCTAGGTGAAGAATTGGATTCTGTCTCTAGAGCAATAGCAGGTCCGATTGAAGTGCCCTTATGGTGTTCTTTTAACTGATATGTCATTATTATTTTTTCGAATGAAAAAAAATTATAACTCACTTGAATTTTATTCCACTTCAATTAGAAATCAAACGATAACATTTTCCAGAGAATTATCGGATTTTCAAATTGACATGAAAGGTATCGCTTTATCCGCTTATGCTTATGTCATCTTATTTCACTTGTGAATTGAAAATTTTTTATTTCACTGGATGAATAAACGTCAACTTCCCTTGTTGCTAGAGGCAAGAGTATTTGCCTCTTCATTTCCTTTAGTTCCCGAGGGATCAGGAACCTAGCTATAGAGTGATACGGTCATACAGAGCAGTTTTTGTTGATCGGTCGTCCTGTAGGCCATCTAGCATTTGTGAATTGGTGTATTCTCCAGATTCTATGTTCTTATGTTGTTATCTACTACTTTCTTCATCGTCTTCAATAGAAACGATGTTGAGTTGATTGTTCTTGAAGATTGTGGCTCCCCATTTTGGTGTGATGGGAACTTTTGTCCTTCTCCATTTTCTGTGTATATGACACATTCTAAGCAGCTTCTAGTTATCTTCAGAAGATGAAGACGAATATCTTCTAGCATTTTTCTTTACACTTCTGTTGATCTATATAGATTGAAGGTGTTCATTGCCCACTCCAAACATCGTCTTTTAAATATCCCAATCTTCCTTACGAGGATTCTTGGTCTATATTGCTGTATCGATTCTAGTTATGGGTTTACTACCTGTGAAGGTTGTTTTGGGAAAACTGAAAGATCGTTCCTGTTCTCCTTCGGTGAATTATCCGTCTGGCTTATTGAGCGATATTGTGGGGTTGATTACTCCTTTTGCAATGACCTTTTGTATTCTGAATGCTGTGGGATTAGAAGTGACATTGCCACAAAAATTAAAAAGTTCTACAAATTATGTAAACTCTTGTATATATGTAGTGTCCTTGTAATATTTTAATTAATAAGGACTGTCTGTCAAAGTGTATATCACAGAGATGCGAGATCTGATTGAATTTAGAACAAATCATATACAGATGACTGAAACAATATATTTGTTCTGGGCGTAGTAAGGTTGAACAAGCGTACGGGTCTAGAACTTGGGCGTCGTACATGAAATCCTACTCTAGTGAGTAGATGTGCCATTCATGGGTCCATGAAGGAACCTCAAACAAACAACGCCCTTTCTGACATCAAGCTTAACTGCACCGAATTTATTCAACAAAACAGCATGATCTTACTCGAAAAAACTTCTCTGAATAGCCTTCATTAGTCCGAGAGCTGGCTGGCAACGAAATTCGGCAAAAGTTTCGTACTGGCGCATAATTTAATATGATTTAGTATTGAGGGTGTACATAAGTCAGCACCCACTCACAAGGTCAGGTAGTGGAACACCTAGCGGCGACGCGTTTTAATATAGGTATATGAAATTACAACACACTCTACAAGTATTTTGTAATGATTGAAAATTATCACTAGTTCATAGAACAGAAAACTTGAAAAAGTGGTCAGATCTCATTTTAGTGAAACGCGGTGTGTCAGTACACCACATAAGTTGCTGACTTGACGATGTTGTTTCAAAAGAATTTTATTGGCTGAAACTGCATTTACTGATGCTCAAATATCATATATTATTTGTGAATAAAATATTCAAACCACATATCAATAGAAGAGGGACAGTCAGCAGTCACCCCAAAGTACGGATATTGTAATTTTATATAAATCAAAGAGCGTCGCCGTCAGATGTTCCACTACCTGACCTTTTAGCGTGGGTGCTGATTCATATACACCATCAAAACTAACTCATATTTAATTATGATCCATTACAAATCTTTTGCCGATTTTCGTCGCCAGCTCTCGGAATATATGCCATTGTGATGTGTATGGCAATCGTATATTGGGTTCCAAGCAATGCATCCAAGCTCCAGTTTGCACGTCACGAATGTATTGAACAGCAAAATCATGGTTTCCGGATCAGCAAATATCTGTTATTACGCACGATGAATTCATACATTCTTGGCCTCATAACAAGTAAATGATTAACATGGGGAACAAATGTAAAACTTTGATCAAAAGAACGCCAAGATCTTTTATCTCCGTTTTTTTGCTCAGGACGCTGCTATCAAGACTATAACTATACAATAAATAGTTCTTTTTCCTGGTGTACGTTGCGACATTGCACTCAAAAATGCTCAATGGTAGTTGATTTCTGCCACACCAAATCAAGAATGAGTCCACAAAGCACGCTGCAGGAAACGCAGTCTTCAATAGAGCCTATATCACTAAAGATTTTAAAATCGTCAGCATGAGCCTATGCACGAATAGGATTAATTAGATGCATCCTCACTTGTTCAAACTTCCGACAGTGGATAACTGGAGTAGAAGGCCTCTAAAATTGTAAGTTGTGCTTCAGATGGATCTTAATGGTGGATCAGTTCCTCTTCTGTTATTTTATATTCGATTATCCTATCGTCAGAGATTGATGGTTTGGTCACCATTTCCCAAGCTTTAACACTTCTTCTGGAGGCTGCGTTGACCATTGTCACGTCCAAAAACCCCTTTTCTTGCCCTAGTGACAGAACCAGGTGCTGTCCCCACGTTCTTGAGATAGTTCTTCATTCTGCCAGAGTTCTGCAGGCCAGAATAATCTCCAATTCAGTAACGTTATTAGTTCTCACATCTAAAAATTCATCAATCAGATTTACCATTCAAACTTTATGCCCTGGGTATGAAGCCCCCTGTTCGAAAATTGATCCTTTGTATTTTTCACTTTTCTGTTCTTCGATCACTACCACATTATTTTTGGCAGCGAAGGGAATACAACACAAGAAATTCTTTGAGCTCTTTTTCTGGCAGAACCTTATCGAGCAATATGCCAAGTTGTTGAAAAAGCCTATGCGAGCTTTATCATTCTCAAAAACTGCTTTGGTCTTTGGAGGTACAAATGAGAGCTTTGGTTATTTGTCTATGCCATAAACTTGTCTCAGATGGAAGTAAGGAATTCGCATTGTGTGTCTCTATATACCCTGATGAAGTATGAATTCTGCAAGCGGACAAGATGTGCATAAGAGTTTTCGTCGATCACGGCTAGCCCTGCAAGATGTTGAGGTGACCACTTGCATTATATTCTTCTTATACTACCTGATATTCTAGTATCTATAGTATCACTCCATCTTGATGAACAAATCCTCCCGTTACCGACATCAGCTCAGTCGACTCCAGAAAAGCAGAAGAGGATTTTTCCAGCAATTCATGTTCGTTCAATCTCTCGAAATATATAAAGTGCTAATATACTTAAGTGATATTCGAATGAAAACTTCAGTTTTGCTTGTCTAATCTGGCTTTCTAATATCTTTTGTTCTGCTGGCGTGATAGATTTTCCTGCTAGCCTAAGATCCATTCATATGTCGGATATTAGCTTCTCCAAAGCACTCCAGCTCTTTGACTTTGATTTTATGATGAGCTACTTTTCTCTTGAGTGGGTCTTGACCTCTCAATAATCTTATTCCATTTCCAACTTTTGTGTATAATGTTGGTATTGCAAACTTTGAAACCCCTGTCTTCCTGCATTCGAGGAAAGTATATCCTTTGTATCGAAGAGTTAGAGTTACAGTTTGTTCGGCGCATCTGACGAATCCCCCAGACCTGCTACCGCGACCAAAGCGGTCAATTGTGGCACACGAACAAGCTCAAAGAGCTAAACTTCTACCTCCAGTGCCATCTTCCAAAGGGAAGAGGTGATAACAGAGGAGGAGTAGTTCATGAGTTCCCCTAGGTCAATCACTGAGGATATGCTCAATGGTTTCGTCCTCCTATAAGCAAAGAGAGTCCTTGTATATCGAAGAGCTAGGATGCAGGCTACGATTCATATTCAAACTCTTCTATCGAACTCGAGAATTGTATTCGCCGTCCATTTAACTACCCTGAGAGAGTAGTTGACTCTCCAGACTGCCAAATTGTTCGTAGGATGAACTAACAACTGTGCAGTTGATGCATTCCTAATTTAAGTTATCTCCAGAGCACCACTCTCTCACATTCATTTGTTATTAAAAAAAACGAAAATGAAATATAGAACGTTTTTAAAATTATTACATAATCACTAAAGCTCTTCTTGACAAAAAGACACTTAAAGAGTGTTTGAAACATTCTGAAATACGATTCCCCAAGTGAGCAGTCCACAAACTAAGGATGATAGCCATCATAAATATAGAGGTGTTTTGAAAGATGAAAGTTGTAATAACTGGAGCCAATGTTATAATACGATCACATCGAGTTCGAATAATCCTACTGTACCAGATGCGCCGGACGCACTAATGGTAGGACCATACTACGTAATTTTTTGCGTAGATTAATATACTTCGATCAGATTCCACCTAGGTAGCGTATTTTTGGGAGACGCAATAAAGTATGCCATATATATATATATATATATATATATATATATATATATATATATATATATATATATATATATATATATATATATATATATATATATATATATATATATATATATATATATATATATATATATATATATATATATATATATATATATATACAGAGAGAGAGAGAGAGAGAGAGAGAGAGAGAGAAATATTTGTCGCTTTTTCAATAAATACCAAGACTCTATATATATATATATATATATTGAGATTGATCGAGGACGCGCAGAAGGAGGTGATTCTGTGGACCACCAGGATTGTTCGAAGATTCCTACTGAGCGAATGAGAAATGCCTTGTTCTTAAGGAACCGGCATCATCATGGCCAAACCCTACAAAGGTGGAGAACAAAAAAAAATATTTATGTTAGAATTAAGTAAAACACGTGGTTGATACTTTTTATTCACAAAGTAAGATGGCGGTCGGTTATCTAGCACGTGGAGGTGCTCTAACACAGGGTCAGGTACAAAGCGTATCGCCCGACAAGATAGTTCAAGTAATGTCTGTTCGGCCTGTGCCAAAGAGAGAGCAGGTAACATTGGAGCACAGAGTTCACAGAGCATAGGTTCTATACTCTTATTCTTCCTTCGACATTCGTCGTCGGACATTATCAGTATATTTTAAGGGGGGTCAAATTAACATTTGCTAACACGGCCATACTGACCACTGAAACGTCCTCGTTTCACTTACTAGGCATAAACAATATCTTAATATCAAACAACATTGTTAAAGGGTGCTTGTAAACATAAAACAGTTGAATCTTTGTGTACATGGCTCTGTTTGATGCGCTGGCTCGCGCTGCGGCATTATTATAGGTGAAAAAAAGAGCCAAGCGAGAAAAAAACCACCACCGCTTACTGTTTACAGATCAGATCAGCAAAACACTTGGAATTTCAAAAGTTGATAAAATTGTCATTTACAACATATAAACTGTTAAATTAGGTTTGTGACATTGCACAGAAGTTAGCCTCTACTAGGGACTCCCGTCCGGGCCTTACTTGTCAATTGCACAGAAGTTAGCCTCACTAGCGACCTCCCGTCTAGGCCTTACTTGTCAATATCACAACTGTGAAATTGAACAGAGGTTAGCCTCAACTAGGGACTCCCGTCCGGACCTTACTTGTCACAGAGTTAGGGGCACTAGCGACATCCCGTCTGGGCCTTACTTGTCAATTTTACATATTCGTATTCAAAGTACCGAAAACTTATCATGGAATTTCAAGTGCTTTGGAAAACATTCAACATAAAATGAACATGAGACAATACAATGGATCATAACATAACAATAAGAATCTCATAAGGAACAGTATAGAACATAAAATCTGATGGACAGGAGAATATTTCACTTCATCATGGCGCATCATTGAAACTAGCACTCACTCATCACTATTTGCTTTTTTTTTAGGCCAAGATCTCATTGGTTCTATTCTGGACTCCTACTCTTCTCAAGGCATATAGATCGTTTGGTAGGACTGCTTGCACTTCGAAAGGTCCAATAAATGTCACCTTCATGGAAATTTTCTGATTAACATCAATCGGTAACCTAACCTGATGTTCGAGACCTGCCACCGTTAATCTATACTCCTGGATTGCTCAACGGGAACATTTTACATTCTAGAGAGCGCTTGTCTTGTGTAAATCTTCATAAGAATTCACGTACAAAACAGATCAAACTTTTGCAATTGGTTTTGATTTTCCTGAAACATAACAAAGCGCCAGTATCTTATTTTCACTAGGTATGTTCCGACTAAGTTAGTCGACATGCTTGATATTTTTGTTATTTGACAACATTCGATTTATTCAATACTTTACTAATCGCTCGTCCAATCCTGACAAGTCTAGATTCAAATCTAATGTGCTAATTGATTGTTACGAACACTGGGTAACTAAAGTTTAACTGAACTTGTTTCTCTCTTTTTCTTAACAAAATAAAAATCTGCAGTATGTCCCTTTCTATCACAGAAATTACATTCAAGACTGGAATTTTCAGGATTAGAATTAAAACAACGTTTCTTTACAATAATCTAACTTTCTATGCCTAAATTTTTCACAGTTCCTACAATTCCCATGAAAGGTTTTGTCCGATTCTGTTTTCAGTAGCTGCTTCATTTTTGTAGTTTTCTACTATTACCTGAGACTAATATGGAGCGTCGGAATCCTATGAAGAAGGCAATTTCAGCTGCTGCATTTCATTCTTAGGTTCTTGCACTAATAATCTATTCTTAACTTCTACATTAGTGATATCTAAGTTTCCTGATCGAATTCAACTTGGCATGAGCATACTCTACTAACGAACTAAAATTTGCACTACTTATCAACATGCTAGCTTTAAGCCTCGTGGCCGGAGTTCCTTTCTCAGGGAACGCTATCTCTACATTCCTAGAAAATGTTGACCAATTTCTAACAATCGGTTTCCAATTTTGAAAAATTTTGGCTGCACGGCCTTTCAGGGCTTGCCCAGCTTTTAATACTACAACAGTATCAGACGTACCTGTTTCGAATTTAATTCGATCAACTTCCTCAATCCACTCCTTGGTTGAAAAGGATGTATCGTCGGGGTCAAACTGGGCTAACGATAATTATGCGGTCACCACGTGGTCGGTGTCGTTCCTTAAACTAAACATGTTGGCTAGCAACTCCATCATCTTCATTTGAAGTTGGGCCTGGTTCTCCATTATCCACATTTCCGAAATGGCTTCACTTTCTTCGGGAGCTTTGTTGAGATTTTGCTGGTCCATTTTGGCTTATTCTTGTAGATTCTCACAAAACACAAACGATTTTCACTCACAAAATTGGATCCTCAATTTCTTTTCTCGAAAGAAGAAATTTAATCCCACTTCTGATGTTAGAATTAATAAAACAGGTGGTTGATACTTTTTATTCACAAAGTAAGATGGCGGTCGGTTATCTAGCACGTGGAGGTGCTCTAACACAGGGTCAGGTACAAAGCGTATCGCCCGACAAGATAGTTCAAGTAATGTCTGTTCGGCCTGTGCCAAAGAGAGAGCAGGTAACATTGGAGCACAGAGTTCACAGAGCATAGGTTCTATACTCTTATTCTTCCTTCGACATTCGTCGTCGGACATTATCAGTATATCTTAAGGGGGGTCAAATTAACATTTGCTAACATTTATATATATTTATAATACTAAATTGTCACACACCTTTTCACTATGCACTAGTTGCTTCTCTATATTCTCTCTATATCTATATTATTTAGCAATCATCATTGAATATACAATGGAGGTATTTTGTGAGAATTTTTTATGTCAATGGAAAGAAAACCTTCAGTATTAAAAGCTTATTCTGTGAACCAATCTGCCATCACTACACTATTCACGGGGAGACAGGGTTTTTTACGAAGGTTGTTCCCCAAGCTCTTGTATCATACGCCCATTTGTATGGTACCCTGTTACGGCTGTTACACTAACCTCTGTTAGAACTCAAACATATGATTTATTGTTCGATGACTAAAAATGTCGTATTTTGGAGTTAACATCAATAGCGAAAGAATGAATGAATCATTTCGTTTAGTCACGGCCAACTAATAACTAAAGGAGGTATTGTCTTACTGCTGGAAGAATAAAGCTGTTCATCAAAATGGTTTTTCTTCGAACAAAGTGCCCTGGCCAATTTAATCATCCATTTTTCTAGTGGTACTGAAATTAAAATTGCTGACTTACGTGGTGCACATAAGGGGGCCAAGAAAATTTAATTTCCAATTTTTCCAAACCTATATGAAATTTTTCAGTTTTTTCTTCAGCACTTGACAGCATTTTTTTTCATCGCTAGCATTTCATTTTTTCAAAATATCGATGGAAAATGCTGGCTTTTCTGGGCTACATATAAGTTGAACCGGAAAATTCAATATCCATTTTTCACGAATCTATATGAAATTTTTTTCTTCAGCATTCGCCAGTATTTCGCTAGCATTTACTATTCTCGAAATATCGATGAAAAATGCTGAATTTTCCGGGCTACATATAAGTTGAACCGGAAAATTCAATGTCCATTTTTCACAAATCTAAAGGAGATTTTTCAGTTTTTTCTTCAGCATTCGCCAGCATTTCGCTAGCATTTACTATTTTCAAAATATCGATAAAAAATGCTAGGTTTTCCGGGCTGCACATAAGTTGGCCCAGAAAATTCAATTTCCGATTTTTCGAAATCTATATGAGATTTTTCAGTTTTTTCTTCAGCATTCGCCAGCACTTTGCATTGGAAAATTTTTTTTTTTGAAATGCCACAATTTCCGGGCTAACTTGATAGACCTATCGGGTTGCCTCTATTTGAATGAGCGGACCTGAATCCTAAATAGCACGTCCCACTTCCTTAAACCCTGTCTTCATACATTTTCGGCAATTTTGTCATATTAATTGATATTAGTTGTGGCAACGGCGTTATGACATTAACGACATTTCATGAGTGTCAACGTTATTCCGTTCTAGTTACAAAAACTTGAGAAAATTATTTCATGGCGAACAGGATGTTTTTCAAATTTGAAGGGAAATTAAAACCACTGAACTGCAATCAAATATAATTCGATATGCAGGACCGTATCACGTAAATTTGAACAGTTATCGAATTCTCATATTATTATTCTTAAGTAGGCTGAACCAAATATTTCTGATGTGATCCAATACAGATCAATCCTGTGTTGCTCTTCCTATTGGAAATAAACATCTCAAATTTGATATCTTGAGAAGAAGCGCTATGAATGAAATAGGCTATTTTCTCACCTGTTCCGTTGTGTAGTTATTTGCTCTACCTTCCAATAGTACAAACTTTTAAAAGTTTGGATCAACTCCAAGTAGGAAGTCGGTGTTATGTAAGTTATCCTGCGTTTATCCGTCTTGAATCTTTCAGATAACTCTTGAACTGTCACATGGAAATATTGACAAATTGATACACACTTCGTTACCATTTCTTTATCGATGTCGGTATCTGAAAGAAACATATCTGCCACCCTCTCTAAAGCATCATCTGGCCATTTCGTAAACCTGCGGACAAAAGAATTGTCAGCTGCTTATTTTAAGTATTAATTTTAAGGTTTTCTGAAATGAATTGTTTATCATGGTCTAACGATGATGGCATATCACTAGAACTAACGTAGTGTTAAAATAGCTCTTACTTAGGTTCATGGTTTTACTGTCGAGTATTCACCCGGTGCCCAGGTATACATTGATATGAATGGGTATTGTGGTAAGGTTCATTTCAGCACCGGAAAGAAACCGGATGATACTCTCTGCGCGCTTATCGACGTTCGGCTCATTAATAAACTTTGGGATATGGACAGAGATAACATTCTCCAGATGGTTTTCACCGTATGGTTATGTCCCTTGAGGCGTATATTTATCATTTTCGACAAATATAGCTTGGGTTTCATCACAAAGTTTATAGTGATGCGGTGCCATCTCGGGGAGATGCGCCGCTCGCTCCACATCTAACCCCAACAGGTCGTACCTCTGAACAGTTCCGGGAGGAGCCAACCTGAGACTCCTCACTGCCCTGATTTGCATTCCTTCTTGTAATAGAATGATTGTTTGCATTCACATAAAAATATTATATTAATCTCGCATTTGTGTAAGTATAATCTCCAACGTTATAAGAACCAATCATGATTGTGAACTGTTCTTTGTAGTACCCCGGAGGAAGATACAATATATATATATATATATATATATATAAATCTCCGTCGTTCACGGGTAGTACCGCAAGGACGCCGGACTCAAGTAGTCAAAGCGACCTTACGTGCTAGTCAGGAACTTTCTTACAGTTCGGGTTGTCCCCAAAATGACCTCCTTCTGCGCCTTGCTAACAAGTTGATGGTCTAGTTCTAACCTCCTGGTGTTCTCTGGCAGATGCGATTCTATCAGTCCATTCACCGAGATAATGATAGGGATGATACATGTTGATTTGAGTCTGTAGATTTGCTTCATCTCAAATGCAAGGTCGTGGTACTTTGACACCTTCTCAGCGTAGGATTTTTCGATGTTCTCGTCTGCAGGTATAGTTATGTCTATGATCTTCACACTGCCTTCCTCTAAGTCGAGTAGCACTATATCAGGCCTATTATGCTTCACTGGTCTGTCAGTCGTCATCACAGTGTCCCAGTACAGTTTATACCTTTTGTTCTCGAGCACATCATTCGGTAGGTAAATGTGGTTTGCTTTCACGGTTGTGATCAGTCCCACTCTCATACCTATAGCTTGATGGTATAATTTACATACGGCATTATGACGTTCTAAGTAATCTCTGGGCGCCAGTATGGGGCATGAGGAGGTTATGTGCTGAATGTGCACGGTTGCCTGATTACATTTTCGGCACTGATCTGTTGCCAGGTTCTGTCCTGCTATTCTTTTGAGAAATGCTCTTGTCGCAACAACCTGGTCCTGCACTGCGATAATTCGACCTTCAGTTTCGGGAAACAGGTACCCAGATGTAAGGTAAGTAAGCGAATCCCTCTCACTGACCGCTTCGTTTTTCAGATTGTTTGGGTATCTACCATGCAATGCCTTGGAGTGCCATTTATTGCGCAGCTTCTCCTCAGTGACTCCCAGCAGTGACGCAGACCCCGATGATAGTTGCAATGGGGTTTTATTTTCATCAGCCCTGCAGATTGTCCTGATGAAATCCGAGTTATTGGAGGTGATATATATATATATATATATTTATTTTTATATATATATATATATATATATATATATATATATATATATATATATATATATATATATATATATATATATATATATATATATATATATATATATATATATATATATATATATATATATATATATATATATATATATATATATACGGGAAACTACTGAACGTATTTTCATGAAATTCAGCACTTATAAGTATTTCACGATGCTGATGAAATCTAAAATATTTTCAAGGCATGAGCACCTCCGGTTTTTCCGGAAATGACGTCAACTTCCGTTTTTCAAATTAGAACACCATTTTTTTATTGCAGAAATAGATTCCTTAGAAAATTTCAAGTTATTTTGATGTAGCATTTTTCAGTTTTGGTTGGAAAATTCTCTCTGAGCGGGAAAATTCGAAGAAAAAATCGAAAATAGAGCTCCGCTGAAACAAGAATAACTTCGAGGTTTTTGGATGGAAAATTTTCATTTTTGGGATTTTTCAAGATGTAAGATTGATGTATGCACTTTGAAAATCGAAATCGATGATATGACGCCAGATGTGCAACGGAACGGGATCGAGCTTTTTAAAACGTTTTGAAACAGGCTTCGTAAACTTTATTCGGCGTCGATGAGTGTTTACACCGCCTGTGCATATTGCGTGCATTGTTCGCAATCAGTGGCATATAATGAAACACTACTTTACCGGCATGTGGCGAAATGAGCTCGAGCTCTCTGAAACGTTCGAAAACAGGGTTTGCGAACTCTGTTCGGCGCCGATGACTGTTTATACCGCCCGTATTACTATTCGCAAACAGTGTTCGCGAATAATGCTCGTTTGGTATAAATGCGCCTTTAGGAGAACCATGGCAAACTCTCGCAGTTATAACTAGAGAAGATGCTCAAAGTTTCGACCGTTTATTTCTAGACATTCATTTATACGTCTCAGGAATGCTTCTTATTCCATCGAGAGGAAGAGATCTGCAAAAGTGTTCAAAAACCAAATTGAGTTTCAAAACTATGAATCTAAAAATCTAAACAAACCTGAACGCATTTCTGACTCGTTCTATGCAGTCCTATTTATCAGTCAGGGGAGTTGAGTAGACAATATTTTTTATCCTACCCCAAACATAATAGTCTAAAGGAGTTAAATCGGGAGAACGTGGTGGCCAAAGATGAGGACCATTGTTCGCCAACCATCGATCTTCAAATAGCCTGTAGAGGATATTTGACACATTGAGTGAATTGTGTGGAGGCCCGCCATCTTGTTGATACCATAAGTCATTATGGTTCTGTACTAGCGGCTCAATTATTTGAGTCAATATGTCAGAATATCTATCTCCTAAGGAAGAACATTCTTTGAATAATGCAAACATGTGTAGTGTTCTATCTTACCAGTTAAAGTCCCATCATAAATGTGAACATCGAGAATTGCATTATTTTTGATGGCGCAAAAAACATTGAAACTCCAGGTCTCTTGAAAGTTCCATTGTCTGAAGTGGTGGTTGTTCTCTTCATCCCAATAATGACTGTTATGCCTATTGAAAGAACTATTCTTTGTGAATTTAGATTCATCTGTCCAAATTATACAGTCCAAAAAGTTTTCATTCTCTTGAAATCGAATCATCATAGCTTCGCAAAACTGTGTTCTCCTGACGAAATCAGTTTCCTTCAAATGCTGTACCCTATTGAATTTATATGGGTGCATTTTATGTTTTTTTAATATTCTCCAAACACTCGATTGAGATAATCCCAGATCAATCTCGGCATCTTTGAGAGAATTTTGAGGATTCACACGAAAATATGCAAGAACTGTAATTTCGTTGTTCACATCTTCTACTACACTTTTTTCTCTGTGTATAGTTTTCTTAACGAAAGATCCGACATTTCTCAAGTTTGTCATGGTTCTGTTAATGGTATCTCTCGTTGGTCTGGGTCGGTCAGGCAACCTCTCAAAGAACAGTCGAATCGTTCCATCTACAGCTTCATTACATTCTCCATGAAGTAGAACGAGATTTAAATAATCTTCATTAGTAAAATTAGGCATAATGATCGATTTTATAACTTAATACGAATTATCACCAAATTAATAGTAAACACGAAATGCTACTGAATAAAGAGGAATTTGGCAGATGTAATTAATGATATCTATCATTAAAAAAAAATGTAAAACATGGTGAGTGTTTGCATATGGCTCATAAGGAATTATTTATTTATCACTGGATAGAAAACCGATGGCCGATTAGTTGAAATAAAGAGGTTTCCGATACAAATTCGAATCAAAATTCGCCATCTATTTAGGAACAACCTGTAACTTTTTTCTCTTGCTTATTAGGGTAGTAAAATCTAAAACATGGTTCAAGTAACAGTTCCTGAAAATTTCATCATTTTTGATTTTCCCGCAAATGCGTGCGGGAAAGAAAAAGCAGGCGTTTTTCCCGCACGTTTTGGGAAAGTGACTCTTTGCAACTTGGAATGCGTGCGGGAAAAAGGTTGAACGCGCACGCTTGTAGAAAAACTATATTCCGATCCCTCTGAGATTGTTGATATGTCTGCTGAGTATTTTTGCTCTATTGCACAAAAAAGTTTGAGAAATCATTTTGGTAGTGCACCTTCACTTGCATGTACTACATCTCTATTATCATCGAATACCTTTTTTTTTTCTTCCCAGTAGTTGGAGAGGAGGTCATTGACACGGTCATATCTTTAAAAAACATAGAAAGTACTGGTGTAGATAACATTTCTGTTGAGGTATTGAAAGCCATTGTGAACGTCGTTGCTGATCATTTCGCACATATTATAAATTTATCCATTAACACTGGCAAATTTCCTTCATTTCTTAAATCGGCTTCAGTCATTCCTCTATTGAAAAAAAAAACGATCCTTGCAATATTGCAAACTATCGTCCCATTTCGATTCTTAGCGTGTTCTCTAAGATTTTCGAGAAAATCGTATACCATAGAATGATGTCATTTCTGAGTCGGTTCAAAATCATAACAAGCTGCCAACACGGCTTTCGTCAGGGTAGGTCCACTGAAACAGCGGCTTTTTCATTTGTTGACGTCGTTTATAAGAAATTAGATGAAGGTCATTATGTTGCAGGTCTCTTTTTCGACCTTACACGTGCATTTGATGTACTATCGCCGGAATTCTTGGAGAGTAAGCTCTACAACCTGGGTTTTCGTGGGGTTTTTTTGGAATGGATCAGGAGTTTCATTGTTGATCGTACTTTAAATGTAAAAATTGGAAATTTTTCATCTTATAAGGCTAAAGTGTTTCTGGGGGTACCACAAGGCTCTGTTTTGGGACCGCTATTGTTTCTTCCCTTCATAAATGATCTACCACAGCATATCATTCCCGGTTTACTAGTGAATTTGATTATATTCGCTGATGACACATCTACCGCTGTCTCAGCACAGAGTCCTGAGAGGCTCATGGCGTTGTGTAATGAGCTAATTAGTAGGTTTGAGAATTGGTGTCGCTCTAATGGTCTGATACTCAATTTAGATAAAACGGAATGTTTATACTTCCGTGTAAGAAACTCAACCGGGGATCAACTTACAGTTGAATGTTTGGGAAAGCAGATAAAATCTAGTGAGTCTGTTAAATTTCTGGGAGTTCACTTGGACTGCTCACTTAGATGGGTTCGGCAGGTTGATGGAGTCTGCAAGAGGTTGGGTAGCTCATTTTATGCAATTGGCAGGGTGAAGGATTCGCTTCCTTTCAATTCTTTGATGAGTATTCATTATAGTCTGGTGTACAGTACTTTATGTTATAATGTTTTGCTTTGGGGCAATTCTGTAGAGTCCAATAGAGTATTTGTTGTCCAAAAAGAATAATTCGTTTAATTTTCAACTTGAATTCTCTTGATTCATGTAGGCCTATTTTTAGAAAACATCAAATTTTTACCCTGAGTGGTTCATTTATTTATAAATGTTTACTTTTTGTGAAAGAGAATGAACACTTAATGATTAAATTATCTGACTTTCATGGTTATTCAACAAGAAATTCGGATACACTGTGTATTCCTTGTCATGCAACTGCTAAATTCGAAACATCTCCCGGTTACCGGGCAATTATCCTGTATAATCATCTACCAGCAGTTGTGAAATTCTTGGGAAAAAAGGAGTTCAAAAAATTGGTTAAGGGTGAATTGATGTTGAAACGTTACTATAGTGTCAAAGAATATTTGGCTGATGATAGTTTCTTGGTTAGATAGTAAATTTTTGTATCAATAGGTTTAATTTTATATCGAAAAGTTTAATTTTTGTATTCTTGACTTGTCTCACACATATTCTGTTATGTCTTAAGGGATCAATAAATTATGACTTCAGCCTTGCGGCTTTCACACTCCTCTCCAGAGGAAAATTCACTTATCCCAGATATCTCAGATATCAAAAGGATTAAGCTCTGTTGGAGCCCTTTCCAGGTTTTCGTGCTCGTGGTGGCGGTCGGGTTCGGGTCGCTCCTCGGCTCCCTGCTGTAGGTTGGATTCCTGCTCCACCCGCACTTCCTGTCGGAGCAGACGGTGTTCCTCTGCATTCCCCATGTACTTGCGTACAGTTCTCGCCGTTCCGAGCAGTACCGCCTTCTGCATGACTTTATAAATATTTTCGTCCAACTGAAGTTTTCTCAAGTTCTCTAGTAGTTTCTTCGGTATCAGGCCTGTAGATGAAATGACAATAGGAATGGTCTTTATATCTTTCAGCTTCCACTGTCTTCTGGTTTGTTCCTCGAGATCTCTGTATTTTGAAATTTTTTCAGTGTGTCTATCTAGAAGATTGTTATTATTTGGAATTGCCACGTCGATGAATAGTTCTGTGTCCTCATCCTTATTGAGCAATATGAGGTCTGGTCTATTGTGGGTTATTTTCCGGTCTGTGAGAACAGTGCGATCCCAGTAGAGCTTGTGATGTTCGTTTTCCAGCACAGCATCTGGATGGTAATTGTAATAAGGAATCCTTTTCGAAGTTAGAAGTTGGTGTTTTAGTGCCAATTCTTGGTGAAGAATCTTGGCAACAGCATCATGTCTATTTTTGTACTCCGTGCCCGCGAACTTCTGACATCCCCCGGTGATGTGCTGGATAGTTTCATGTGTCGCACAGCCATAACGACATCTATCGTCTGCCACTGAGGCATCCTTGGCGATGTATCTCATGTAATTTCTTGTTGGAATCACCTGATCCTGGATAGCGAGCATGAAGCCCTCTGTCTCAGGAAACAACCTTCCGGAAGTCAACCAGTAGTTCGACGCAGATATGTCGACGTAATCATGGTTGACCTCATTCTGGTGCCTCCCATGCAAAGGTTTGCCAATCAGTTTCTGCATTTTACTTTCTGCAGAGTGTTCGACGGTTTCCAAGTGATCCTGGTGTAGCTTTAACGGTGTAGAACTATCAGCAACACAAACTACTCGATGGAGTTCTGACGAAGCTGCCTTGCTCAAGAAATAGTTTCGAAGTCCTTCAATTTCCTGGGACATACGGTTGGACAAATCAACAATTCCTCTACCCCCAAGATGTCGTGGCAGCTCTGTCCGTTCTATTGAGCTTTTGGGGAGATGTTTATTGTGTTTAGTCAGCATCGTCCTTATTTTTCTCTGTAGAGCTGCTAAATCGGTGGTCGTCCAAGAGATAATACCAAATGAATAGCTCAGCGCCGAGCAAGCGTAGGTGTTAATAGCTTTTATCAGATTCTTGCTGTTAAGACCAGTTCTCATTATCCTCCTAAATCTTCGGGTGAACTCCTCCGTTAATTCTTTCTTCATCTTAGTCTGATTTTTCTTGCCTGTTTTATGCCTAGATACTTGTATGTGTCTCCTTCCTTTAATGCTTCAATTTCTGCACCTTCCTTGAGTTTGAACGTACCATCTTCTATTTTCCCTCTCGTTATGTTTAGCAGTCGACATTTCTCTAGTCCAAACTTCATTTTGATGTCTTCCGAGAATCCTTCCACCATTTTCAGCATCAGTTGCATTTGTTTTTTGGTAGATGCGAAGAGTTTCAAATCGTCCATGTAAAGGAGATGATTCAGTTTCATCATAGTTCTACTGCCACTCTTGATGGGAAATCCGTAGTCCGTAGAATTCAATCTATGAGACAAGGGATTCAGGGCCATGCAGAACCACAGAGGGCTCAGCGAGTCTCCTTGGAAAATTCCGCGTCTTATTGGAATAGGTCCTGTTGTAATGGAGCAATCTGCTGCTTTCATTTGAAGACTAGTACGCCAGGTTGACATGGCGTTTTTCAGGAACTTAACAATATTGGGATCCACCTTGTAAATCTTCAAGATCGTCAAGAGCCATTCGTGAGGTATAGAATCGAATGCTTTTTTGTAGTCTATGTACGCAGCGTAAAGATTCCTTCGCTTGGAGAACGCTTGATTGCAGATAACTGAATCTATTTTTAGTTGTTCTTTGCACCCTCGGCTGTCTTTGGTGCATCCTTTCTGTTGCATGGCGATGATGTTATTTCTTTCGCAATGGTTGTGAATTCGGTTTGATATGCACAATGTGATTAATTTGTACATCGTTGGAAGACATGTGATCGGTCGGTAATTTGATGGGTCTTCTGTATTCCTTTGGTCTTTAGGTAACAGGTATGTTGTGCCATGTGTAAGGAATACTGGCATTCTTTCAGGATTTTCAATGACATCATTTATTGCGGAGGTCAATTTGTCATGCATGATCCAAAGTTTCTTGATCCAGAAGTTCTGTAATCCATCAGGCCCAGGTGCTTTCCAGTTGTGCAGTCCTCTGATAGCTGATTTCACTTCTTCAATTGTGATCATGTCATGCTGCATCGGCTCATATTTTATAGCTTCAGATTTTTCATTTTCAATCCATCCGGTATCTCCATTGAACTGAGGTTTCGTTGATAATTGTTCGGTCCAGAATTGTTCAATGGCTTCCTTTGGTGGTAACTTTCCATTTTCTCCATCCGACGATGTGAGTGACCGGTAGAAAGATTCTCCCGACTTTTCGAATGAATTATTGTCTCTTTTCCGGCTATAATTGCTTTTATATCTCCTCAGGCGTTCTGCATACAGACTTCAGAGTGTCGAGGCAATGGTGAGCTGTAGCATTCTCCGTCTCTCGTTCTGTGTGTGTCCTGTTTTTATCCATGATCTCTTTGGCAGCTTTCACAACCTTTCCTTCTCGATTCCCGTTCAAGTACTCCGTCAGTCGTCCAATGTCTCTTCTTAGCCTTTCTGTTTTGTGTTGAAGACTTTTCTGCCATGCTGGCGCGTGTAATTTGTGTAATTTTAGACCATCGTTGTTTGTTCGGCGAATTTTTGCCCCTATGGTTTTCGCTGTCGTCAGCGCTGCACAGTGAAAAACTAGATGCAGATATTCCAATGAACTTCCGTTCTGTAGGTATTCAGGTAAAACGTCCTTATTCAAGATGTCGATTATAAGTGACAGTTTCTTGGATGTATTGAGTCGTGGAGGTGCTACTCGATGAAGAGGATCTGTTCCATCCAGTTCGGCAAAGTATCTCCTCATGTCAGAGTCAACTTGTCGGTGGAGCTCTTCCCTATCGTCCTGGTGTTCAGGCTCATTTGCTTTGCAAGAAGGACTTTCAGTATCAATGTCTTCTGGGTGTTGTTGCTCAGGTATGTGAATTTCATCAGAGGTGTTGGTGTTATTCTCTATTGCTAGCGGACGCTGAAGTTCTCGTTTAATTGCGTCGATTCGGGCCGTTGGTATTAGTTCATTTCTCAAAATTACGCGGTACTGGTCTGCCACTCGTTGTTCAGTGACTTTGAGATTTGGGTAGGCAATGCAGAATTCCTCATGGAGCCTTTTCCTATAGTTGTTCGTGTTCTGCCCTAGTCCCGTGATGGAGTTATATATGCGCACAATAGTTTTATTCATGGACGTTGTCCACGCACAATAGTTTTATTCATGGACGTTGTCCACTTCATGCGCTTTCTCACTAACCCCGCTTGGGTGAGCACTAGCTGAATATCCTGCGCAGCACCTTCAGCGGTTCGAGTCGGCAATTGAATTGGACTCGTTGGTTGCTGTTGTTGCTTTGGAGCTGTAGCTTCTTTTGCAGCAGGAGCCCGCTTCCTCAACATCCTGCCACCGACGTCCCGCATGCTGTCATGTCCAGCGCCGGCTCCAGACATGCCCTGACGATCCCCAGGCAGCGACTTGTTTCCGAGGCTTCTCGTAATCACCATTTTCATGGGTTTGTGCTCCCCTTTCTCGGTTTGGATGAGGGGTAGAGAAATGAGAGCAGAAATAGCGCCCCTATAAAGGATGTGAAAGAGAGAGGAAGAAGGAATGGGACTGCGGACAGCAGGCGTGGCTGGCTGCACCGTCTACGTCGTTACGATGGCTACCTGGCAGGTCATCTACCAGATAGCTGCCAGGCAGGCCAGACATTACTATTACTATTATTATTATTATTATTATTATTTTTTTTTTCCCTTCGTGTGAGGGGAAAACCCTTTATGGGCGCCCAGAGGGTCCGCACTCTAGGTAGTGTGAGACTCCGAGATCTTGTTTGGCTACTCACTAAAAACCCCTCACACATTCCACGGAGAAGTTCTTCGTCCAGCCCTTGCAGCGTCCCTTAACAAAAGAGATGAGCTGCAAGTGGCATCTAGAGTTCATGGGATCTGATGATATGCAGTGACCCAAGCAACACCGCCTTCTGCATTCTGTGCGCTAGTATCTCGGCCCAAAATCTGCAGGCCGGAATAATCTTCAATTCTTCCACGTAGTTGGCTCTCATTCCTCCGAGACATCCTATGATCAGTAAAACCATCTTGACTTTATGACCCGGGTACATAGTTCCAAGCTCGAAAACAAGATCTTTGTATTTTTGTCTTTTCTGCTCTTCCTTCATCACAATGTTGTTTTCTGCAGGGGATGAGAATTCCACCACGAACAATTCCTTCAGCTCTTTGTCCAAAAGAAGTATGTCTGGCTTTATTGCATTGATCTGCCGTGTTGTTGGGACAGGATAGTTCCAGTATATTCGAGCTTTCTCGTTCTGGACCACCGCTTCAATCTCCAGAGGCACATATGGTAGCACCGGTTCTTTGTCTATCTCATATGCCGCCCTCAGATGGAAGTAGAGAACTCGGAGTGCCGCGTTGTGTCTCTCTATATACCCCGATGGAGCATGGACTCTGCAGGCGGAAAGAATGTGCATAATCGTTTCTTGTTGACTATGGCACGCTCTGCACGTTGTTGGGGTGTCCATTTTCATGATGTTCTTTTTATACCATCTGGTATTTATTACTCCATCCTGACACGCCATCACAAATCCCTCCGTCTCTGACTTAAGGCTAGCCGACTTTAGAAAGGCGAAAGACAATTCTTCCGAAAGATCTTGGTCTTTTAAACTCCTGAAAAATATGGAGTGCAGGCTCTTACTCATATGATGTTCGAGTAATGTATTCGACTGAGACTTCCGGATCAGTCTTGCTAGCCTTCCTTGGTCCGTTTGAGTGATCGGTGCTCCAGCACGCTCAGGATCGATCGACACGCCGGTTATACCGAGCTTCTCCAAGGCTCTCTGTCCAGCTCGGAATAGGAAGGCTCTGTGGTTCGCGAGTTCATGCTGAGCTACAAACTTCAGAAGCGGATCTTCACTTCTTAGGACCCTTACTGCTGTTTCTAATGTTTGTTGATAGTGTTGATATTCCAAACATTGCAATCCTCTACCCCCCCGGCTTCGTGGAAGGTATATCCTCTGAATCGAGCTTTTTGGGTGAAGGCTACGATTCATGTTCATCGTTTTTCTTGTTGACCTATCAAGATCGAGGAGTTCGTTCACCGTCCAGTTTACCACCCCGAAAGAGTAGGTAAGTATCGGGATGGCTAGCATATTTGTAGCTGATACTTTGTTCTTTCCTGACAGCTGTGATTTCCAGATGTCTCTCAGCTTCTTCTTGTAGCTGGCTGATAAGGCGTCCTTTATCTGGGTTGTCTCCAGTACTCCCCTCTGTTTCATCCCGAGAAACTTGTAAGTTTCTCCCTCTTCCAGACGTCGAAAAGTCATTCCATCTTCCAGTTGGATATCTTCTCCTGGATCATCAACCCTTCCCCTGCGGAGATGAAAAACAGCACACTTGTCCAAACCAAATGACATTCCCATTGCAGAGGTGTAGTCGGAAACGATATTCAATAGTTGCTGTAGTGCGGTCCTGGAGAGAGCGTAGAGTTTCAAGTCGTCCACGTACATAAGGTGGGAGATCAGGTGGTTCCTTCTGCCTGGTGGACCGGCCTTGTATCCTATTTTGCTTGCCCTCAGCTCAATTGATAGTGGCATGAGTGTTATGCAGAATAATAACGGGCTTAGCGAATCTCCCTGGAACACTCCTCTTCTGTACCTCACCCATCCCGTATAAACGGTTCGTCCCTCTACTCGGATGGCAAACTTCGTTTTCCACAACGCAATGATGCTTTCTATCGCATGGATGATGTTAGGGTGGACTTTCAGCATTTTTAATAGTCGTATGATCAGGTCGTGCGGCGAGGTGTCAAATGCTTTCGCGTAGTCTAACCATGATGTATGTAGGTCGCGCTTGTAATGTCTGGCGTCTAGGCATACGCTCTTGTCGATCAGCAAGTTGTCCTTGCATCCTTGCACTCCTTTCTTTGCTCCCCTCTGTTCGTAGATACTGTCCCACACTGGTCCAATAACCCTCAGAATTCGATCTTGAATATCACTTGTGAGTATCTTGTACAGTGTATTGAGGCAAGTGATTGGGCGATAGTTCTTGGGTTGCCCTAAGTCCCCCGATTTTGGTATCAGCACTGTCCTACCCTCCACCAACCATGAAGGAATGGGCTCACGGCGAATCAGCATTCCGCTGAATAATCTTGCCAGGTGTTTATGTGTAGCCGGAAAGCTCTTCCACCAGTAGTTCTGAATACCGTCTGGTCCGGGTGCTGTGAAATCATTCTTGTTCTTAAGGGCTTGTCTAATATCTTCGGCTGATATTTCAGAAAGTTCGTCGTTCTGCTGTAGGGTTTGATCACACATCTGCTGGAATCTGGGAAGTGCTGGAGTATCCCTGGTTTTTGCTGGTTGTTCATACAGGCTTTTCCAAAACTCTTCGACGTCCTGAGGTGATGGTGGGTTTTGCACCTCTTGCTGTTGAGGTTGAAATAATTTCGATGGTTCCGCGGTGAAGGTGTTGTTATCTTCGATCCATCTTTTTCTCCTTATCAGTTTCTTTCGTGCTGCTGCAAGTGATCTTATTTTATCTACAGCTTTCTGCTTCAGTAGATGGACTGTGGGCAAGTTAACGGTACCATGTATAGCACGAAGCTCCTCAATCATCTCCTTCATTCTCTTGCTCGGTTTAGTTTTTCCTTTCAGAACATCTATGACACATTGGTACCAAGATGCCTGCTGCCTCATTGATTTTATTTTGATGTCAAGTCGATTTAGCCTTTTCCTATGCTTATTATTATTATTCGCAGCTGTACTTTTCGGTGAACATAGTAGATAAGCGGCTGCTCTCACTGCAGCCTCCACCTCTTCCAGTGAACAGGTCTCGTTAAGATGATCTTGAATGATGCTTTTCAAAACGGCTAGATCTTCAGCCTTGTGTCTTGATTTTATCCGGGTGGGTTTGATCAGTGGGTCTCCAACGGCAGCCTCTAAAGCCTCTTTTGTATTGTCGATTAACTCTGATGAATCTCTCACTGTCCTTGGCCTTTGTTGCTGTCGGTCTGGAGCATCTGTCACCTGCTCTTCAGCTAGTTCTATCTCTGGAACTTCTCTCACTTGTTCCGTTCTTGGCCTTGCTTCTAGGGCTACAGCTTCACTTCTGTGAGTCATCGCTTGGTGTTGTTGATCTGGAGCATCTGTCACCTGCTCTTCAGCGCGTTCTATATCTGGAACATCTCTCACATGTTCCGTTATTGGCCTGTTGGAGCGTGTACCAGTCCTGGTTCGGCCCGCGATATCACTCAAAAGGGCTCCAGCTTGTTCTTGAGTTATGTCAACCGTCAATTGCTGATGTTGGCTCAAAGCATCTGTCACCTGCTCCTCAGCTTGTTGTTCCAACCTTCCTTGCTCTCGAGGCCGCTGCAAGATTCCTCTTCTTTCGAGATGACTGATCTGATCTCTCAGGTTTTGCTGCGTCATGCAGTTGAGGTCTGGACAATTTTCGCACCACAGACCATGCAGCCTATTCATGTATCCCCTTCTGTCGGGTCCTGATCTTCTGTATAGCGCAGACAGCAGGCTATGCTGCTCGGGCGTCCACTTGTGGCGTCCCCTTTGTGCTGTCCTGTTTCGGCTGCCGGTTCCGACTACGGGGTGCTCTTGCGAGCTTTGAATCCCTATGCGACCGACAACCTGAACTCTCTCCTCGTCGATGTCCTCCTCGTCTAGAGGCGTAGCTTTTTGTGTGGCAGGCGCCCGCCTTCTTAGCGTTCTGCCGTTGGTGTCCCGCATGCTGTCACGTCCAGCACCAACTCCAGACGTGCTCTGACGATCCCCAGGCAGCGACTGTTTTCCGAGGCTTAGCTGATTTCTTTCCGACATCGGCTGAGAGTGACCGGGGTCTGCGGGATTGTCACACCCGTATACTACTAAGTAGTACCCCCGTGCGGGTTTATTATTATTATTATTTTTTTTTTTTTTTTTTTTTTTTCCTTCGTGTGAGGGGAAAACCCTTTATGGGCGCCCAGAGGGTCCGCACTCTAGGTTGTGTGAGACTCCGAGATCTTGTTTGGCTACTCACTAAAAACCCCTCACACTTTCGACGGAGAAGTTCTTCGTCCGGCCCTTGCAGCGTCCCTTAACAAAAGAGATGAGCTGCAAGTGGCATCTAGAGTTCATGGGATCTGATGATATGCAGTGACCCAAGCAACACCACCTTCTGCATTCTGTGCGCTAGTATCTCGGCCCAAGGTCTGCAGGCCGGAATAATCTTCAATTCTTCCACGTAGTTGGCTCTCATTCCTCCGAGACATCCTATGATTAGTACAACCATCCTGACTTTATGACCTGGGTACATAGTTCCAAGCTCGAAAACAAGATCTTTGTATTTTTGCCTTTTCTGCTCTTCCTTCATCACCATGTTGTTTTCTGCAGGGGATGAGAATTCCACGACGAACAATTCCTTCAGCTCTTTGTCCAAAAGAAGTATGTCTGGCTTTATTGCCTTGATCTGCCGCGTTGTTGAGACAAGATAGTTCCAGTATATTCGAGCTTTCTCGTTCTGGACAACCGCTTCAATCTCCAGAGGCACATATGGTAGCACCGGTTCTTTGTCTATCTCATATGCCGCCCTCAGATGGAAGTAGAGAACTCGGAGTGCCGCGTTGTGTCTCTCTATATACCCCGATGGAGCATGGACTCTGCAGGCGGAAAGAATGTGCATAATCGTTTCTTGTTGACTATGGCACGCTCTGCACGTTGTTGGGGTGTCCATTTTCATGATGTTCTTTTTATACCATCTGGTATTTATTACTCCATCCTGACACGCCATCACAAATCCCTCCGTCTCTGACTTAAGGCTAGCCGACTTAAGAAAGGCGAAAGACAATTCTTCCGAGAGATCTTGGTCTTTTAAACTCCTGAAAAATATGGAGTGCTGGCTCTTACTCATATGATGTTCGAGTAATGTATTCGACTGAGACTTCCGGATCAGTCTTGCTAGCCTTCTTTGGTCCGCTTGAGTGATCGGTGCTCCTGCACGCTCAGGATCTATCGACACGCCGGTTATACCGAGCTTCTCCAAGGCTCTCTGTGCAGCTCGGAATAGGAAGGCTCCGTGGTTCGCGAGTTCATGCTGAGCTACAAACTTCAGAAGCGGATCTTCACTTCTTAGGACCCTTACTGCTGTTTCCAATGTTTGTTGATAGTGTTGATATTCCAAACATTGCAATCCTCTACCCCCCTGGCTTCGGGGAAGGTATATCCTCTGAATCGAGCTATTTGGGTGAAGGCTACGATTCATGTTCATCGTTTTTCTTGTTGACCTATCAAGATCGAGGAGTTCGTTCACCGTCCAGTTTACCACCCCGAAAGAGTAGGTAAGTATCGGGATGGCTAGCATATTTGTAGCTGATACTTTGTTCTTTCCTGACAGCTGTGATTTCCAGATGTCTCTCAGCTTCTTCTTGTAGCTGGCTGATAAGGCGTCCTTTATCTGGGTTGTCTCCAGTACTCCCCTCTGTTTCATCCCGAGAAACTTATAAGTTTCTCCGTCTTCCAGACTTCGAAAAGTCATTCCATCTTCCAGTTGGATATCTTCTCCTGGATCATCAACCCTTCCCCTGCGGAGATGAAAAACAGCACACTTGTCCAAACCAAATGACATTCCCATTGCAGAGGTGTACTCGGAAACGATATTCAATAGTTGCTGTAGTGCGGTCCTGGAGGGAGCGTAGAGTTTCAAGTCGTCCACGTACATAAGATGGGAGATCAGGTGGTTCCTTCTGCCTGGTGGACCGGCCTTGTATCCTATTCTGCTTGCCCTCAGCTCTATTGATAGTGGCATGAGTGTTATGCAGAATAATAACGGGCTTAGCGAATCTCCCTGGAACACTCCTCTTCTGTACCTCACCCATCCCGTATAAACGGTTCGTCCCTCTGCTCGGATGGCAAACTTCGTTTTCCACAACGCAATGATGCTTTCTATTGCATGGATGATGTTAGGGTGGACTTTCAGCATTTTTAATAGCCGTATGATCAGGTCGTGCGGCGAGGTGTCAAATGCTTTCGCGTAGTCTAACCATGATGTATGTAGGTCGCGCTTGTAATGTCTGGCGTCTAGGCATACGCTCTTGTCGATCAGCAAGTTGTCCTTGCATCCTTGCACTCCTTTCTTTGCTCCCCTCTGTTCGTAGATACTGTCCCACACTGGTCCAATAACCCTCAGAATTCGATCTTGAATAACACTTGTGAGTATCTTGTACAGTGTATTGAGGCAAGTGATTGGGCGATAGTTCTTGGGTTGCCCTAAGTCCCCTGATTTTGGTATCAGCACTGCCCTACCCTCCACCAACCATGAAGGAATGGGCTCACGGCGAATCAGCATTCCGCTGAATAATCTTGCCAGGTGTTTATGTGTAGCCGGAAAGCTCTTCCACCAGTAGTTCTGAATACCGTCTGGTCCGGGTGCTGTGAAATCATTCTTGTTCTTAAGGGCTTGTCTAATATCTTCGGCTGATATTTCAGAAAGTTCGTCGTTCTGCTGTAGGGTTTGATCACACATCTGCTGGAATCTGGGAAGTGCTGGAGTATCCCTGGTTTTTGCTGGTTGTTCGTACAGGCTTTTCCAAAACTCTTCGACGTCCTGAGGTGATGGTGGGTTTTGCACCTCTTGCTGTTGAGGTTGAAATAATTTCGATGGTTCCGCGGTGAAGGTGTTGTTATCTTCGATCCATCTTTTTCTCCTTATCAATTTCTTTCGTGCTGCTGCCAGTGATCTTATTTTATCTACAGCTTTCTGCTTCAGTAGATGGACTGTGGGCAAGTTAACGGTACCATGTATAGCACGAAGCTCCTCAATCATCTCCCTCATTCTCTTGCTCGGTTTAGTTTTTCCTTTCATAACATCTATGACACATTGGTACCAAGATGCCTGCTGCCTCATTGATTTTATTTTGATGTCAAGTCGATTTAGCCTTTTCCTATGCTTATTATTATTATTATTCGCAGCTGTACTTTTCGGTGGACATAGTAGATAAGCGGCTGCTCTCACTGCAGCCTCCACCTCTTCCAGTGAACAGGTCCCGTTAAGATGATCTTGAATGATGCTATTCAAAACGGCTAGATCTTCAGCCTTGTGTCTTGATTTTATCCGGGTGGGTTTGATCAGTGGGTCTCCAACGGCAGCCTCAAATGCCTCTTTTGTATTGTCGACTAACTCTGATGAATCTCTCACTGTCCTTGGCCTTTGTTGCTGTCGGTCTGGAGCATCTGTCACCTGCTCTCCAGCTAGTTCTATCTCTGGAACTTCTCTCACTTGTTCCGTTCTTGGCCTTGCTTCCAGGGCTGCAGCTTCACTTCTTTGAGTCATCGCTTGGTGTTGTTGGTCCGGAGCATCTGTCACCTGCTCTTCAGCGCGTTCTATATCTGGAACATCTCTCACATGTTCCGTTATTGGCCTGTTGGGGCGTGTACCAGTCCTGGTTCGGCCCGCGATATCACTCAAAAGGGCTACAGCTTGTTCTTGAGTTATGTCAACCGTCAATTGCTGATGTTGGCTCAAAGCATCTGTCACCTGCTCCTCAGCTTGTTGTTCCAACCTTCCTTGCTCTCGAGACCGCTGCAAGATTCCTCTTCTTTTGAGATGACTGATCTGATCTCTCAGGTTTTGCTGCGTCATGTAGTTGAGGTCTGGACAATTTTCGCACCACAGACCATGCAGCCTATTCATGTATCCCCTTCTGTCGGGTCCTGATCTTCTGTATAGCGCAGACAGCAGGCTATGCTGCTCGGGCGTCCACTTGTGGCGTCCCCTTTGTGCTGTCCTGTTTCGGCTGCCGGTTCCGACTACGGGGTGCTCTTGCGAGCTTTGAATCCCTATGCGACCGACAACCTGAACTCTCTCCTCGTCGATGTCCTCCTCGTCTAAAGGCGTAGCTTTTTGTGTGGCAGGCGCCCGCCTTCTCAGCGTTCTGCCGTTGGTGTCCCGCATGCTGTCACGTCCAGCACCAACTCCAGACGTGCCCTGACGATCCCCAGGCAGCGACTGTTTTCCGAGGCTTAGCTGATTTCTTTCCGACATCGGCTGAGAGTGACCGGGTTCCGCGGGGTTGTCACACCCGTATACTACTAAGTAGTACCCCCGTGCGGGTAATAATAATAATTATTATTATTATTATTATTATTATTATTATGACTTTAGCCTTGCGGCTTTCACACTCCTCTCCAGAGGAAAATTCACTTATCCCAGATATCTCAGATATCAAAAGGATTAAGCTCTGTTGGAGCCCTTTCCAGGTTTTCGGGCTCGTGGTGGTGGTCGGGTCCGGGTCGCTCCTCGCCTCCCTGCTGTAGGTTGGATTCCTGCTCCACCCGCACTTCCTGTCGGAGCAGACGGTGTTCCTCTGCATTCCCCATGTACTTGCGTACAGTTCTCGCCGTTCCGAGCAGTACCGCTTTCTGCATGACTCTATAGATATTTTCGTCCAACTGAAGTTTCCTCAAGTTCTCTAGTAGTTTCTTCGGTATCAGGCCTGTAGATGAAATGACAATAGGGATGGTCTTGATATCTTTCAGCTTCCACTGTCTTCTGGTTTGTTCCTCGAGATCTCTGTTATTATTATTATTATTATTATTATTATTATTTTTTTTTTTTTTCTCTCTCCTTTTTTGAGGGTTTGTTTCATAACAGATGAATCACGGATCGAGAAAGACCAAGTGAAATCATCTGGAACTTCATCCTATCACAGACCGCACAATGGCTGCCGTCTGCAAAATTACAGCCTTCTGCATTTGAACGTAAGTATTCTCCGGTATGCTTAACTTCGACAAATTGCTTTTTAGTGTCTTGGGAATGATGCCAACGCCAGAGACAATCAGTGGTACGATATCTACACTCTGCATGCCCCATATTTGTTGAACTTCTTGTGCTAGTGTTTCGTATTTGAGGAGTTTCTCTTCATACTTTTGTTGCAGATTGTGAGCACTGGGCACAGCAACATCTATGAGGTAAGTCTTCTTTTTCCTTCTGTCTACCAATGTTATATCCGGTCTGTTATGCTGTACGGTCCTGTTGGTAAGGATTGTCTTGTCCCAATAGATCTTAAACTGTACATTTTCTCTGACAGCATTTGGCTCGTATTTATAGTAAGGTGTATCATCGTGCTCCATGCCACACATTTTCAGTAGCTCTAAATATACTATTTTGGCAACTTGGTTATGCCTCTCGATGTACTTGGTTTTCGCCAGTTTTGTGCATCCTGATATGATGTGATCTATTGTCTCTGTTTTCTCTGCACACAGTCTACACTGGTCACTTTGTATATCCTCCTTTAAGATGAACTTACTATAATTCCTCGTTTTGACAACTTGATCTTGGATAGCTATCATTGATCCTTCTGTTTCTGGGTTTAAATACCTTTGTGTGAGCCATCTAACAGATGCCGGTTTATCTACATGTGGTTCGTCTAGAGCTCTGCAGAATCCACCGTGCAGTTGTTTGGATTTCCACTCACTCAGCAGCTTCTGTTGGTTGCATGCATAGGTATGTCCTCTTTCGTTCTTTAGGTCCAGTGGCGTCAACTTGTTGTCAGCTTGAATAATGGTATGGTGTAACAGACGGTCTCTCCTCGAATAAAAGTACCTTCTCATGTTTTCCACCTGTCCATTATGTAAATTCTCGATATCAACTATTCCTCTGCCCCCAGAACCTCTCGGAAGATTAACTCGCTCGCAGCTTGATTTGGGGTGGTGCATCCTTGCTCTAGTAAGAGCTGTTCGCACTCTTCTATTCAGATCCTCGAGATCTGTTTGGGACCATTTAAACACCCCAAACGAGTAGGACAAAGCTGGGATCACGTACGTATTTATGGCCTTAGTTAAATTCGTTGAGTTCAGCTTTGTCTTGAGGACAGTCCGTAGCCTTTTATTGAATTCTGTCCTCAGTTCCTCCTTGACGGTAGTATGGTTTATCTTATTTGTCTGAAGAATGCCCAGATATTTGTAGGGTTCTTCGCTCAGACATTCTATTTGGGTTGTAGGTGTGATCTGCAGGGGCTCTGTATGCTGCAAAGTTCCCCTGTGTACAGTTACGGTTTTGCATTTATTGAGGCCGAATTCCATACCAATATCGGTGCTCATTTTATGAATTTGTTCCAGGACAATTTCTAGCTTCCTCTTTGAGCTGGTATAGATTTTGAGGTCATCCATGAAAAACAGGTGGGTGATATTGAAAGTGTTTTGCTCAGTTTTTATTTTTATTCCATGCCCCATCCGAACTATGGTGCTAGACAAGGGGTTCAGCGCCAAACAAAACCAGGGTGCGCTCAGGGGATCCCCTTGGAAAATTCCTCTCCTGATAGGAATTTCTTTGCTCTGTATGATCTGCTCAGTGGTATGTAAAGTAAGCACTGTGGACCATTGTCTCATCGATGTATTATTATTATTATTATTATTATTATTATTATTATTATTATTATTATTATTATTATTATTATTATTATTATTATCGGAGAAGTTCTTCGTCCGGCCCTTGCAGCGTCCCTTAACAAAAGAGATGAGCTGCAAGTGGCATCTAGAGTTCATGGGATCTGATGATATGCAGTGACCCAAGCAACACCGCCTTCTGCATTCTGTGCGCTAGTATCTCGGCCCAAGATCTGCAGGCCGGAATAATCTTCAATTCTTCCACGTAGTTGGCTCTCATTCCTCCGAGACATCCTAGGATCAGTACAACCATCCTAACTTTATGACCCGGGTACATAGTTCCAAGCTCGAAAACAAGATCTTTGTATTTTTGCCTTTTCTGCTCTTCCTTCATCACCATGTTGTTTTCTGCAGGGGATGAGAATTCCACGACGAACAATTCCTTCAGCTCTTTGTCCAAAAGAAGTATGTCTGGCTTTATTGCATTGATCTGCCTTGTTGTTGAGACAGGATAGTTCCAGTATATTCGAGCTTTCTCGTTCTGGACCACCGCTTCAATCTCCAGAGGCACATATGGTAGCACCGGTTCTTTGTCTATCTCATATGCCGCCCTCAGATGGAAGTAGAGAACTCGGAGTGCCGCGTTGTGTCTCTCTATATACCCCGATGGAGCATGGACTCTGCAGGCGGAAAGAATGTGCATAATCGTTTCTTGTTGACTATGGCACGCTCTGCACGTTGTTGGGGTGTCCATTTTCATGATGTTCTTTTTATACCATCTGGTATTTATTACTCCATCCTGACACGCCATCACAAATCCCTCCGTCTCTGACTTAAGGCTAGCCGACTTTAGAAAGGCGAAAGACAATTCTTCCGACAGATCTTGGTCTTTTAAACTCCTGAAAAATATGGAGTGCAGGCTCTTATTCATATGATGTTCGAGTAATGTATTCGACTGAGACTTCCGGATCAGTCTTGCTAGCCTTCTTTGGTCCGCTTGAGTGATCGGTGCTCCAGCACGCTCAGGATCGATCGACACGCCGGTTATACCGAGCTTCTCCAAGGCTCTCTGTGCAGCTCGGAATAGGAAGGCTCCGTGGTTCGCGAGTTCATGCTGAGCTACAAACTTCAGAAACGGATCTTCACTTCTTAGGACCCTTACTGCTGTTTCCAATGTTTGTTGATAGTGTTGATATTCCAAACATTGCAATCCTCTACCCCCCTGGCTTCGGGGAAGATAAATCCTCTGAATCGAGCTATTTGGGTGAAGGCTACGATTCATGTTCATCGTTTTTCTTGTTGACCTATCAAGATCGAGGAGTTCGTTCACCGTCCAATTTACCACCCCGAAAGAGTAGGTAAGTATCGGGATGGCTAGCATATTTGTAGCTGATACTTTGTTCTTTCCTGACAGCTGTGATTTCCAGATGTCTCTCAGCTTCTTCTTGTAGCTGGCTGATAAGGCGTCCTTTATCTGGGTTGTCTCCAGTACTCCCCTCTGTTTCATCCCGAGAAACTTATAAGTTTCTCCGTCTTCCAGACGTCGAAAAGTCATTCCATCTTCCAGTTGGATATCTTCTCCTGGATCATCAACCCTTCCCCTGCGGAGATGAAAAACAGCACACTTGTCCACACCAAATGACATTCCCACTGCAGAGGTGTACTCGGAAACGATATTCAATAGTTGCTGTAGTGCGGTCCTGGAGGGAGCGTAGAGTTTCAAGTCGTCCACGTACATTAGATGGGAGATCAGGTGGTTCCTTCTGCCTGGTGGACCGGCCTTGTATCCTATTCTGCTTGCCCTCAGCTCAATTGATAGTGGCATGAGTGTTATGCAGAATAATAACGGGCTTAGCGAATCTCCCTGGAACACTCCTCTTCTGTACCTCACCCATCCCGTATAAACGGTTCGTCCCTCTGCTCGGATGGCAAACTTCGTTTTCCACAACGCAATGATGCTTTCTATCGCATGGATGATGTTAGGGTGGACTTTCAGCATTTTTAATAGCCGTATGATCAGGTCGTGCGGCGAGGTGTCAAATGCTTTCGCGTAGTCTAACCATGATGTATGTAGGTCGCGCTTGTAATGTCTGGCGTCTAGGCATACGCTCTTGTCGATCAGCAAGTTGTCCTTGCATCCTTGCACTCCTTTCTTTGCTCCCCTCTGTTCGTAGATACTGTCCCACACTGGTCCAATAACCCTCAGAATTCGATCTTGAATAACACTTGTGAGTATCTTGTACAGTGTATTGAGGCAAGTGATTGGGCGATAGTTCTTGGGTTGCCCTAAGTCCCCTGATTTTGGTATCAGCACTGTCCTACCCTCCACCAACCATGAAGGAATGGGCTCACGGCGAATCAGCATTCCGCTGAATAATCTTGCCAGGTGTTTATGTGTAGCCGGAAAGCTCTTCCACCAGTAGTTCTGAATACCGTCTGGTCCGGGTGCTGTGAAATCATTCTTGTTCTTAAGGGCTTGTCTAATATCTTCGGCTGATATTTCAGAAAGTTCGTCGTTCTGCTGTAGGGTTTGATCACACATCTGCTGGAATCTGGGAAGTGCTGGAGTATCCCTGGTTTTTTCTGGTTGTTCGTACAGGCATTTCCAAAACTCTTCGACGTCCTGAGGTGATGGTGGGTTTTGCACCTCTTGCTGTTGAGGTTGAAATAATTTCGATGGTTCCGCGGTGAATGTGTTGTTATCTTCGATCCATCTTTTTCTCCTTATCAATTTCTTTCGTGCTGCTGCCAGTGATCTTATTTTATCTACAGCTTTCTGCTTCAGTAGATGGACTGTGGGCAAGTTAACAGTACCATGTATAGCACGAAGCTCCTCAATCATCTCCCTCATTCTCTTGCTCGGTTTAGTTTTTCCTTTCATAACATCTATGACACATTGGTACCAAGATGCCTGCTGCCTCATTGATTTTATTTTGATGTCAAGTCGATTCAGCCTTTTCCTATGCTTATTATTATTATTATTCGCAGCTGTACTTTTCGGTGGACATAGTAGATAAGCGGCTGCTCTCACTGCAGCCTCCACCTCTTCCAGTGAACAGGTCTCGTTAAGATGATCTTGGATGATGCTATTCAAAACGGCTAGATCTTCAGCCTTGTGTATTGATTTTATCCGGGTGGGTTTGATCAGTGGGTCTCCAACGGCAGCCTCAAATGCCTCTTTTGTATTGTCGACTAACTCTGATGAATCTCTCACTGTCCTTGGCCTTTGTTGCTGTCGGTCTGGAGCATCTGTCACCTGCTCTCCAGCTAGTTCTATCTCTGGAACTTCTCTCACTTGTTCCGTTCTTGGCCTTGCTTCCAGGGCTGCAGCTTCACTTCTGTGAGTCATCGCTTGGTGTTGTTGGTCCGGAGCATCTGTCACCTGCTCTTCAGCGCGTTCTATATCTGGAACATCTCTCACATGTTCCGTTATTGGCCTGTTGGGGCGTGTACCAGTCCTGGTTCGGCCCGCGATATCACTCAAAAGGGCTACAGCTTGTTCTTGAGTTATGTCAACCGTCAATTGCTGATGTTGGCTCAAAGCATCTGTCACCTGCTCCTCAGCTTGTTGTTCCAACCTTCCTTGCTCTCGAGACCGCTGCAAGATTCCTCTTCTTTTGAGATGACTGATCTGATCTCTCAGGTTTTGCTGCGTCATGTAGTTGAGGTCTGGACAATTTTCGCACCACAGACCATGCAGCCTATTCATGTATCCCCTTCTGTCGGGTCCTGATCTTCTGTATAGCGCAGACAGCAGGCTGTGCTGCTCGGGCGTCCACTTGTGGCGTCCCCTTTGTGCTGTCCTGTTTCGGCTGCCGGTTCCGACTACGGGGTGCTCTTGCGAGCTTTGAATCCCTATGCGACCGACAACCTGAACTCTCTCCTCGTCGATGTCCTCCTCGTCTAAAGGCGTAGCTTTTTGTGTGGCAGGCGCCCGCCTTCTCAGCGTTCTGCCGTTGGTGTCCCGCATGCTGTCACGTCCAGCACCAACTCCAGACGTGCCCTGACGATCCCCAGGCAGCGACTGTTTTCCGAGGCTTAGCTGATTTCTTTCCGACATCGGCTGAGAGTGACCGGGGTCCGCGGGGTTGTCACACCCGTATACTACTAAGTAGTACCCCCGTGCGTTATTATTATTATGACTTTAGCCTTGCGGCTTTCACACTCCTCTCCAGAGGAAAATTCACTTATCCCAGATATCTCAGATATCAAAAGGATGAAGCTCTGTTGGAGCCCTTTCCAGGTTTTCGGGCTCGTGATGGTGGTCGGGTCCGGGTCGCTCCTCGCCTCCTTGCTGTAGGTTGGATTCCTGCTCCACCCGCACTTCCTGTCGGAGCAGACGGTGTTCCTCTGCATTCCCCATGTACTTGCGTACAGTTCTCGCCGTTCCGAGCAGTACCGCCTTCTGCATGACTCTATAGATATTTTCGTCCAACTGAAGTTTCCTCAAGTTCTCTAGTAGTTTCTTCGGTATCAGGCCTGTAGATGAAATGACAATAGGGATGGTCTTGATATCTTTCAGCTTCCACTGTCTTCTGGTCTGTTCCTCGAGATCTCTGTATTTTGAAATTTTTTCAGTGTGCCTATCTAGAAGATTGGTATTATTTGGAATTGCCACGTCGATGAATAGTGCTCTGTCCTCATCCTTATTGAGCAATATGAGGTCTGGTCTATTGTGGGTTATTTTTCGGTCTGTGAGAACCGTGCGATCCCAGTAGAGCTTGTGATGTTCGTTTCCCAGCACAGCATCCGGATGGTAATTGTAATAAGGAACCTTTTTCGAAGTTAGAAGTTGGTGTTTTAGTGCCAATTCTTGGTGAAGAATCTTGGCAACAGCATCATGTCTATTTTTGTACTCCGTGCCCGCGAACTTCTGACATCCCCCGGTGATGTGCTGGATAGTTTCATGTGTCGCACAGCCATAACGACAGCTATCATCCGCCACTGAGGCATCCTTGGCGATGTACTTCATGTAATTTCTTGTTGGAATCACCTGATCCTGGATGGCGAGCATGAAGCCCTCTGTCTCAGGAAACAACCTTCCGGAAGTCAACCAGTAGTTCGACGCAGATATGTCGACGTAATCATGGTTGACGTCGTTCTGGTGCCTCCCATGCAAAGGTTTGCCAATCAGTTTTTGCATTTTACTTTCTGCAGAGTGTTCGACGGTTTCCAAGTGATCCTGTTGTAGCTTTAATGGTGTAGAACTATCAGCAACACAAACTACTCGATGGAGTTCTGACGAAGCTGCCTTGCTCAAAAAATATTTTCGAAGTCCTTCAATTTCCTGGGACATACGGTTGGACAAATCGACAATTCCTCTACCCCCAAGATGTCGTGGCAGCTCTGTCCGTTCTATTGAGCTTTTGGGGTGATGTTTATTGTGTTTAGTTATTATTATTATTATTATTATTATTATTATTATTATTATTATTATTATTATTATTATTATTATTATTATTATTATTATTATTAATTCTCGATGTTCACATTTATGATGGGAGAATTTTCCAACCAAAACTGAAAAATGTTACATCAAAATAACTTGAAATTTTCTAAGGAATCTATTTCTGCAATAAAAAAATGGCGTTCTGATCTGAAAAACGGAAGTTGACGTCATTTCCGGAAAAACCGGAGGTGCTCATGCCTTGAAAATATTTTATATTTCATCAGCATCGTGAAATACTCATGAGTGCCGAATTTCATGAAAATACCTTCAGTAGTTTCCCGTATAAATATGGGTGAGGTTCCCCGTGAAAGACCCTGTATAGTCGGTTAGAAAATACTTTTGAATAGTGGTCCAGGGGGTAGGCCAGATTTGGGCTGTTTTCTTAAATTAAATATTTTCTTGAATAAACAGCTGTGCTCTATGTAGAATCGTGAACAGTAGAAAATTATCATTTGAATGAATTATTCAAATTTGAACAATAAGAAAAAAATATAAAAATCCACAATTTCATCATGTAGAAATTCAAAAGTTCATTCACTCTTACACACATGTACACATGATCGAAATCAAGTTTTCATTTTAACAAATATGCACATGAATATTGTGATATTTACTTTCAACCAAACTTTTTGACTAATACTATACATCCTATTTCTGTATGAAGCAATAAAGATTCATTTATTTATATAACTGCCAGAAAAACCTCGGACGTTAGCCATTTGATCCGATTCGATTCAGATTCGAATAAATAATTATGGCATATTTTCTGAATCGACTAAATATAAAAAAAATTTAATCTTCAAGAAAAATGAAGATAACCTCAAGAATTTCCCACTAATGGACTCTCCACGAAAATAGAGGCCAGGACTTCTCTCAACGTTTCAACCTATCTAGTCTAGAAGTACTACGATCAACCAAAAGCAAGCAATTTGGGATACCCTGTAAGGTAATTTTCGCTTGACTGATATTTGTTCATAACCCTGCAAATCGGTGGACCTTAGAGTTGTATAAATAGTGCCCACTGTGTTACCTATTGATTTGAATTTGTGAACTCGAATTTTAATTTTCAATAGTTGTTTCAGCTGTGATTTCCAGATGTCTCTCAGCTTCTTCTTGTAGCTGGCTGATAAGGCGTCCTTTATCTGGGTTGTCTCCAGTACTCCCCTCTGTTTCATCCCGAGAAACTTATAAGTTTCTCCGTCTTCCAGACGTCGAAAAGTCATTCCATCTTCCAGTTGGATATCTTCTCCTGGATCATCAACCCTTCCCCTGCGGAGATGAAAAACAGCACACTTGTCCACACCAAATGACATTCCCACTGCAGAGGTGTACTCGGAAACGATATTCAATAGTTGCTGTAGTGCGGTCCTGGAGGGAGCGTAGAGTTTCAAGTCGTCCACGTACATTAGATGGGAGATCAGGTGGTTCCTTCTGCCTGGTGGACCGGCCTTGTATCCTATTCTGCTTGCCCTCAGCTCAATTGATAGTGGCATGAGTGTTATGCAGAATAATAACGGGCTTAGCGAATCTCCCTGGAACACTCCTCTTCTGTACCTCACCCATCCCGTATAAACGGTTCGTCCCTCTGCTCGGATGGCAAACTTCGTTTTCCACAACGCAATGATGCTTTCTATCGCATGGATGATGTTAGGGTGGACTTTCAGCATTTTTAATAGCCGTATGATCAGGTCGTGCGGCGAGGTGTCAAATGCTTTCGCGTAGTCTAACCATGATGTATGTAGGTCGCGCTTGTAATGTCTGGCGTCTAGGCATACGCTCTTGTCGATCAGCAAGTTGTCCTTGCATCCTTGCACTCCTTTCTTTGCTCCCCTCTGTTCGTAGATACTGTCCCACACTGGTCCAATAACCCTCAGAATTCGATCTTGAATAACACTTGTGAGTATCTTGTACAGTGTATTGAGGCAAGTGATTGGGCGATAGTTCTTGGGTTGCCCTAAGTCCCCTGATTTTGGTATCAGCACTGTCCTACCCTCCACCAACCATGAAGGAATGGGCTCACGGCGAATCAGCATTCCGCTGAATAATCTTGCCAGGTGTTTATGTGTAGCCGGAAAGCTCTTCCACCAGTAGTTCTGAATACCGTCTGGTCCGGGTGCTGTGAAATCATTCTTGTTCTTAAGGGCTTGTCTAATATCTTCGGCTGATATTTCAGAAAGTTCGTCGTTCTGCTGTAGGGTTTGATCACACATCTGCTGGAATCTGGGAAGTGCTGGAGTATCCCTGGTTTTTTCTGGTTGTTCGTACAGGCATTTCCAAAACTCTTCGACGTCCTGAGGTGATGGTGGGTTTTGCACCTCTTGCTGTTGAGGTTGAAATAATTTCGATGGTTCCGCGGTGAATGTGTTGTTATCTTCGATCCATCTTTTTCTCCTTATCAATTTCTTTCGTGCTGCTGCCAGTGATCTTATTTTATCTACAGCTTTCTGCTTCAGTAGATGGACTGTGGGCAAGTTAACAGTACCATGTATAGCACGAAGCTCCTCAATCATCTCCCTCATTCTCTTGCTCGGTTTAGTTTTTCCTTTCATAACATCTATGACACATTGGTACCAAGATGCCTGCTGCCTCATTGATTTTATTTTGATGTCAAGTCGATTCAGCCTTTTCCTATGCTTATTATTATTATTATTCGCAGCTGTACTTTTCGGTGGACATAGTAGATAAGCGGCTGCTCTCACTGCAGCCTCCACCTCTTCCAGTGAACAGGTCTCGTTAAGATGATCTTGGATGATGCTATTCAAAACGGCTAGATCTTCAGCCTTGTGTATTGATTTTATCCGGGTGGGTTTGATCAGTGGGTCTCCAACGGCAGCCTCAAATGCCTCTTTTGTATTGTCGACTAACTCTGATGAATCTCTCACTGTCCTTGGCCTTTGTTGCTGTCGGTCTGGAGCATCTGTCACCTGCTCTCCAGCTAGTTCTATCTCTGGAACTTCTCTCACTTGTTCCGTTCTTGGCCTTGCTTCCAGGGCTGCAGCTTCACTTCTGTGAGTCATCGCTTGGTGTTGTTGGTCCGGAGCATCTGTCACCTGCTCTTCAGCGCGTTCTATATCTGGAACATCTCTCACATGTTCCGTTATTGGCCTGTTGGGGCGTGTACCAGTCCTGGTTCGGCCCGCGATATCACTCAAAAGGGCTACAGCTTGTTCTTGAGTTATGTCAACCGTCAATTGCTGATGTTGGCTCAAAGCATCTGTCACCTGCTCCTCAGCTTGTTGTTCCAACCTTCCTTGCTCTCGAGACCGCTGCAAGATTCCTCTTCTTTTGAGATGACTGATCTGATCTCTCAGGTTTTGCTGCGTCATGTAGTTGAGGTCTGGACAATTTTCGCACCACAGACCATGCAGCCTATTCGTGTATCCCCTTCTGTCGGGTCCTGATCTTCTGTATAGCGCAGACAGCAGGCTGTGCTGCTCGGGCGTCCACTTGTGGCGTCCCCTTTGTGCTGTCCTGTTTCGGCTGCCGGTTCCGACTACGGGGTGCTCTTGCGAGCTTTGAATCCCTATGCGACCGACAACCTGAACTCTCTCCTCGTCGATGTCCTCCTCGTCTAAAGGCGTAGCTTTTTGTGTGGCAGGCGCCCGCCTTCTCAGCGTTCTGCCGTTGGTGTCCCGCATGCTGTCACGTCCAGCACCAACTCCAGACGTGCCCTGACGATCCCCAGGCAGCGACTGTTTTCCGAGGCTTAGCTGATTTCTTTCCGACATCGGCTGAGAGTGACCGGGGTCCGCGGGGTTGTCACACCCGTATACTACTAAGTAGTACCCCCGTGCGTTATTATTATTATGACTTTAGCCTTGCGGCTTTCACACTCCTCTCCAGAGGAAAATTCACTTATCCCAGATATCTCAGATATCAAAAGGATGAAGCTCTGTTGGAGCCCTTTCCAGGTTTTCGGGCTCGTGATGGTGGTCGGGTCCGGGTCGCTCCTCGCCTCCTTGCTGTAGGTTGGATTCCTGCTCCACCCGCACTTCCTGTCGGAGCAGACGGTGTTCCTCTGCATTCCCCATGTACTTGCGTACAGTTCTCGCCGTTCCGAGCAGTACCGCCTTCTGCATGACTCTATAGATATTTTCGTCCAACTGAAGTTTCCTCAAGTTCTCTAGTAGTTTCTTCGGTATCAGGCCTGTAGATGAAATGACAATAGGGATGGTCTTGATATCTTTCAGCTTCCACTGTCTTCTGGTCTGTTCCTCGAGATCTCTGTATTTTGAAATTTTTTCAGTGTGCCTATCTAGAAGATTGGTATTATTTGGAATTGCCACGTCGATGAATAGTGCTCTGTCCTCATCCTTATTGAGCAATATGAGGTCTGGTCTATTGTGGGTTATTTTTCGGTCTGTGAGAACCGTGCGATCCCAGTAGAGCTTGTGATGTTCGTTTTCCAGCACAGCATCCGGATGGTAATTGTAATAAGGAACCTTTTTCGAAGTTAGAAGTTGGTGTTTTATTGCCAATTCTTGGTGAAGAATCTTGGCAACAGCATCATGTCTATTTTTGTACTCCGTGCCCGCGAACTTCTGACATCCCCCGGTGATGTGCTGGATAGTTTCATGTGTCGCACAGCCATAACGACAGCTATCATCCGCCACTGAGGCATCCTTGGCGATGTACTTCATGTAATTTCTTGTTGGAATCACCTGATCCTGGATGGCGAGCATGAAGCCCTCTGTCTCAGGAAACAACCTTCCGGAAGTCAACCAGTAGTTCGACGCAGATATGTCGACGTAATCATGGTTGACGTCGTTCTGGTGCCTCCCATGCAAAGGTTTGCCAATCAGTTTTTGCATTTTACTTTCTGCAGAGTGTTCGACGGTTTCCAAGTGATCCTGTTGTAGCTTTAATGGTGTAGAACTATCAGCAACACAAACTACTCGATGGAGTTCTGACGAAGCTGCCTTGCTCAAAAAATATTTTCGAAGTCCTTCAATTTCCTGGGACATACGGTTGGACAAATCGACAATTCCTCTACCCCCAAGATGTCGTGGCAGCTCTGTCCGTTCTATTGAGCTTTTGGGGTGATGTTTATTGTGTTTAGTTATTATTATTATTATGACTTTAGCCTTGCGGCTTTCACACTCCTCTCCAGAGGAAAATTCACTTATCCCAGATATCTCAGATATCAAAAGGATTAAGCTCTGTTGGAGCCCTTTCCAGGTTTTCGGGCTCGTGGTGGTGGTCGGGTCCGGGTCGCTCCTCGCCTCCCTGCTGTAGGTTGGATTCCTGCTCCACTCGCACTTCCTGTCGGAGCAGACGGTGTTCCTCTGAATTTCCCATGTACTTGCGTACAGTTCCCGCCGTTCCCAGCAGTACCGCCTTCTGCATGACTTTATAGATATTTTCGTCCAACTGAAGCTTCCTCAAGTTCTCTAGCAGTTTCTTCGGTATCAGGCCTGTAGATGATATGACAATAGGGATGGTCTTGATATCTTTCAGCTTCCACTGTCTCCTGGTTTGTTCCTCGAGATCTCTGTACTTTGAAATTTTTTCAGTGTGCCTATCTAGAAGATTGTTATTATTTGGAATCGCCACATCGATGAATAGTGCTCTGTCCTCATCCTTATTGAGCAATATGAGATCTGGTCTATTGTGGGTTATTTTCCGGTCTGTGAGAACCGTGCGATCCCAGTAGAGCTTGTGATGTTCATTTTCCAATACAGCATCTGGATGGTAATTGTAATAAGGAATCTTTTTCGAACTCAGAAGTTGGTGTTTCAGTGCCAATTCTTGGTGAAGAATCTTGGCAACGGCATCATGTCTATTTTTGTACTCCGTGCCCGCGAACTTCTGACATCCCCCGGTGATGTGCTGGATAGTTTCATGTGTCGCACAGCCATAACGACAGCTATCGTCCGTCACTGAGGCATCCTTGGCGATGTATTTCATGTAATTTCTTGTTGGAATCACCTGATCCTGGATGGCGAGCATGAAGCCCTCTGTCTCAGGAAACAACCTTCCGGAAGTCAACCAGTAGTTCGACGCAGATATGTCGACGTAATCATGGTTGACCTCATTCTGGTGCCTCCCATGCAGAGGTTTGCCAATCAGTTTCTGCATTTTACTTTCTGCAGAGTGTTCGACGGTTTCCAAGTGATCCTGGTGTAGCTTTAACGGTGTGGAAGTATCAGCAACACAAACTACTCGATGGAGTTCTGACGAAGCTGCCTTGCTCAAGAAATATTTTCGAAGTCCTTCAATTTCCTGGGACATACGGTTGGACAAATCAACAATTCCTCTACCCCCAAGATGTCGTGGTAGCTCTGTCCGTTCTATTGAGCTTTTGGGGTGATGTTTATTGTGTTTAGTCAGCATCGTCCGTATTTTTCTCTGTAAAGCTGCTAAATCGGTGGTCGTCCAAGAGATAATACCAAATGAATAGCTCAGCGCCGAGCAAGCGTAGGTGTTAATCGCTTTTATCAGGTTCTTGCTGTTAAGACCAGTTCTCATTATCCTTCTCAATCTTCGGGTAAACTCCTCCGTTAATTCTTTCTTCATCTGGGTCTGATTGATTTTTCTTGCCTGTTTTATGCCTAGATACTTGTATGTGTCTCCTTCCTTCAATGCTTCAATTTCTGCACCTTCCTTGAGTTTGAACGTACCATCTTCCATTTTCCCTCTCGTTATGTTTAGCAGTCGGCATTTTTCTAGTCCAAACTTCATTTTGATGTCTTCCGAGAATCCTTCCACCATTTTCAGCATCAGTTGCATTTGTTTTTTGGTAGATGCGAAGAGTTTCAAATCGTCCATGTAAAGGAGATGATTCAGTTTCATCATAGTTCTACTGCCGCTCTTGATGGAGAATCCGTAGTCCGTAGAATTCAATCTATGAGACAAGGGATTCAGGGCCATGCAGAACCACAGAGGGCTCAGCGAGTCTCCTTGGAAAATTCCGCGTCTTATTGGAATAGGTCCTGTTGTAATGGAGCAATCTGCTGCTTTCATTTGAAGACTAGTACGCCAGGTTGACATGGCGTTTTTAAGGAACTTAACAATATTAGGATCCACCTTGTAAATCTTCAAGATCGTCAAGAGCCATTCGTGAGGTATAGAATCGAATGCTTTTTTGTAGTCTATGTACGCAGCGTAAAGATTCCTTCGCTTGGAGAACGCTTGATTGCAGATAACTGAATCTATTATTAGTTGTTCTTTGCACCCTCGGCTGTCTTTGGTGCATCCTTTCTGTTGCATGGCGATGATGTTATTCCTTTCGCAATGGTTGTAAATTCGGTTCGAAATGCACGATGTGATTAATTTGTACATCGTTGGAAGACATGTGATTGGTCGGTACTTGGATGGGTCTTCTGTATTCCTTTGGTCTTTAGGTAACAGGTATGTTGTGCCATGTGTAAGGAATACTGGCATTCTTTCAGGATTTTCAATGACATCATTTATTGCGGAGGTCAATTTGTCATGCATGATCCAAAGTTTCTTGATCCAGAAGTTCTGTAATCCATCAGGCCCAGGTGCTTTCCAGTTGTGCAGTCCTCTGATAGCTGATTTTACTTCTTCAATTGTGATCATGTCATGCTGCATCGGCTCATATTTTATAGCTTCAGATTTTTCATCTTCAATCCATCCGGTATTTCCATTGAACTGAGGTTTCGTTGATAATTGTTCGGTCCAGAATTGTTCAATGGCTTCCTTTGGTGGTAACTTTCCATTTTCTCCATCCGACGATGTGAGTGACCGGTAGAAAGATTCTTCGGACTTATTATTATTATTATTAATTCTCGATGTTCACATTTATGATGGGAGAATTTTCCAACCAAAACTGAAAAATGTTACATCAAAATAACTTGAAATTTTCTAAGGAATCTATTTCTGCAATAAAAAAATGGCGTTCTGATCTGAAAAACGGAAGTTGACGTCATTTCCGGAAAAACCGGAGGTGCTCATGCCTTGAAAATATTTTATATTTCATCAGCATCGTGAAATACTCATGAGTGCCGAATTTCATGAAAATACCTTCAGTAGTTTCCCGTATAAATATGGGTGAGGTTCCCCGTGAAAGACCCTGTATAGTCGGTTAGAAAATACTTTTGAATAGTGGTCCAGGGGGTAGGCCAGATTTGGGCTGTTTTCTTAAATTAAATATTTTCTTGAATAAACAGCTGTGCTCTATGTAGAATCGTGAACAGTAGAAAATTATCATTTGAATGAATTATTCAAATTTGAACAATAAGAAAAAAATATAAAAATCCACAATTTCATCATGTAGAAATTCAAAAGTTCATTCACTCTTACACACATGTACACATGATCGAAATCAAGTTTTCATTTTAACAAATATGCACATGAATATTGTGATATTTACTTTCAACCAAACTTTTTGACTAATACTATACATCCTATTTCTGTATGAAGCAATAAAGATTCATTTATTTATATAACTGCCAGAAAAACCTCGGACGTTAGCCATTTGATCCGATTCGATTCAGATTCGAATAAATAATTATGGCATATTTTCTGAATCGACTAAATATAAAAAAAATTTAATCTTCAAGAAAAATGAAGATAACCTCAAGAATTTCCCACTAATGGACTCTCCACGAAAATAGAGGCCAGGACTTCTCTCAACGTTTCAACCTATCTAGTCTAGAAGTACTACGATCAACCAAAAGCAAGCAATTTGGGATACCCTGTAAGGTAATTTTCGCTTGACTGATATTTGTTCATAACCCTGCAAATCGGTGGACCTTAGAGTTGTATAAATAGTGCCCACTGTGTTACCTATTGATTTGAATTTGTGAACTCGAATTTTAATTTTCAATATTGAGAAATATATTGATTGATAGTATCGATTAATTCAATTTGATCATCTTCTCATGAACAACTTGTACATTTTAGGTCAAAACAGAAAACAGTGTCATAATACTCTATAATAAGAAGATTGAAAATCGTGAAGAATGGACGAAGTCAGCTTTGTAGAGAAGCTGTTACATCATCCATTCTCAATATGACTCGATAAATCTGATGATATTCAATTACTCACCAATCTATCGTGCACCCATTTATCAGGGAAGGAAACATTCTGCATCTCAATCTGAACGCATCACCAATTGGGCTCATACATAAAGCAACATGTAAGTTACTTTTCACTCTTTCAATAAAATAGTTGTACAGTGCAAGGGGTGTGGAGTCAATTTTTTTCGGCTGCAAAAAGATACCAATGAACAAATTATAATGTTATTTATATTTTCAATAAGGTCAAAATGTAACAATTTCCGAATTGTGTTGAAATTTAATGCGCTTCGGTCGATAACGATTGGCGGTAGTCAATGAAGAATAAGCTAGTAATATTTTTATTTAATGATCATTATGGGGCCTTGTTTGGTTCACATCAAGATTCATTCCATATGAAGCGAGCGAGCAACCATCTACAGGCACTTTTTTACGTAGAATCCATTGATGAGCTCAAAATATTTTTTATTTGTAATCATAAGATGAACTTCCATTTTTTGAAATGCAAACTTTTGTCAGAAGATTCTATATATGGAAGTGCCTAAGAAAGTTGAAGTTCAAGATCTGTTATTTCAAAGACAAAAAAGTTATGAGAACTTTTCGGAATCATCAAAATCAAAATTTTTGTATATAACTCGAAATCTAAAAAAGATAGGCCGATTCTGTTTTCAGATTTGGATAAGTCATGAAAAAAGAGCTCGGCAATGTGTCATCCGTTTTCTTCTAGCTGCGACAGTTGTCGAGATCCCCTCAGTGTACTATGAATTTTGCTCACCCTGTACTTTGAACCGATTCTAAACAGTTCAAAGTAAAACCAAAACCAATATTACATTCCCAATAAACACAGATACGTGGAAGTAACGTTGAGTTTTTAAGTATCGTTTACGTTGAGAAACCGGCAAAATGTCGTAAGGAAATACGTTTCGTTCTAGTGTTACAGTAACGTAGCGGACAATGTTTTTGGAATGGAAATTCTACGGGAGAATAACGTTGCAATTCGATTCAAATTTACATTGTTAAAATACACAATAAAAATTATTTCAGACAATTTTATCGTTCCGAAGATTTTATTCGATGGTGAGGAATATCAGTCACAAGGAACAGTTGTATACAATTTATTCGATGGCAACCTTTCTGAGCATTGATTGATGAAGGAGCTAAATGCTCAGAAACGTTGCCATTGAATGAATTGTATACAACTGTTCCTTGTGACTCATATTCCTCACCATCGAACAAAAAAAAAAACCTTGATGTTAATTTTGAAATATACATAGCATGGGATATTTTTCAAATATTTATGAAATATTTGTACGCAAGGTTTTGAATATTTAATAAATCTTTCGTTGAAATATTCATGAAATAAAGTTTTGTCCGACTTTTTCTCACATTGAAATATTTTATGAAATATTTCATATAGATTTTTGAAATATTTTCTACAACATTGTGTGAAATCTTTTCTAAAGATCATAGTAATATTACATGGAATATTTACGCAAGATTTCTTCTAATTGAAGAAAATGTTTCCTGAAATCTTCAGAAGAGGTTTTCGAAATCTTCCAACGAGGGGGTCTGAAATGTTACGAAATATATTTCTGCGATGTTTGTGTAAAGTTGCTGGAATTTTTCTAGAAATATTTTTGGAAGATTTATATGCAATAATAGGAAATATTTCCATGAAAATTTAGGAAATGTTTTGAATTATATTAAGCGTTATCTACCTTGAAATATTCTGCAATAATATGCAAAAAAATATCTTGCGGAGTCTCTGAACAACATTTCGCCAGGGTAGCTGAATAACTCCATAAAATACATGTTCCTGAAGAATTGAGCAATACTTTGAACATATATCTTCAAAGTAATACAAAATTTTTAAGGATTTGTATTTTATAAAATCCCTTGCTAAATATTCTTCAAAGATCTCGCAAGATATTTTTTGAGGAACATTATATTTATATGTATAAGGTTTTCCTGAAATAGTATAACAAGGTTATATTTGTATTGAATAGATCAAAATCAGTTAAAAAAATTTATTCAGTTTCCATTAACTGCATTAAAATATGTATCAATATACACGAAACCTTTATCTTCGTCATCAGGATCTGCAGATAATTGAAATGGAAATTGTCGTTGGCTACTGGCATTCCTGGAATAAATATATTTTTATGATTTTTCGGAAACAGATAGTTTCATTTTTTGTCAATTTAGGGTCATGAAAGTTCTTCTATGAAGAATTGTGGTAATTATCGCAAAATTGGAGGAGTAATTAATATGTACTTTTCAGAAAATTAATTGAGCAGCAGTAAATACGGGGTCTTCATTAAAGATTGTTACATAGCATTTGGCTTCAAATGATGCTCCTTACTAGAGGGTTTTGAACTGAATAACATCATAGAATTTCGAAATTGACGTCAACTGGTGTAAAAATTATTTATAAAGAACCTGTCTGTACTAGATGATACTACATGGGTGGTATGGAATATTTATAGTACTGAAAAGATACACTTTTTGCTATTAGAACAAATAGATGCTAACAGAAGATTATATAGTGCAAGTCTCTAACTTTGAACAAATTCAGTAAATCGAAGGCATTTTTTTTGTCGTAAATATGCCCGGACAGAGCGATCGGTAGTTTAAGTTTCGCTATTTTTCATTCAGAAAAATGTTGTAGAGCGTGACCTTAATTTCAGACATGACGTCAAAGATAATTTTTTTATGACTACTCTTAAGTTACACATACGCATCCAAATATTAAGTTTTTATTTCATATTCTTTTGTTCGATCTTTCAACAAACGTTGTGACCCACAGAACGACAAAATAATGAATATCCTCGTTAATCTTCGCTGCTACTCTCATTAATTAGTTTTATTCAACTTTTTATTTGACAGAAAACGATTATCAAGAACCTCGTGACATTCAATTTTTGCAATAACCGAGTTATTTCTTCGAGGTAAATCAGAATCCCTCGTTTTCGAACTAGTCGATGTTTGTTGAATATCTTTTCAACGACAAAAAATAAGACTTTGATATTTGGTACATACTTAAGTGTAACTTGATAAAACATTCAGAAATGGACTTAAAAAATCGAGAGGATAACCACTATGTGAAAAATGTACATTGATTTCGGAAATCAAGATGATTTCGACGATGATTTCGGGATTTCGAATGATGATTTCGTGATTTCGGATGATGATTTCGGTCTTCAAAAGTACATCGATTTCGAAAGTGGTTAGCCCCTCGGAAAAATTAAAAAAATTTCGATAATGTATCAAATTACAGTATCATATTCCTAAACTTAAGAAAACGCCATTTAAAAATACTAATCAACATGTGCTAGTATATTTACAACTTAGAACATAGAATATCAGGAAGGAGCTTTTTCGAATAAATGTGACGGGAATTGTGCGACGGAAACGGCCATATTGGTCTTCCAAATTCTGATTTGAAAACATTGAACTCTATGTTCTCATAGAGTTCAATGTTTGAAAATGGCAGACTTGGAAGTCAAATGATTCTGTTATCTGTGGCCAAATGAACATAGTGATGTTTTAACTTAATTTTGTTAATTTGAATTCCTGAAATTTGCTGGAAATAAGGATTTTGGATATTTTAGCGTGAATAATTCATAGGTAGGTGATTTTTTAAGCTGGTATTAATTATGAGTTTCTGAATTTCATGACATAACAAGGTTATCCCATGACAATAACCCTCCATGGGCGTAGGTGATGTTAAGTCATAGACCCTAATACCATTAAGCCAAGCAGTGTTAGGCGGGGTGAATTTCCGCTTTTATTATCAATTTGAACGAGCGTGAAAAAGCTTCTGACTTTACGTCAGTGCTTTCCTAATTTTTTTGATTAATCAGAATCAACTGACTATTGAAGTTAGTTTTTTGGAAACTTCATTGTCCTACGCCACTGTTGAAACGGAAATATATGTCGGCCATATTTCTCCTCTATTCCGGTCAAATTGAAATGAGCAATATGCTCCTTCCTGTTATTCTATATTCTAAGATTTACAACAAAAACACTGCCCTTTTTCACAGAATTTGTTTGAAGTTAGACGTACACACTCTATGAAGTGAAGTCATTATTTACAAAACAACAAGAGCCCTAAAAAAATTCTCATCACGAGAACAATTTTAGTGCAGATTCTATTTTGACAGCAACTAGTCGTAAAAAGAAACACAAAATTCATTCTATTCTGAGGGTTAACTGAAGAAAAGCATAAAATCTCAGGATCTGAAAAAATTATAAAACTCACTTTTTATTCCGTCCACCATCTGAAGTCATCCAACCATATCCGTATGGGTAACACTTTGTATTATTTCGGCATCTGTCGCTTCTTCATATTTTGTCCTGACACCAAAAGATACTGCAAAACATTCACAGTATGAGGTATGATACAACTTCAATCAAATGATATAATACGAGTAGAAATCCATAAAACAAGGAATTCATCACCTCCCAATCACATGTTAAGATATTATAAAAAGAATAAAGATTAATTCGAAAATTTCATTGAAAAGATTCAACCTGTCGTTGATGAAAAATAATAAAAATGAACATATACAAATATTTCGGTGTCATTATGGCACAAATGGATAGATTTAATAACACGTGTAAGTAGATGGAAAACGTTAAAGAGGAAATAAGTTACTTACCAAGAATCAAGTGGTTATCAAACTGGAATTTATTTCGTTCCATATCAATACACACGTTAGTCTCACACAAACACACGAAACGATCGAGACAACGCGCAAACGACAAAATCAAAATGGCACCAATGAATGCTTCCTTGTTCGGCTTGCGCTTCTTCGAATGGAACCCGAATCTCACGTAGTGCCTACTATCGTTTCTCGTTTCTGCACTGACTCTGAGCAGCTGGCTAGAGTGGCTAGTGATCAGCGTTGCCGGGTCCAGAAATTTTATTCCCCAGTATACGGTATCCAGAGTAGAGTAAATCTTTACTATGTTGAATTACCTAGATTATGGTTTTTTATTTTTATCAAGCCTTGAGAAGAACGGAGAGAGAATATCGACTTCTGAAAGTAGTACTTATTGAGTTCATTTGTATCCAAGGAATAAAATAAATAAAGTCAGTTCCTAAAGACAATATGATTAAAAATAATTCATCTACTTCACAAATTATTTATTACTTATAATGATTGAATGCCGATTATACAGTTACAGATAGAAGCTGAATCCAATGTTGAACCCAATTGAACTGACTGCCTGACAATGACAAAATAGACCTGAACTGTCCAAAATTACAATGGATTCAACTTTGAACTCGGTTTGAACCTGAACTGTAGAATGTGAAACCGTGGCTTAGAGTAATTGAAGATAGTGTAATATATGAAGTAGAACAGATTTCTGGACATCGGAAAATAAATCGTAGGGAAATTTCTCCAACCTGGCATCGCTGCTGATTCTATCGGGGGGGGGACTGGGAATGCCGCGTCGACGCACACTAGTCCAGTCGAGAGAAGAGCGCGTTATTTGTTAAGTTAACTAGGATACGACGAAAATTTAAAGCTGCATTTAATATACATAAAGGGGTAGTAGGTGAATGTAATTGAGTATCTCCGAAGTAATTCAAGGGATAAAATGAAATATGAATTAATTTTCAATATAGACTATATCGTCAAATATATTCATACAGATAGATATTTTGTTGTTGTTATTTGCTCTTTCGACGTACTATTATGACTACCCAGTGAAAAGACAGTAACTTTAGACAAGAGGGATGCTAACGTCAAAACATTGAATGAAAAGTCAGTAGAATATTTCACGGATATAACCCAAAATATTCCGCACAAAAATCCGAAGATGTGTTGAAATATTCCTGCAGTATTTCTTATATATTTATTTAAATATATGAATTCTTATATGAAAACGTTTCGGTCAAATTAAAATATCAATATCTTTCAAAAATATTTCCTGAAATATTTCATGAAATATCAACAATTTATTTGGGCTTCCACTTCATCTTTCAGAAATATTGCAAAGAAATATTCTGGAGCGATTTCTGAAATATTTATTGTAGCATTACTTGAAACGTTAATGAAATGTTCAGTTGCATTATAGGTACTTTGGAAGACAAATAAAATATTTTATACATATTAGCGTTCTTCATACACATTATTCGCCAGCCAATCTTTCAAAGAGCATTCAGTAAGATTTCGGTAATGAAAATTGATATAATTTCCACACTTTCAGCTTTTCATCGGAAATCTTCCACTGAAATATTACTTTAAGGTGTTTTCCAATGTATTATGTAGACGAATTAGAAAAATTTAGTTTATATTCCTGCAAATATTTTTTTAAAAAATAGAAATATTTCCCACAAATATTCTGATTCCTATGGATATTTATTTTCCTGGAATATTGCAAAATCTGTCATAAAAATTTCGTAGAATATTTCATGAAATATTAATGAATCTTATGGAGTCATATTTCATGAAACATTTATTATATATCCTGGAAATATTCTGTCAATCTTGCGAAAACTTTCTTGCCGTAAATATTCTCGAAACCTTTCATAAATATTTCAATGAAATCTTTCTTGAGAATATTTTGAAATTTTTCACTGCAATATTCCATGCTATGTGGGTACGTTTCGTTCTAGTGTTACAGTAACGTAGCGGACAATGTTTTTGGAATGGAAATTCTACGGGAGTATAACGTTGCAATTCGATTCAAAGTTACATTGTTAAAATACACAATAAAAATTATTTCAGACAATTTTATCGTTCCGAAGATTTTATTCGATGGTGAGGAATATCAGTCACAAGGAACAGTTGTATACAATTTATTCAATGGCAACCTTTCTGAGCATTGATTGATGAAGGAGCTAAATGCTCAGAAACGTTGCCATTGAATGAATTGTATACAACTATTCCTTGTGACTCATATTCCTCACTATCGAACAAAAAAAAAACCTTGATGTTAATTTTGAAATATAATTTTATTTGTTTTTTCTTCTCACCCCTCCTCGCCTTGTGATCGTGCACAATAGCCAAAATTATCTCTTATCGAACTAGGTTCATGAAGGCACAAATATCCACGACCGTGGTGGGACAAGGCAAGTCGACAATATTCATTCTCGGCCGTTTTGAATAACCTATCCAAGATGAGGGATAGATTGCTATCTCCAGTTTGTCTGCCTATCTATCTTTGTAGTTATCTATCTATGGTTTGCATTTCACAATTATGGTTTGACGTTATCTATCTCAAGGCAAGGAAAGTGTAAATATTTGAAGATTATGTATAAAAGGTTAATCGTGTGTATGACTACATACCCGTATACACCGTTTCATTAAACGAGCTTAATTCCTTAATGTCTTTTTTTCCCATAGAGATTCAATGCTAAAACGTCGTTCAATGAAAGGTGCATACGGCAATAAATACATCACAATAATTGTTGGTCGAGATTCTGAACCACGCAATACTTATGATATCCTCAACCGTAAGTACCTTCAAATGAAAGCGCCGTTGTTATCGATATTCATTTTTCATTAATTTCAAGTTCTGAAGGCAATTATTTTTTCAGCCTAAATCAAAACCAATGACTAAATAAAGGTCATGCGTTTGGTAGAATTTGTAGCAGCTGATGCGGTTATTACCAGCAGAGCTATTAATGCTACCAACAATAATAACATTGCGCCCTCAAATATGGATTAATTAAATCCAATAATTCACTCATAGCACCTTTACTCAGTTGAATTCTACATGTGAACTCGTAATCATTCAAAATAATCATGTAATCAACTCGTGCTTTATAAACTGTTTGTATTATGGTCTCTTCCGATTCACTTTCTTCTCATCAACCATCTCTAATAATTTAATGTCGCTGTCGTCGCTACCCAAATAATCTATTTTTTAAGGTTAATAACAATTCAATTGTCAAGAAAACAGCACTGAAATGCACCCTGATAAAAATTTCCAATGCTTATCTCTACCCCTTACTGCTCGAACTCGACAGATCAAAAAACTGAACTACCGGAGATAATTTTCACAATCGATGGTTTACTTCAAATTTCTTTGAAACGCAGATAGGCGCATATATATTGAAAGTTCCTATCTCTGGTTGTCAATCTAACCTGATTTGAGAGGAAGGGATAGATCGCTGGGGCCAGTGAGAATCGCTATCTGCAGATAGAATATTGAAACGTAAACAAGCACAAAAAGACAGATCGGTCTATCCCTAGTATCTATCTATCCACCGTTTTGATGGATAGATAGGTTATTGAAAACGGCCGTTAGAAAATTATGTACAGAGTTCATTATCATATATTATCAATGAAAATGACCTGCCAACTTGACCGAACCAGTTTTTGAGATTTTTTTATTGAAAGAACAATTGAAAAGTGTCTTTAGAATGTAACATTTGTTTTTCAATATCACAGAAATAGAAGCACCAATTTACAGAGCCGAAAAATGAGTTTGCCATCATAACTTGAAAACAAAAGAAGTTAGAGGGATGCGGTTTTGGCCATCATCCAACTTTTGAATATCGAGGTCAGAAACGTGCCATCCTTTTTCCCTAGTTCTCACGGTTACAGAGCTGCTATTCAATCCCATCGAATATTGCCCACCTTTTGGTATCGTTTCTACTCTCTTCAAAAGAAGCTACTTGAGAAATAAAAAAAAACTGTTTCACACTTCCATACTTATTAGACCCGTCGTAAAACTGGTGCAGCTTATGTTAACATACGCAGCACTACTCTTTACCCTTCTGAAAAACTCACCACTTCATCAACTCCAGATTTTTCAAACCAAAATTTTACAAATAATTACGAATAGAAATTGAAATACCCGTATTAGACGGAGAGGCAGTGCCAAAAAAGTCTATGAATTCATTGAGTCCGTTTTTATCCAGGTGATTATAATCATAATATACAATTAAATGTTGTGGTCAGTCAAGTGGATATTAGAACCGGTGCCTCAGGTGAGCGGTCCAACATGTCGTGATCACCGACATAATAAAATAAAGGATCCCGCACACTTACTCAGGAAAAGCAAGTCCAATGAATTTTCCCCATTTTCACATATTATATTTATGTCAACCTTAAGAACAATATATCAGATTTTCACGAAGGTCTTACATCCGGTTTGTTCTATAGGGCGTTCAAAAGTTGAGGCTACGGAAAAATGAATCTTTAAATTTTGATGATAATTGTTCTAAATTTCAGAATTCCATCATGATGCCTTGGGTTCTGAATAACAAGATATCACAGATATCTGAACACCGCCCACCACGTTAAGTTTCGTTATACAGGCTGTTCCATGAAGCTGTATAAGTAACTGAATGTAACTTTGTTAGTGACTTTGGGACCATCCTGAGTTTTTCAAAATATGATTCCATAATGTATGTCCACCTCTGTAGGAAGTTTCATTAATATACAAACAACAGGTGCTAAATTATTCAGGTTTAAATTCGGATTTCATACAATTTTTCTTTAAAACTTATATGTAGTTGAGATTGCTGTCAAGGAATATAGGTTTTCATTCAGTATAATTATTATGATAGGTATTAACGGTCGATCGAAAGGTGTTTATATTCAGGAATGTACAGGATGGACATAATTCGGTGTCACTAATCTCCTCATTTCGCTATCTCAAAATCTGTTTATATAGAAAAATATTATTATCATTCTAGGTTGTTGTATCTTTGAGCACTCTAAGGATGCATATTTTCTTAAATATTATACCATAAAATTATGTCGACCTTTGTGAAAAATTTCATTCGTGTATAAATAATTAAAAGATTGTTGCCAAATCATCCAGGTTTTAGTTCATTACTTGAAATAATAATTATCAACAATTTACATAAATCATCTGACAATCCTTGTTTTATTTCGCATAGAAAAGTGAGAAGATCTTTCTTAGAAATGTGCCTCGATTCAGTTTCATCTTCGGGAACTGGCAAACACTGTCTAAACAAGTCAAGAAATTCATCTTTTGTAATTGGACAAAGGACTTTGAATTCCTCATCAGTAAAATCCTTCTCGTCATGATACCTCCATTTAAGGGCTTCTTCATGGCATTCGCGCATTTTTTTTTGTAGAAATGTAGAGATTTGTATTCCGTTCATACTAATGTATTTCTTTATGTATCGTAAACCAACAAGGAGAGGACGAGGTATAAAAAAATCCTCATTCATGTGGTGTCTGCAAATTCTAGCATTCTTACTAATATATATGTCATGTGCTATGAAAATTTCCACTCTGCATTTCAGTGTTAACCTGCAAAGATCACCACCAAAATGCAAATGAAGCACGCATGACTTGGAGTTTGACGCAAAGTATTTAATTTAGCTGGTACTGTAGAATCATCATTTATGTCGTTGATTTCTTCAGTTATCTCTTTCGAACAATTAATGTACAATCTTGTTAATGGGTTACTTCAAATGTTCAACTACCAGTAATTCTAATACTTTACTCTTCTCTATCTATTCGTTTAAGGTTATTTAATGGAAACTCATGATCACATAGGAAACATGCATATCTATTTCGCGCATTCATTGCTGTCTTTTCACATTAACTTTCTATAACTTTATACCCATAATGGTCGCAACGATTAAAAAAAGGTTAGGAAAGCTAACCAACCGTTCAAGTAGCCTACAGAATTCATAAAAAATCAAATAATTGACAGTAATCTCAACTACAGATAAGTTTTGAAGAAAAATGGTATGAAATCCGAATTTAAATCTGAATAATTTTGCAACTGTTCTTTGTACATTAATGAAACTTCCTACAGAGGTGGACATACATCCTGGTATCATATTTTGAAAAACTCAGGGTGGTCCCAAAGTTACTAACAAAGTTACGTTCAGTTACTTATAGAGCTTCATGGAACAGCCTGTATAACGAAACTTAACGTGGCGGGCGGTGTTTGGATATCTGTGATATCTTGTTATGCAGAACCCAAGGCATCATAATGAAATTCTGAAAATTAGAAGAATTATCATCAGAATTTAAAGATTCATTTTTCCGTAGCTGCAACTTTGGAACGCCCTATAGAACAAACCGGATGTAAGACCTTCGTGAAAATCTGATATATTGTTCTTAAGGTTGATATAAATATAATATGTAGAAATGGGGAAAATTCACTGGACCCGCTTTTCTATGCAATGAACATACCAAATTGTATTTTAAAAACAAAAAATTTTTCCATATAATGTTACACCAGTTACAATTGTCATTAAATAACCTCAAATTCGGTAATGTACGAGATGATTTTAATTTACGTGAATGTATTAATGTTTGTATCTGTTTATTTTAGACACCCTGAAGAAGCAATAAAGTATTGCGAAAGCTTGGTTTAGAAAAAAGAGTACCACATTTTTTCCTATCAAAAGTGAGCCTCTATTTCCTGAAACATATGTTTATAGTTCAAAAAGGCTCTTACCTCAAACTACACTATATATATATATATATATATTTAATAGTCTTTAAGATTATTGATATAATTCTCCCTACAAAAGTAGTCGTTATACCCTTATTCACAAATATATATATATATATATATATATATATATATATATATATATATATATATATATATATATATATATATATATATATATATATATATATTCAGTTTATTAGTTAAGGGTATAACGACTAATTTGATGGGAGAATTTTTAAGTCAAACTCTTCATTCTATGCCAAGCTTTCGAATATTTATTTTATTCTTCATCAGGGCTTCTGAAATACAAACATATACATAAATTTCACAATTCATTTTTGTTTCCTTTCCAAACTCACTGAATATGAGGTTATATAATATAGGAGTTCTCCAAAGCTTCAAACAATTTTACTGGACATCACCGAGTTACCGAACAAATATTTTCTGATTATTTACTTATTGTGTCAATTTAGTATTTCTATATGACACCTGACATCTAACCATCGACTGGACCATCGAAAAATATGGAGTTTCTTTCTGATTGTTCTAACAGGTACTTATATATGATACTTAATTTGTTTGTGTCTGTTTTTTTATTGATGGCATTTCCTTGTTTATTTATCTCTATCATTTCTTATATAATTCTTTTTTGGTAATTTTTTTCTATCCTCAATACTTTCACATCCTGGAAATTAATTTCGTGATTTGAATTGAAAGCATGTGTTGCTAACGCACATCTCTCATGATGTTTTGTTATATCTGATTTATGTAACGCTAGCCTGCTTTTCAACCACTGAGATGTTTGTCCGATATATTTTCCTTCACAGTTTTCACACTCAATTTCATAAACAACATTGCTTTTCAATAAATTTGGTATTGGGTCTTTTAGTCTCTTGTACAAATTTCCTACTGTTTTCTGGTTATATACAGCTATCTTTACATTTTCTTCATGAAATATTCTTTTTAATTTTTGTGTCAATCCGTTTATGTTTGGATAGGAAGCATAGCGGGTCTCTTCATTTGTGTTTTCGTTTCTTTGGGGTTGGATGTTTGTTGTGTGAGTGGAGAACAGTAACTTATTTAACATTCCATTTGGGTATCCATTTTGTCTGAACACTTCAAGTAATCTGTTAATTGCTTCCCTCTCATATGACTCGTGGCAAATCTCACTTACTCTTTGTTTCATTTGTTCTATCACATTTATTTTCATATTTATGTTATGATTGGAATTGAAGTGTATTATCTTATCTGAATTTGTTTCTTTTCTGTACCATTTTAATCTTATTTGATCTTCATGTCTCTGTGCTTTCGTGTCTAAAAAGGGCACACTTAGTTCGGCATCTTCTACTTCTAAAGTAAATTGTAAATTATTGGAGTATGAATTGAAGCTGCTCAATATGGTCTGGGTTTCTTCCTTTGGTACAGATGTAAAGATGTCATCTACAAATTTTTTCAGGAATGGTATCCTGAATGGCAATTTTCCAATACTTGATTTCACTAAGTGGTCCATAACATACTGAGCCAGTCTCGGGCTTAATTTTGAACCCATTGCACAACCGAATACTTGGAGGTAATATTCTCCTCGGAACACACAATAGTTATTTTCTAACAGGAAAACAGTTATCTCTAGGAACAACTCCATCTTCAGACTTGTGTGTTCTTTTATTTCGTTCCAACTCTGTTTGAGGACTTCAATAATCTCATTTTTATCCAAATTTTCAAATAAATTGACCACATCGAGAGAAATCAATGTGTAGTCTTTGGGTAATTTGAAGTTGTTTATTGATGTTGCAAAGTGAAACGTGTCTCTTACGTAATATTCATTTTCTTCATTATAGGCGTCCTTCAAGATATCAGCAATGAATTTTGATAATTTATTCAATGGACTGTTTATACTCGATATAATGGGTCTCATAGGATATCCACTTTTATGTATTTTCGGATTTCCATACATTCTGGGAGCGACTGAGTTATATGTTCTCATTTCTTTTGCCTTTTCTTTTGATATGTGTTTTAATTTTTCTAGTTCATTTACGTATTTATTGCATTTTGTTTGTAATGTCTGAGTTGGATCTCTCGGAAGTTTCTTGAAGTCCCTTGAATTCAAAATTTCATTCATCTTCTGGTCATAATCTCGTTCTTCCATCACCACCGTAACTGCACCCTTATCACTATTCAATATTATTAAGTCACTATTGTCTTTCAAAAACTTTTTTGTATCTTTGTACCATTTCATTTTCAAATGAAACAAAGAGTAAGTAAGATTTGCCACGAGTCATATGAGAGGGAAGCAATTAACAGATTACTTGAAGTGTTCAGACAAAATGGATACCCAAATGGAATGTTAAATAAGTTACTGTTCTCCACTCACACAACAAACATCCAACCCCAAAGAAACGAAAACACAAATGAAGAGACCCGCTATGCTTCCTATCCAAACATAAACGGATTGACACAAAAATTAAAAAGAATATTTCATGAAGAAAATGTAAAGATAGCTGTATATAACCAGAAAACAGTAGGAAATTTGTACAAGAGACTAAAAGACCCAATACCAAATTTATTGAAAAGCAATGTTGTTTATGAAATTGAGTGTGAAAACTGTGAAGGAAAATATATCGGACAAACATCTCAGTGGTTGAAAAGCAGGCTAGCGTTACATAAATCAGATATAACAAAACATCATGAGAGATGTGCGTTAGCAACACATGCTTTCAATTCAAATCACGAAATTAATTTCCAGGATGTGAAAGTATTGAGGATAGAAAAAAATTACCAAAAAAGAATTATATTAGAAATGATAGAGATAAATAAACAAGGAAATGCCATCAATAAAAAAACAGACACAAACAAATTAAGTATCATATATAAGTACCTGTTAGAACAATCAGAAAGAAACTCCATATTTTTCGATGGTCCAGTCGATGGTTAGATGTCAGGTGTCATATAGAAATACTAAATTGACACAATAAGTAAATAATCAGAAAATATTTGTTCGGTAACTCGGTGATGTCCAGTAAAATTGATTTTATGTTTAAAGACCAAATGTTTGAAGCTTTGGAGAACTCCTATATTATATAACCTCATATTCAGTGAGTTTGGAAAGGAAACAAAAATGAATTGTGAAATTTATGTATATGTTTGTATTTCAGAAGCCCTGATGAAGAATAAAATAAATATTCGAAAGCTTGGCATAGAATGAAGAGTTTGACTTAAAAATTCTCCCATCAAATTAGTCGTTATACCCTTAACTAATAAACTGAATATATAATCATAGACTATTAATGTTGAAACTTATCAAAACTATGGGTTTTTTTGAAGAAATAGCACTAAATTATGGATCCGAAACAACTAAGGAACTTAAATTATGGAGTACAAACAACAGGAAGTTAGCCTCAGCTTTGAACAGGCGTATATTTCTTTTAGAATGTAAACGACAAGGACTTACACCAAAACATATAACATCCAATATAAAAAGCATAATGGGATTATTTGAATTCAATAATCACAAACTAAACAAGAAAATACGAAAATTTAATGAAGTAACCAAGAAAAAAATCCTAAATCTAGAACTGTGTCAAGTGAATTACAAAATACGAAAATTACAATCAGAAAACACCGAAGTACAGTACAAGTTGAGACATCTACCAGAGAACATATTAAGAGAATACCAAAACCGACTAGAGATCTCGTTCAATAGAAGGTTTCACCTAATCAGGCAAGCAAATATAAGAAAGATAAACAATCTCAAAGACAACAGTATCCCACAAATAAGGACCCAAGAGAAATGGATAAAAAATCTGTCGAACAAAGAGCTACCAAATACAGTAAAAAACCTCCTATCATTAGGATCCAAATTCAGTATCCCAACGACCAAAGAAGACATTGACATCAATCGCATAATAGCAGATACTGAATATATACTGGAGTCCATACCAAGTGAACGTAAAGACAGACAGAGAGCAAAAGTTACAAACGCAATCACAAATTACATCCATAAATCAACTAACGAAAACACTCCCACTCAGAAATGGTACAAAGATACAAAAAAGTTTTTGAAAGACAATAGTGACTTAATAATATTGAATAGTGATAAGGGTGCAGTTACGGTGGTGATGGAAGAACGAGATTATGACCAGAAGATGAATGAAATTTTGAATTCAAGGGACTTCAAGAAACTTCCGAGAGATCCAACTCAGACATTACAAACAAAATGCAATAAATACGTAAATGAACTAGAAAAATTAAAACACATATCAAAAGAAAAGGCAAAAGAAATGAGAACATATAACTCAGTCGCTCCCAGAATGTATGGAAATCCGAAAATACATAAAAGTGGATATCCTATGAGACCCATTATATCGAGTATAAACAGTCCATTGAATAAATTATCAAAATTCATTGCTGATATCTTGAAGGACGCCTATAATGAAGAAAATGAATATTACGTAAGAGACACGTTTCACTTTGCAACATCAATAAACAACTTCAAATTACCCAAAGACTACACATTGATTTCTCTCGATGTGGTCAATTTATTTGGAAATTTGGATAAAAATGAGATTATTGAAGTCCTCAAACAGAGTTGGAACGAAATAAAAGAACACACAAGTCTGAAGATGGAGTTGTTCCTAGAGATAACTGTTTTCCTGTTAGAAAATAACTATTGTGTGTTCCGAGGAGAATATTACCTCCAAGTATTCGGTTGTGCAATGGGTTCAAAATTAAGCCCGAGACTGGCTCAGTATGTTATGGACCACTTAGTGAAATCAAGTATTGGAAAATTGCCATTCAGGATACCATTCCTGAAAAAATTTGTAGATGACATCTTTACATCTGTACCAAAGGAAGAAACCCAGACCATATTGAGCAGCTTCAATTCATACTCCAATAATTTACAATTTACTTTAGAAGTAGAAGATGCCGAACTAAGTGTGCCCTTTTTAGACACGAAAGCACAGAGACATGAAGATCAAATAAGATTAAAATGGTACAGAAAAGAAACAAATTCAGATAAGATAATACACTTCAATTCCAATCATAACATAAATATGAAAATAAATGTGATAGAACAAATGAAACAAAGAGAAAGTAAGATTTGCCACGAGTCATATGAGAGGGAAGCAATTAACAGATTACTTGAAGTGTTCAGACAAAATGGATACCCAAATGGAATGTTAAATAAGTTACTGTTCTCCACTCACACAACAAACATCCAACCCCAAAGAAACGAAAACACAAATGAAGAGACCCGCTATGCTTCCTATCCAAACATAAACGGATTGACACAAAAATTAAAAAGAATATTTCATGAAGAAAATGTAAAGATAGCTGTATATAACCAGAAAACAGTAGGAAATTTGTACAAGAGACTAAAAGACCCAATACCAAATTTATTGAAAAGCAATGTTGTTTATGAAATTGAGTGTGAAAACTGTGAAGGAAAATATATCGGACAAACATCTCAGTGGTTGAAAAGCAGGCTAGCGTTACATAAATCAGATATAACAAAACATCATGAGAGATGTGCGTTAGCAACACATGCTTTCAATTCAAATCACGAAATTAATTTCCAGGATGTGAAAGTATTGAGGATAGAAAAAAATTACCAAAAAAGAATTATATTAGAAATGATAGAGATAAATAAACAAGGAAATGCCATCAATAAAAAAACAGACACAAACAAATTAAGTATCATATATAAGTACCTGTTAGAACAATCAGAAAGAAACTCCATATTTTTCGATGGTCCAGTCGATGGTTAGATGTCAGGTGTCATATAGAAATACTAAATTGACACAATAAGTAAATAATCAGAAAATATTTGTTCGGTAACTCGGTGATGTCCAGTAAAATTGTTTGAAGCTTTGGAGAACTCCTATATTATATAACCTCATATTCAGTGAGTTTGGAAAGGAAACAAAAATGAATTGTGAAATTTATATATATGTTTGTATTTCAGAAGCCCTGATGAAGAATAAAATAAATATTCGAAAGCTTGGCATAGAATGAAGAGTTTGACTTAAAAATTCTCCCATCAAATTAGTCGTTATACCCTTAACTAATAAACTGAATATATAATCATAGACTATTAATGTTGAAACTTATATATATATATATATAGAAGTTTCAATATTTAATAGTCTTTAAGATTATTGATATAATTCTCCCTACAAAAGTAGTCGTTATACCCTTATTCACAAATTATATATATATATATATATATATATATATATATATATTATCTGATTATCTGATTATCATCTGATCTAATCAGTTTCGTATCCAAAAATGGAACAGATCTATCTGATTCTTTTTCTATAGTGAATTGAATATATATATATATATATATATATATATATATATATATAGTTATAAAGTGTTAATACCACCTCCAAAATAGTAACTCCTTTAACGCTCTCACCTCATATATATCGCTGTCACCTCCGAAATCGGAGGTGACAACGTTTTGCCTTGTTTTTTAGCTTGTTAGATTCAGGAGGCTTCAGGGATCAACATATCAAAAAATCGTTTTGAGGTCACAACGCACCCCGTTTATGTACTGAACAATCTTTTAGTTCGAGTGTATATCACTGGCGCTAGTGTGCTGAGCTGTATATCGAAGAATTGCTGTGGGGGACTCTTTGCTCGTTAGCACCTCCGAAAATGGCAACGTTGTATTTTCAAAGCAGATGTAGACAGGCGGAATATAAGTATACGGATGAATTAACTGTAGAGAGGCGCAGCGCGCTATCTCCTCCATAATTGCAATCCAGGCGGCATATCTCAACGATTTTTTATCGCATTTATCTGTAGGGGAAAGAATCACGTGAAAGAAAACCAATCTTGGCTCTCTCGAATGGAATTATGACTGTTTATATTCCATCGTGTGTATCTATGCATCCGTTGAACTTCTTTCATCTCAAGCTAAATATTCAGATGTAAATGGTGATGAATATTCAAGGACAATGAGCCATTCCGAAAATTTTCATTTCAGAATCAAGAGAAAAAATGGACATTGTTGTGTTATTTCAAATGGAACGCTCTATATATTTTTCTTAAATCGGATTGCTCAATGATTTTGAGGAATCCTTTGCTCAGAAACATCTGTTTTATTATCGATTATGTTTAATTATTGGATTTTCCCGAAAATTTGAATAGCTTGTACCATCTCTCTGGTTTAAAATACTGGAACTAACAATCTGCACTCAACTAGTAGAATACCTTCTAAAAGAAAAGATCCTTTTACCCACACAACATGGTCATGTAAGAGGTAGATCAACTCAGACAGCAGTGTTTGAGTTCATTTCAGGAATCCTTAATGCCTTGGAGGATTCTAATATAACAGTGGGTCTAATGCTGGATCTATCAAAGGCATTCGATACTCTGTCCCACGACCTTATTCTCCATAAACTTTCTGCATATGGCATAAACAAGCTTGACTGGTTTCAATCATATTTAGCAAACCGCAGGCAGAGAGTGGTGATCTCTCAGAACGGTAAAACAACAGTTTCGGAAGAAGAACTCACAGAGTTCCGCAGGGTAGCATATTGGGCCCTATCATTTTTATCATTTTTCTAAATGACCTAAGTACCATATTCGATGAAACCATGGTTAGGACAGTGAATTATGCAGATGACACAAACTTCACTGTATTGGCCAAGCACGATTTAGAGTTGAGTTTACCATTTTACACTCAACTCTAACTCTAAATCGTGCTAGCCAGTGGTTTGAAGCAAACGGTTTGTGCATGAATTCTGAAAAAACAAGTGCCATCCTATTCAGGACAGCTCATTCCGGTCCCCAAGTGCCTACCAGCATTTCACTGTCTAACTCCACATTAGAACTGACTAAATCTTGTCGCTTCCTAGGCCTCACTATTGAGGTAACCCTTGATTGGGGAGAGCACATTTCCAACCTTTGCAATCAACTGGGTACCATCTGCTACACTTTGGGATTCCTCAATAAATATCTGGACATAACCTCACTAAGAACAATATACCAGGCAGTGTTTAGGTATGGCATCCTGTTCTATGGTAGTTCATACAACCTACATAGAGTGCTGAAAATGAAGAAGAGAGCCTTCAGAATGATCTGGAGGATGAGGAGTGTTAGAGTCTTTACCTGTAAATAATTGCTTTATATCCGGTCGAAGGTCGAAAATATGGTCAAAAATGAAAAATCTGTCAACAGTCGTCAAATATATTTTTTCAATCAATCTTTTTTTTTTTGAAAACCTTGGAAACATCAAATGGCTACTATACAATTGAAAATTAATAACACCTTATAAAATTCTATGAAAAATATAACAATTCTCCCACCCAGTAATTGACTTGGGAAATGACAATTACTTCTTAACATCTAAAACAATAAGTTTTGCAACATGTCTTCGATAAATGGTGTTGTTGGAGTTTCTAACATCCACTGTTCTTATTTTCCCATCCTTTGCTGGGTAGACGTTGATAACAACAGCCTTCTGCCATAAATTCCTAGGTCCATCTGGATCCACCATCATAACAACGTCACCCAGTTGTATGCTTCTTTCTCCATTGTCTCTATACCATTTACTGCTTCTGATTAACGTAGGTAAATATTCTCTTGACCATTTTGACCAAAACATATCAGCTAACCTTTGTGCAGCTCTCCAAGAAGACATCAAATTTAAGTCTTTTTCTACAGTTTCGGTGAATGATGGTGAAATATTAGATGGTCCAATCAAGAAATGATTGGGAGTCAAACTTTCTGCATCGTCCGAATCAAGTGATACATGAGTCAATGGCCTGGAGTTGAGAATGCTTTCACATTCTAAAAGTACTGTCCGGAGTACATGCTCTGGCGGATATCTGCATTTCAAAATTTCTTTCATTATTTTCTTGATACTTTGTATTAATCTCTCCCAGCTCCCACCCGTATGTGGTGCTAGAGGGGGGTTGAAGAAAAACTTGATTTTTCTCATCACAGTGAAATCCAAAATTTCTTTTTTCTCAATTTCCTTGAATTCTTCGGTAATTTCCTTCTCAGCACTCTTAAAACAAGAACCATTGTCACAATAAATTTCATCTGGAAAGCCTCTCCGACAGCCGAATTGTCGAAGAACATTGATGAAGGAATTGGTTGTCAGATCATGAGCTATTTCTAAATGTACAGCACGAGTCGTCATGCATGTGAAAATAGCTCCGTACCTTTTCTCCCGGCTTCTTTTTACTGTGACTTCCAGCGGCCCAAAATAGTCAATACCTGTTTTGATGAAGGCTCTGATAGTCGGTTGAATACGGCATTCTGGTAGTTGACCCATAACTGGAATTCTTGGGGTTGCACGTCGAATTTTGCAAAGCTGGCAACTATTCCAAATGCTTTTGACGGTTTGTCTCAACCTCAAAATCCAAAATTTTTGTCGCAAATTGTTAATCACTATTTCTTGTCCATGATGGTGAACATCTTCGTGATATTTTTGGACTATAAGCTTCGTAATTTTGTGTTGTGGATCCAAAATGATAGGTTTCCTTGTCTGTACATTCAATTCGGATTTTTCTAATCTCCCAGCAAGTCTCAAAAGTCCATCTTGTTCCGACAAAAAACAATTTAGTGTTCGGAGTCTGCTACTCGATGAGAAGGGTTTACCTTGTATCAGTGCATTTATTTCTTCCATGAAAGATTCCTCCTGTACTTTTCTGAAAAGAAGGTTTTCAGCTTTGTTGATCTCTTCAACAGAAAGTTCTTCTTTTCCTGTACACCGTCTCTTCATAATGTCGATAAATCTCAAGACATAAGAAGTAGTTCGAAGCAATCTTTGCCATTTCGAAAATCTTAGAGCATCAGGTGTAGACAAAATTGTTTTGGTTGAAATAATGAGAACATTATCAAACTTTTCTTCCAAAGTGTCTGGGTCTATTCCGAAGTTCTCAGTTTCTACCTCTCTTGGCCAATCTTCAGGATTTCTCCGCAGAAAATCAGGACCGTTCATCCATCGCTGACTGTCCCAAGAAATCTTTCTTTTTGTGGCATCATCAGCTACATTCTCTTTCGAACATACGTATCTCCACTCGGCGATATTAGTGATGTCCTGAATTTCTCCCAACCTTTGAGCGACGAATACTTTGAATCGTCGTGCCTCTGATCTTATCCAATGTAAAACTGTTCTTGAATCGGTCCAATAGAAAACAGAAGATATGTTCAAGTTCATTTCTTTTTTTAAATAATTTCCTAAACGTGCACCCATCAAAGCTCCTTGCAGTTCCAGTCTGGGAATTGATAGGGGTCGTAACGGAGCTACTCTAGTCTTAGCGGTGACAAAGTTGGTTTGGATTGCTTGTTCTTGTTGAACTCTTATATAGGCAACTGCTGCATAACAGTTCTCAGAGGCGTCACAAAAAACATGTAATTGAATATTACTCTTATGACGATTCAACGAGAAGTATTGTCTTGGAATTTTGAATTTATAAATGTTCTTCAAATCTGAGAACCACATTTGCCATTGATTTTCGAGAGTATGGGTAATTTCATCGTCCCACCCAATTTTGCTTCTCCAAATATTTTGCAAAATAATTTTGCCTTGAACGATGAAATTTGCCAAGAATCCCAAAGGATCAAAAACTGACATAACAATTTTCAAAATGTCCCTTTTTGTTGGTCTTCTGCGGTTATCCAAAATATCTCGATCGATCTTATTGAATTTTGTCTGAAAACAGAATGTGTCTTCTACAGGATTCCAATACACACCCAAAATTCTTTCCACCATGTCCTTATTATTACTATCCAATTTCTTATGACCTTGTGCTACAAGATCCATGTCCACGTCCTCAAGAATTCTGTCATCATTGGCAATCCAGTTGCATATAACGAAGCCACCTTGTCCATGAACGTAGATTACGTCTCTTACCAATTTCTTGGCATCTTCCAACTCATCTGCGTTTCCCAAATAGTCATCCATATAATGATGACGTATAATAGCTTCTGAAGCCTCAGGAAAGGTTTCTGCAAAATCTCTGGCATTCCTATTTTTGGCCTCTTGAGCCAGACACGGTCCGCAGGATGAGCCAAAAAATACAACCATGATTTCATAGACATCAGGTTCTACTTTTCTATTCATGCCTCTCCAGAGTATTCTTTGTGCATAACAATCTTCTTTTCTTACTCTGACTTGAAGGAACATCTCTTTTATGTCCGCTGTGAAAGCATATTGCTTTATCCTGAAGTTCAGAAGTATTGTTTGTAGAGAATTGTAAAGGTCTGGTCCGGTCAACAAACAATCATTAAGACTTATACCATTACTCTTTGCCGATGCGTCGAAAACGATTCTCAATTTATTGGGCTTATTTGGATTGATTACACCGAAGTGGGGCAGATACCAAATTTTATTTGAATCTTCTTCAATCTCGCTCTTTGATAGTCGTCTTATGTATTTCTTTTCTTCCATTTCTTCAAATTTTTTAGTGTACATTTCTGCATAATCTTTGTCTTTATCCATTTTCCGTTCGACACAGCGAAGTCGTCTGAAGGCATTCGTTTTACTTTCTGGTAATACTAAGTCTTCTTTTTTCCATAGTAGTCCTGTCTCATATCTTTGTCCCACTCTTCTCATTGTAGTATCCAAAGTCCTCTGTGCTCTTCGATCTAGAGGTGATGGAGCCAATTCCTGAGAATTTTCAATTTTCTCTAGTCTCCATTGTTCTTTGACAAGATCGTGAAGAACATCTAAGTCATCTTTTTCTCTGAAAATGTCGAAAGATTGAATATGACACACTGAATTTGGATTTTTCTCGCCGTATTTCAAATTTCCGTGAAGTACCCAACCTAAAAGCGTTTTGCTCACTGCTGGTCCGTTCCAGGGTCCAGCAACTAATTTTCTATTGACAAGAAGCGGCCAATTGTCCTGCCCAATAATTATTTTGGGTTGGGCATTCGTCATTGCAATCACTTTGTCATTAATATAGGGATAATTTTTTCGCAAATTGTTCACATCTACAGTTTGGTGGGGTAAAGATAATTTTGTTGTACGAACACGACGTAACTGGAATTTTGATCCGTTATTTTTCCCTTTGATTGTAAAGCTCACTATCCTAGAATCATTATCATGATGAGTAATATCTTCGTTTGTCCATTGCAAACACAGTGATTGCTTTGGACCATTCAAATTTAAAGAGTTTGCAAATTCTTCATCAATTAGAGTGATTGTAGAAGCATCATCCAATAAAACGTATGTTTCGACTTCTTTACCATTGTGACACAAAATAACTGGTAGAATTTTCATGAGTGCATTCATGCTATCAGAAACACGGCAATTGGTTTCAGCGGCATTACAATTTTGTGGAACTAAATTGTTTTCTCTCGACTGATTGTGCAAAAGTTTATGGTGTGGTCTTTTGCAGTCATTGATGCCGCATATTTGTTTCTTTCGACATTGTCGGATATTATGAAAAGGTGCCAGACAAGAAAAACATATTTTCTTTTCAGTTATAAGAGACCATCGAGCATCCACTGACAAATTTTTGAATTTTGCACATGAACTCAATGGATGAATTTCTCTGTTACAACAAAAACATCTTTTGTTCGAAATTTTATCTGAAGTTGTCAAAGTGACATCTCGATTCAACTTGTACTTTTGCTGTTTGTCAAACTTAGGAACATGAATTTGTGCTATTGCATTTGCTTTTTCGTCCAACCAATTCGATAATTCGATCAATTTAATATCAACTTTGATTTTAGCAATATGTTCAATCCATAAAAGTTTGTAAGAGATAGGCAGTTTATTCAAAATTTCTGTGATCAACATTGGATTGCGTAAATGATCGTTTTCTTCCAAACATTGTACCGTAGCTACAAAATTCTTGATCTCATCGGAAAACTCAACAAAAAACTCCAATTTCTCTTCTTTGATTGGTGGAAATCTTCTGATTTTGTCTAGCAACATCGAAATAATATATTCTGCGCGTCCAAATCTAGTTTCAAGTAAGTCCAAAACTTTATTCACATTCTTAGGTAATATGAGTAAAGATTGTACCACGCTTCTAGCATTTCCCTTTAAACATTTCTGTAAACGAAACTGATTTTCTTCATCGGAGAATCCACAAACTCTTGAGGTATTTCTGTACTGGTAAATGAAGTTTGGCCAGTCAAGAGGATTTCCATCAAATATCGGTAATTCTTTCGGCAGAGATTGTCTTGTCATGATCTTAGTTATTTGTGGAAGAGTAATTGGGTTTTCATCTCGAGAGGTGGAAAAAGTAGATAGATTTCTGTCAAAACTGTAATCTCTTACCTTCTCTTCAGCTTTCATTTTATCCGTTTTACCTTTGACAGTCCTGTACTTATCTTGTTCTCTCCCAATCGAATATGGGTCCTGTCCGTGATTCCATGGAAGGCGTCCGTCCATCCATTCTTCCATGTTGGGCTCCAATGACTCATGTATCGATTCGGAATTATCATCTTGCTTAGAACTGGACTCGCTCGTCCCTTCACTTTCCTCAATTTCGGTCAGCTTCAGCGCTAATTGTAGGTCTAACATTTCTTGCTCTAATTTTTTCTTCTGTATAGCAGTTTCGATTTCGGCTCGTCTTTTCCTTGATGCTATACTGCTCTGACTTATTTTTGACTTGGATTTCGTGACTTTCACATGATTCATCTCTTGGTCTTCCACGTCTTTTGCTGAATATCCTCTTCTTTCTGCTTTGTCGCATTTTAATTCACCTTCACTTGCGGCAGCTCGTCTCACTGCTTCTTTAGCTTGAAGTCGTTTGCTTCGTCTCAAATTATCTGACTTCGTATCCATAATTTGTCTACCGTAGTGCTGGTTGTTTCAAAAAGTTCGAAGGACCAATGTTAGAGTCTTTACCTGTAAATAATTGCTTTATATCCGGTCGAAGGTCGAAAATATGGTCAAAAATGAAAAATCTGTCAACAGTCGTCAAATATATTTTTTCAATCAATCTTTTTTTTTTTGAAAACCTTGGAAACATCAAATGGCTACTATACAATTGAAAATTAATAACACCTTATAAAATTCTATGAAAAATATAACAAGGAGGACGGAATCATGCAGGGGAGTCTTCAGAAGGAATGGTCTTTTGACTGCTCCTGCTGTACACATCCAAGAAAGCCTGATATTTACATTCAAGAACTAGCACTACTTCGAAGAGAAAACAGTAAGTAATTACAATACGAGGACAACTGCACTAAAATATCCAAGACACAGATTAAGCCTCACTGAAAAGGGACCTGAATATAGATATATTCGTTATTACAATAAGATAGCTCACAAACTAAGAGGAGAATGGACTCTACAACAGTTCAAGAAATTCATCTTCAAACTCCTACTTGAAATCGAACCCTACAGTGTGGAAGACTTTATGGAACACAGACTATAAAGCAGAAAATGACCCTGTTTCACTTCAAGTGTTTAATGTCATGTGTACACTTTACCTGATATAAAGCACATTATTTATTTATATATTTATTTATTTATTTAAATTTTTTAGTGATGTATCATAAAGAAAATTACAAATTATATCGAAACAAGTAACAATTCATGAAGAATTATCCAAAACAGATTTGCATTTTTCGATAGATCATACAGAATGTAAGGGAAAAAATAAACAAAATTGAAGTCTTTTGAAGGCCTCGAGTCAACATATTTTGAAATTGCAACCATATTTTTGTCAAGACATGATGAATCTACAAAATGAAGGTAATAATATAGATACATACTCGGATACATATGATTGATTGGTAATTCCCAAAAGCTATGATGAACAGCGGACACTATGATGGACGCATGATGAAAGGAGAAAGACAAAATTTAATTTAAGTATTTTCGCATGAAGTTTTATTATTCAAAATAAATGATGATTCTTATAATTAACAAATCAGGTGCAATTAAAATTTTTGTTTTGGTCTTCGAAAATAACACATATTGATTAAACTTCTACTATCCAAAATGAATAGGTACATAGATAAAATGTATCTATATACAGGATATCTGTAAACAAATGCGAAGGACAAAGGGAGATGATTCCTTAATGAAAATAAGCGGGGCTAGTTCCTATAAATTTTTTTCCAAATAGACAGCTCTTCCAAGATGCAGCCTTGGAAGGCGATGACGAGTCTACAGTTTTTAATTTTTTTTTACAGGTTCTGAAAAACACTGAGTCATAAAACTATACATATTATGAAGCACTGAGTAGATTGGTACCAGTTTCAACTTCGGCAAGCTCGCAGTTTAGGCGGTAACTTGCTATCGATTTTTTTAATGTGTCTCTCCCTTAAATTCAAAAATTTCTGTGAAAATGTTGAAATTTGAGTTATTATGCTATTGTCATAGAAGTATACGAAACTATCAGGTCGGGGGATCCAAGATTTAGGGCCGATTCACATGAAAAAAAAACATAATAAAATGAATTTCGTGAATACCGAGGCTGAAAACCACTATTCTCCGCTATGAAAATTTAATATTATTCCAATAATATACCGAGTTAATTAATGCTACGTTGCTATTACCCGGTTGTTCAGTTCAGGATAAGGCCGAGATTTAAGATGATCCTAGATTAACCTGACAGAACTGAACTGAAGTGTCAAAATCAATTTAGGATAAACTTTAATCCCGAACTGAACAACTGGGCCTATTCATGTAGAGTTTCGGATTTTGCGAGAATCTACTGCTTTTTCTTCAAAACAACAACTGCGCTGAAGTAAATGTGATTGACTGTTATCTATATCATTTACATCATTATTTGCCGAACTTCAAAGTTCTGAATGAATTAAAATCTAAACTTGAAAATATACGAGATAATTTTCGCAAGAATTTCAATGAAATCTGAAAATTTTCATCATTCTGGAGCATTCTGGACATCAATAATTCTCGAATCATCCATGGAATAAATTCAATTTTATCCAATATAACACGCAAAACGAAATGTTATTCGAACTCGGCATCTTGAGCAATTCGTTCCTAAAAAGCCCGAATCAGGTAGAAAATTTTGAACCCTTCATATCAGCGTTAACACGTGTTTTGCAGTAAACAGATGCCGATTTCGTTTTCAACGGACCATGTAACTAGGGTCGGCGTTGGGTGAAAGGATGAACGGTTCTTACAACAAGAAGAATTTGAATTTTCATATGACGGTGAGGGCATTTGTTTTAAAATTTTCAGAGTACAAGAAGTATACAGGGTGTTTCACGAGTAAACAGACAAATGAAAACCGTGAAAAGAGGGCATTGAGCTGAGTTCAGAATCATACCATATACAGGGTGTTCCAAAACTAGTGAATCAAACGTTACACCACGATAGAGTAAACCAAATAATATCGAATGACACCAACATTAGTTCGACGAAAATGTACCGTTTCCAAAATAATCAGAATTTTATTAAAATACATAAAGTTGCCGATTTTCGAACTATTTTTCTTAATAACAGGGCCAGTTTGTGAAAAAGGATATCGATTTTAAATTATATTGAAGTAATATTATTGTTTCATCTCCCCTAATTGAAATTATTTTAAGTAGTTAATCGATAACCATAACCTAAGTAAATGTAAATTAAAACAATTGTTTTTTCTACATGATTTTTAATACTCAGAATAAACAGGGGTGATAATATGGGAGAAAAACGCTATCCTCAATAACAAATTGGCCTTGTGACTGAAAAAATAGTTCGAAAATCGGCAACTTTAGGTTAGGTTTTTTTAGAAACGGTACATTTTCGCTCAACTAATGTTGGTGTCATTCGATAGTATTTGATCTAGTCTATCGTGGTGTGACGTTTGATTCAATAGTTTTGGGGCACCCTATATATAGGTTTCTTCGAGGTTTTTTGAAATTTCTCGAATTTCCGTTTGGCTATAACTCCTGAAATTCTGATCAAGTCGACTGAAAATTTATATTTAGCCTTGAGTTGTTAATTTCATTGAAACAGAGCATTAAAATTCGACAAAAATCTGGACCGGGCTCAGTGAGGGTTCACTCAACTTCAAACTCATAAAAACACCATGTATGTAGTTTTTTAATCATAATTTCAACTTTTTTATCTGCATTATTATTGTCTCAAAATGAATTGATTTTTGGGTTGCCCCACCTGTTGATCATGTTCTAGAAATAATTGTTTTGGTCAGACGCCTCTAAGGAATAGAGCACTTCATGAAAATGTATTTAGAAATCCATAATTGATTTTTTTTCAAAGAATATTCTGTTGAATGTGTTCAACAATTATACCATATTCAGTCTTCAAAATACTCTTTCACAAGGATAAAATGTTTCAAAATTGATAATATCCAAATATGGGTGGAAAAACGACGCTATCTTGAAACTAAAATTTAAAACTTGATATTCAGAATGAATCTATTTTTCTATGGACAACTAGTTGTGTGAATAAAAACAAAGAAAGAAATCGCGGGGTGTCAGATCTGGAGATCTAGCAGTCCAATATTGGGGTCCTACCCTTCTAATAAAATGACCTGAAATACTGATAAATACTTTTGCTGGTGCATGAATATCATCAATGTTTCAATAAAAAATTGTAATAAGACCAGAACAATCCATAGATTTCCATAGATCCAATAATGACTATAACGGAATCAGTGAAGAATTCGAAAGTGCATTTATCATACTTATCCGAAGTGCCAATCATTACCTTCACTAAAAGACCAAATGAGGTGAAAACCAGTTCGGAAAATTACTTCAGTTCCACGTTGTCCATAAAAAGCGATTCATTCATAAGACATCGAATTATTATTTTCATGATCATGATAGCGTAGTTTTTTATTTCTATTTTTGTTCATTATCAATAACAAAGCTTATTATCACTGTTAATGACTTATCTGAATGACCAGATATGCTATAAATATCAAAAACAAATGCAAGACATATATTGAGAACGAAAAAATTCAGTTGAACATTTCCAATTCCATTTTTAGATTTCCTCAGTTGATTGGCGATCATATTCATCCCATTAATTATTGTGAAGTAAAAGTCAATATGCAGCGCTGTTTTTTCCAGACATTTCACGATCAAACAATTATTCATTAAAAATAATCTGAAAAGGATACCAAAGTTTCATTGATTTTGAGAAAACCTGAAAAATTCAAAATTATGACGAGAAAAACTACAAACAGAGTGTTTTGCATGAGTTTAAATTTGAATATATCCTCAATGAGTTCGGTCCTGTGTTCGTCAACTTTTAATGTTCTGTTTTATTGAAACTTAGAAGTTTAAGCGGATAATGAATTTTTAGCCGAATCCAACTAAAATATTTGGAGTTATAGCCGAACAAAAATTAGGGAAATTTGAATAAACTCCTCTCTTTATCGGAAACGGAATGCCTAAGACACACATATGAGGTGTTTTTGAACTAAGCTCAATGCCCTCTATTCACGGTTTTCGTTTGTCCGTTTACTTGTGAAACACCCTGTGTACTGAAAAATTTCAAAAGACTCCTCGAGCAATTAAGAAATGCCATTAAATCAAGGAGTTTCTTTTGAACCGCTATGATGAAAAATGTCAATATCCAGTTATTATTATTATTTGGGGTGATTCATCGAAAATCCCCAATATCTCGAAAACCAAGGCACTTTTGCCGAACGTAAAATATATTTATTTGAACCGCCATAGAGTACTCTACCCGCAGGCTCCATATTATCCACTCATTACGCCACACCCTGTATAATTATTATTATTATATCAATGTATTGAAAATAAACAGACATGAATACTAGGCAGTTGTTTTGTTTGAAGGTGAAGCTCCTGTTGCTTCAAACTTCCTTTAATTATTTTGACGCAAGATGATTTTTGTTGAGGAATTCAACATTCTCGTAATTATCCGTTCATTTCTTCAAGAGATACCCATTCCCTACCACCTATGAGTATTCAATTCAATGCTAACACTGCATCAAATGCATTTCATCTTCGGGTTGATTTTTTTGAATTCTACAACTGATGTAACGTCTTCAGCCAAAGAAAATAAACAACAATAACTCTCCTCAAGCTACTGATTACTTCTATTTTCCATGTAAATAAATAGATTTGGTATGTCTTCAATCAGTTTGTATAAATGTCAATTATGTTCGTTACATATTTTCGACGCAATATTTTCCGAAGTGATTTGACATTGTGATGAAATACGTAATTACTGAGAGTCTCACGTAGAACGGACTACGTAGCTCTGATTTAAAACTCAAAAATGTTTTGACAAGCGTCTTAACCCAACATTTTCGTACCATACAGAGTGAAAGGTATTCAATTTCCATGGCCAATCCTGTGCTGAAATGAAAGTGAATGAAGTATAGAAGCTGAAAGTAAAACGTATATCTTTGTTGATTCATTCGGGAAAAACATTTCAATGGAGTTTCTCATGTCGTGAATATAATGCCCAAAATTTAGATAACTATTTCATACCAGAACAAATTCGGTAAAATTGTCTTTGAAATTAATCTTATATGTAACGAAAAATTTCATTGTCATGTATCATTCATTTTAGGACCTATACGGTATTAAACTCCCCTATCGGACGAAGTATCGTAGACATAGCATACTTATTCAAAACTGTTGATATTCATGAAGAAAAGATAATAATTTCTGTCCAAATTCATTTACTCCGAATCCTTATCAATCAATTTTATTAGTGTATGAAGTTTATTAATATCAGTATCGTTCTCGAACTATTTACAGGTTTCAGTATGTGTGAATGAATCGGAAGAGCAGCTGTATTCTGTATATGAGTAGAATTCAAGCTGCCCTACTTTCTGTCCTCCTGAAATCTGGCAACGTTGCGGGAGGTGAGAGCGCACTACTAATAAGAAATATATGCGGAGGTAGTAAGGTCTGATTCGTTTAAAGAAAAATTTTTCAATGAAAATCTTTTCCCCTCTTTAGGTACCCCAGTTATTTACCTTCCCCTCTACATATATAAGCAAAAATTATTCCAATTAAAAAACTCCTTCACCCGGAGGTCAGGTCGCCCAATGAACTTAACGGAGGTAACAACGAACTACGGGTTCATATATATATATATATATATATATATATATATATATATATGAACCCGTAGTTCGGTGTGACCTCCGTTAAGTTCATTGGGCGACCTGACCTCCGGGTGAAGGAGTTGAGTAATTTGAATAATTTTTGTTTATATATGTAGAGGGGAAGGTAAATAACAGGGGTACCTAAAGAGGGGAAAAAAATTTTATCGAAAAATTTTTCTTCAAACGAATCAGACCTTACTACCTCCGCATATATTTCTTATTAGTAGTGCGCTCTCACCTCCCGCAACGTTGCCAGATTTTAGGAGGACAGAAGGTGAAGCAGCTTGAATTCTACTCATATATAGAATACAGCTGCTCTTCCGATTCATTCACACATATTGAAACCTGTAAATAGTTCGAGAACGATACTGATATTAATAAACTTCATACGCTACTAATTGATTGATATGGTTCGTGATCTCGGTATAAATGAATTTGGACAGAAATTTTTATCTTTTCTTCATGAATATCAACAGTTTTGAATAAATATGCTGATGTCTACGATACTTCGTGCGATAGGGGAGTTTAATACCATATAGGTCCCAAAATGAATTATACATGACAATGAAATTTTTCGTGACATATAACATTAATTCCAAAGACTATTTTACCGAATTTGTTCTGGAATGAAAAGTAATCTAATTTTTGGGCATTATATTCACGACATTAGGAACTCCATTGAAATGTTTTTCCTGAATGAATCAACAAAGATATACGTTTTACTTTCACCTTCTATAATTTATTCACTTTCATTTTAGCACTGGATTGGCCATGGAAATTGGATACTCTGTATGGTACGAAAATGTTTGGTTAAGACGCTTGTCGAAACATTTTTGAGTTTTAAATCAGTGCTACGTAGTCCGTTCTACGTATTTCATCACAATGTCAAATCACTTCAGAAAATATCAAGTCGAAAATATGTAACGAACATAAGTGACGTTTATACAAACCGATTGAAGACCTACCAAATCTATTTATTTACATGGAAAATACAAGTGATCAGTAGCTTGAGGAGAGTTACTGTTGTTTATCTTCTTCTGCTGAAGGTTGAAGACGTTACATCAGTTGTAGAATTCAAAAAAATCAACCCGAATATGAAATGCATTTGATGCAGTGTTAGCATTGAGTTGAATACTCAAAGGTGGTAGGGAAGGGGTATCTCTTGAAGAAATGAACGGATAATTACAAGAATGTTGAATTCTTCAACAAAAATCATCTTGCGTGAATGGTAGTCAAAATAATTAAAAGAAGTTTGAAGCAAGAGGAGCTTCACCTTAATACAAAACAACTGGCTTGTATTCATATCAGTTTATTTTCAATACATTGATATAATAATAATAATTATACCGGTTGTGGGGTAATGAATGGATAATATGGAGCCTGCGGGTAGAGGACTCTATGACGGTTCAGATAAATATTTTTCACGTTTGGTAAAAGTGCCTTGATTTTCGAGATATTGGGGATTTTTGATTAATCACCCCAAATAATAATAAAAACTGGATATTGACATTTTTCATCATAGGGGATCAAAAGAAACTCCCTGATTTAATGGCATTTCTTAATTGCTCCATCGAGCAATTGAGCAATTTTGCGATTTTTCAGTACACAGGGTGTTTCACAAGTAAACGGACAAACGAAAACCGTGAATAGAGGGCATTGAGCTGAGTTCAAAAACACCTCATATGTGTGTCTTAGGCATTCCGTTTCCGATATACAGAGGAGTTTATTCAAATTTCCCGAATTTTCGTTCGGCTATAACTCCAAATATTTTAGTTGGATTCGACTAAAAATTCATTATCCGCTTAAACTCGTAAGTTTCAATAAAACAGAACATTAAAAGTTGACGAACACAGGACCGGACTCATTGAGGCTATATATATTCAAATTTAAACTCATGCAAAACACTTTGTTTACAGTTTTTTTCGTCATAATTTTGAATTTTTCAGGTATCTGCATTGATTTCCTCAAAATAAATGAAACTTTGGTATGCCTTATCAGTGGATTATTTTTAATGAATAATTGTTTGGTCGTGAAATGCCTCTGGAAAAAACAGCGCTGCATATTGAATTTTACTTCACATTAATTAATGGGATGAATGATGACTATGATCGCCAATCAAATGTGGAAATCTAAAACTGGAATTGGAAATGTTCAACTGAATTTTTTCGTTCTCAATATATGTCTTGCATTTGTTTTTGATATTTATAGCATATATGGTTATTCAGATAAGTCATTTACAGTGATAATAAGCTTTATTATTGATGATGAACAAAAATAGAAATAAAAAACTACGCTATCATGAAAATAATAATTCTAACTTGATATCTTCCGAATGAATCGCTTTTTATGGACATCGTGGAACTGAAGTTATTTTCCGAACTGATTTTCACCTCATTTGGTCTTTTAGTGAAGGTAATGATTGGCACTTGGAATAAGTATGATGAATGCAATTTCGAATTCTTTACTGATTCCGTTATAGTCATTATTGGATCTATGGAAATCTATGGATTGGCCTGGTCTTATCACAATTTGTTATTGAAACATTGATGATATTCATGCACCAGCGGAAGTATTTATCAGTATTTCAGTTCATTTCATTAGAAGGATAGGACCCCAACATTGGACTGCTAGATCTCCAGATCTGACGCCCCGCGATTTCTTTCTTTGTTTTTATTCACACAACTAGTTGTCCATAGAAAAATAGATTAATTCTGAAGATCAAGTTTTAATTTTTAGTTTCGAGATAGCGTAGTTTTTCCATCCATATTTGGGTATTATCAATTTTGAAACATTTTATCATTGTGAATGACTATTTTGAAGATCGAATATGGTATAATTGTTGAACACATTTAACAGAGTATTCTTTGAAAAAAAATCAATTAAAAATTTCTAAATACATTTTCATGAAGTGCTTTATTCCTTAGAGGCATCTGACCAAAACAATTATTTCTAGAACATGATCAACAGGATTTCAGGAGTTATAGCGAAACGGAAATTCGTGAAATTTCAAAAAACCCCGAAGAAACCTATATATGGGGTGCCCCAAAACTATTGAATCAAACGTCACACCACGATAGAGTAGATCAAATACTATCGAATGACACCAACATTAGTTGAGCGAAAATGTACCGTTTCTGAGAAAACCTAACCTAAATTTGCGATTTTCGAACTATTTTTTCAATCACATGGCCAATTTGTGATTAAGGATAGCGTTTTTCTCCCATATTATCACCCCTGTTTATTCTGAGTATTAAAAATCATGTAGAAAAAACAATTGTTTCAATTTACATTTACTTAGGTAATGGTTATCGATTAACTACTTAAAATAATTTCAATTAGGGGAGATTAAACAATAATATTAGTTCAATATAATTTAAAATCGATATCCTTTTTCACAAACTGGCCCTGTTATTAAGAAAAATAGTTCTAAAATCGGCAACTTTAGGTATTTTAATGAAATTCTGATTATTTTGGAAACGGCACATTTTCTTCGAACTAATGTTGGTGTCATTCGATAATATTTGGTTTACCCTATCGTGGTGTGACGTTTAATTCACTAGTTTTGGGACACCCTGTATATGGGGTGATTTTGAAATTTTCATTTGTCTGTTTACTCGTGAAACACCCTGTATACTCCTTGTACTCTGAAAATTTTGAAACAAATGCCCTCACCGTTATATGAAAATTCAAATTCTTTTTGTTGTGAGAAACGTTCATCCAGATACTCTGGTTCATTCCTTTACCCAACGCCGACGCTGGTTACATTGCCCGAAATGAAATCGGCATCTGTTTACTGCAAAACACGTGTTAATGCTGATATGAAGGTTCAAACTTTTCTACCTGATTCGGGCTTTTTAGGAACGAATTGCTCAAGATGCCGAATTCGAGTAACATTTCGTTTTGCGTGTTATATTGGATAAAATTGAATTTATTCCATGGATGATTCGAGAATTATTGATGTTCAGAATGCTCCAGAATGATGAAAATTTTCAGATTTCATTGAAACTCTTGCGAAAATTATCTCGTATATTGTCAAGTTTAGATTTTAATTCATTCAGAACTTTGAAGTTCGGCAAATAATGATGTGAATAATTCAATATTCTATTCGCCTCAAGACTCAAAACTTTTCGAGAAACGATTTATTTTATGATTTGATGACGAATAAATCAAAAAATTATGTGTGTTGATATTATATTTTCATTCATTGAAGAATATTTAGAATAATAAAGTTCAACAAATGATACGAACAAGATACTTATTCAATTAGCGTCATGATCCGAAACATTTCAGAATTTATCCGCTGCATATCGTTGTTCACAATACGACTGTCAATTTAGGACCAATTATAGAACGACTTAATTAATAGATCAATAGCTTTCGAAAATGTTGATCAGTCTATGAACTGACAACTCATTTTGACAAATGACGGATTTCAGTATCAGACTGCTACATACATAGTATAATGAGAGTTCAAAAAAATTTGTATAGACTACAGAATTTAGATGGTTGATATTATGTGTCGCTGACAGTCAATCACATTTCCTTCAGCGCAGTTGTTGTTTTGAAGAAAAAGTACTAGATTCTCGCAAAATCCGAAACTCTACATGAATAGGTCCAGTTGTTCAGTTCGGGATTAAAGTTTATCCTAGATTGATTTTGACATTTCAGTTCATTTCTGTCAGGTTAATCTAGGATCATCCATCTTAAATCTTGGCCTAATCCTAAACTGAACAACCGAGCCTTATAGTAATAGCAACGTTGCATTAATTAAGTCGGTATATTATTGGAATAATACTAATTTTTTATAGCGGGGAATAGTGGTTTTTAGCAGAGGCGGATTTACAAATGTGCCGCCTATGGACTTACCCAAATTGCCGCCTATCCTGTATTTTTGAAAAAACTAAGAATGGGGAGGAAGTAAAATACTTACTTACTTACTTACTTTACGAATGCCAACCTTGATTTATATAGAATACATAAAAACTCTATTCCAACGATATAATAAGAACTGATACATAAAGTTCTACAGGTATTTTATGAGATGCAAACAAATAAAAATCGTATTTTACTTTTCGTCTGAATACTTTCTCAACGAAAATTTTGATCACATCGTCGAACGAAATGGAATTTGTAATTTCAGACTCTATTGTTAAAATTTCCAAATCGTTCAATCTGCTTTCGGACACACTGGAGTGTATGTATGTTTTAATTCGTTTCAAGCATGAGAACGAACGTTCTGAAGAACAATTGCTTGCTTACAGCCATTGATTTATAAATTCTTAATGATATCTATATTAGATATCCATCAGATTCCGATCTCTAATCCAGTTGCACATATTGTCTATATTCACATTTTTTTCGTCATCTTGTGCCAAATATTCCTTGAGATGCAATATCTCTTCTACTAAATCGTCAGAAATATCCTGTGAATAAACTTCACATAATTTCAACCCTTCCTTCCTTATTTCACCGACGGAGAGTTCGCGAAATTTGAAGAGAACGTAAAAAATCTCGAATACTCTGTCGTACGCACATTTTCGACGGTTCAATTCCGAAACTAATCGATCCACCATTGTAAGAAAAACATTTATTCTGAAATCATCCCTAACACCGAACAGAATTCGTTCATTATCATCATCGCTCTCATCGAAATGGTATAGGTCGCAGTATAGGTCTCCTTACCAATCAGCGCCTTGGCCTCTTGTTCATAGATTGAGAAGTAATCACGGGAAGATGAAATAAAGGAGATTAGAGATTTGTATAAATCTGTAACCAATCCAATATCTGTCTCTTTTTGTTGTAGTTTTTCACTGACAGCGTTAATGCGACTCAGTATACTACTCCAAAAATCAATTTGGCAAAGTCCGCTTTCGAAAATGTGCCGCCTACGAAAATTCGCCGTCGTAGGCTATAGCCTACCTAGCCTATATATTAAATCCGCCTCTGGTTTTTAGCCTCGGTATTCACGAAATTCATTTTATTATGTTTTTTAAGGTGAATCGGCCCGAAATCTTGGATCCCCCGACACGCTAGTTTCGTAAACTTCTATGACGATAGCATAATAACTCAAATTTCAACATTTTAACAGAACTTTTTGGATTTAAGGGAGAGACACATTAAAAAAATCGATAGCAAGTTACCGCCTAAACTACGCGCTTGCCGAAGTTGAAACTGGTACCAATCTACTCAGTTCTTCATAATATGTATAGTTTTATGACTCAGTGTTTTTTAGAACGTGTAAAAAAAAATTAAAAACTGTAAACTTGTCATCGCCTTCCAAAGGCTGTATCTTGGAAGGGCTGTCGATTTGGAAAAAAATTTAAAGGAACTACCCCTGCTTATTTTCATTGTCCTTCGCATTTGTTCACAGATATCCTGTATATGGATTTATTTTATCTATGTACCTATTTATTTTGGATAGTGGAAGTTTAATCAATATGTGTTATTTTCGAAGACCAAAACAAAAATTTCAATTGCACCTGATTTGTTAATCATAAGAATCATCATTTATTTTGAATAATAAAACTTCATGCGAAAATACTTAAATTAACTTTTGTCTTTCTCCTTTCATCATGCGTCCATCATAGTGTCCGCTGTTCATCATAGCTTTTGGGAATTTACCAATCAATCATATGTATCCGAGTATGTATCTATATTATTAACTTCATTTTGTAGAATCATCATGTCTTGACAAAAATATGGTTGCAATTTCAAAATATTTTGACTCGAGGCCTTCAAAAGACTTCAATTTTGTTTATTTTTTCCCTTACATCCTGTATGATCTATCGAAAAATGCAAATCTGTTTTGGATAATTCTTCATAAAATCTTACTTGTTTAGATATAATTGGTAATTTTCTTTATGATACATCACTAAAAAATTTAAACCAGAGAGATGATACAAGCTATTCAAATTTTCGGGAAAATCCAATAATTAAACATAATCGATAATGAAACAGATGTTTCTGAGCAAAGGATTCCTCAAAATCATTGAGCAATCCGATTTAAAAAAAATATATAGAGCGTTCCATTTGAAATAACACAACAATTTCCAACATTCGGTTTAGCCGACGTTGTTCATTTCTGTGATATTGTAAAATTTGTTGCATTTTTTCTCTTGATTCTGAAATGAAAATTTTCGGAATGGCTCATTGTCCCTGAATATTCATCACCATTTACATCTGAATATTTAGCTTGATATGAAAGAAGTTCAACGGATGCATAGATACACACGATGAAATATAAACAGTCATAATCCCATTCGAGAGAGCCAAGATTGGTTTTCTTTCACGTGATTCTTTCCCCTTCTGAAGAATGCGATAAAAAATCGTTGAGATATGCCGCCTGGATTGCAATTACGGAGGAGAGAGCGCGCTGCGCCTCTCTACAGTTAATTCCTCCGTATACTTATATTCCGCCTGTCTACATCTGCTTTGAAAATACAACGTTGCCATTTTCGGAGGTGCTAACGAGCAAAGAGTCGCCCACAGCAATTCTTCGATATACAGCTCAGCACACTAGCGCCAGTGATATACACTCGAACTAAAAGATTGTTCAGTACATAAACGGGGTGCGTTGTGACCTCAAAACGATTTTTTGATATGTTGGTCCCTGAAGCCTCCTGAATCTAACAAGCTAAAAAACAAGGCAAAACGTTGTCACCTCCGATTTCGGAGGTGACAGCGATATATATGAGGTGAGAGCGTTAAACGAGTTACTATTTTGGAGGTGGTATTAACACTTTATAACTATATATATATATATATATATATATATATATATATATATATATATATATATATATATATATATATATATATATATATATATATATATATATATATATATATATATATATATATATATATATATATATATATATATATATATATATAGATTTGTTCGACCGCATATACAGACCCAAAACGGTATACTCGACCGACTTTTCAGTCCAAAAGTGACGTTGTCAGACCCGGCTCCGGGTCTGGTAACGTTCGACCATAGAATCGTTATAAGGGGGGTTAGGGGATGCTAGGGGTGAATTTTCAGGTGGGTCTGAAAAGTCGGTTATACTCGTTATTATATACAGAAAACTTCAGTGTTTGGCCAGTGCGAGGGCGCTTCGAGCGACATGAACTTGATGTATATAATCCGCATAGTTGACCGACGCATCTAGTCCGAAAATTTGGCAACGCTGCAGTTGAAGAGCTTGAGAATTTATTTTGTCATCTTTTCGATTTATACACCTCAAATGTACTATAAGAAAACTTATACGATCCCGGTATGATGAACAGTCGTCATGAGAAATATTCAATGACGATATTTTGAATTGAATTGAAGTGGTGTTATTGGATTCTTTTTGTATACGAACTATAATAGCACACGTATGGAAGCTTATACAAGCCCGATTAAGTGAAGTGAGTCGACCTAATTTCAGGAGCACTAGCACGTTTAGGATCCTATGCACAAAAATTGAGATTTTTTACTCCTACCACAGTGATAAAAAGGTTTTTTCAGAATGAAGTCCTTATATTCTTGAAAAACTATTCTTGAAAACTCTATCTCTGGTACAAGTATTCTTCAGCAACTTCATTTTTGTTTGAATCATAGAGATGAAATATTGGAAATTACTCGAGTATCCCGAACTAACAATTGGAAATTTTCAGTTCAGGAGGTGGAAGGGTATTCCTCAGTCAAACTTTCAATTTAATCATTTATAAAAATACACATAAAAATCATTATCAATTCAGAGGACTTTCAGTTACACGATTGGGTTTCGCCTATAGGTACAAGTTAATTTACAGATGTGATACCTAATATAAGTTCAATATAGATATTTGAAGTAGCTTGAGCTGAAATGAACAGATGATATAATATACCAAAATAAATCAAAACACCCAAAAACTGTCTCTCACCAATTTATTCTACGAGAACTACCGGTTTCGGGATGACTAATCGCATCCCATCTTCAGGTTCCAACACCAGAAACGCTGTTATGAGCCTCTGGACTTTAAAAACCTACTGGGATGTCAATAATTCTGGAAAAGACCATAGTGATTTTTCAAATTTTGACATTTAAATTGACATTTTCTGGAACTCATCTATGTCTTGAAATTTTTACTTCTCGTAACTAGTAAATTATTTCGCAACTGTTGCGATAAACTAAAATAAAATACCTTCAGTGACGACTGAGACGATTCAAAAGGAATCTCCGAGAAACGTTTGACTATTGACGGCAGAGGGTAGAGTAGGTAAAGTTAAAATTATTTTTTTTTTGGCGAAGATCCTGACTTCATCGGACGTTTTGCGGACGTGTGATAATCTTGTTTGCATACGAAAAGAATTCAATAACACCACTCAGACTCTATTCAAAATATTGTGATAACTTTTTCTTTCAAGGTGTTCCAGCCATAAAAATCCAAAAGCGTAAGGTCGGGGCTTCTTTTTGGCCATCTTACCGGACTGTACCTTCCAATCCATTGCACCCCAAAATATTGATTTATTTAGTCCCGTACATTCCGGCTATTATGAGCTGGGCAGCCATTCATTTGAAACCAGACATTTTCTCCAATATGTCTGTCAAGATGCTTTGGATCAATCGGATCGGGAAATATTACTCGTCCGAAAAGTTCACCTCTCATGACTGCCAACCACACGTTGACCCTCAACCCATGTATGGAAAAGAGAAAACCCCCATGCGACCATGGTTTCTCATTTTCAACATGAGTTGAGGGTCAACGTAAGATGGCCACAAAGAGGCTCCGACCTTACGCCTTTGGATTTTTATGTCTGGAACACCCTAAAAGAAAAAGTTTATTGAATTAGCGTTCAGACTCGAGAGGTCCTGATCGAAAGAATAACATTGTGTTATGCTGAAATGCGTCAGAAACTTCGCAGGGTTGCAGATTCACTACAAAAACAATGTGTAAAATGTATTGAACAAGGCGGTGGACATTTCGAGCAATTATTACGAGTATAAGTACCAGTAGTAATTTGTTTTCTTTACATGTTTTCATAAAATCTATATCATTAAAATTTAGTTTACTCATTTGGGTTATTTAAATTTGCAGAGAAATTCATGATTTCCATGTGAATAATTTTAATATTCAATCATAAGGAGCTTCAAAATAAATCAAATTAGGGTTTGGAATGTGTTGAGTTTTTCGTTGTTATCTTGTTAGCCATTATATTCATATGTTAACACTTTCTCCTTAACCGTATATTTCACTACTGGAACCGTCTTCCTGAATGCGTAGTGCGATCGACCTCGGTAAACGGTTTCAAAAACAGTTATGACAGGTAGAAGTCCTCTCTGTGAGGAACTGTGGTGTTATATCTAATTTTTTTTCTTTTTTGTATATGATATTTCAGTTTTGTATTTTTCGCTTCTATTTTCGTTTATCCACACAGTTTATGTATGTATGTATGTAATCTATAACCTTCGAGTTTATAGGCTTGTCCTCTACTGGAAAAAATTATGTAATAAATAAATATAATGGAAGAAGACTAGCAGCAAGAATAAAAGCTTATATGTCATTCGGAAGCAATCTGAATGGGGTATTTTTTGTTGAAAAGAAAACATATCCATAATTAATAATTTTTCATTGATAAAACCATTGGAAAAATAGGCTTAATTTTGTTCACTTCAGAATCGTGATATTCATCCCATCCCCTTACCAAGCCCGCAATAAGAAATTTTTTCGTACACACGAATTCTCATCATGTAGCAGATTTATTGCTGTTTCCAGATATGTGGTCAAATTTAATTAGGCTACGAGATAACTGTAGTGTGATTGATACCATTAGAAAAACTTGGAATATTTCGTGAAATCAAAAAATGTTATATTAAAGAATAAACGATAACATTTCGATTATGTGTTATATGACATTTTTCGTTCCAAATCACTTGTATAATCTCATCATGAAGTTTGGCCTTTTTAAAAGTGGATACGCTGTATAAACCAATAATCAATTAGATTTCAACCTTGACAGTCGAAAATTAATTTTTCAACAGTATTCAATTGCAAAGCGCAGTATACAAGAGTTTCCTCTCCACATGCAGTATGTAGAATGTTTAGAACTTGGAGATAATATTCAACCTTGCATTTTTCAAATTGTATGGCCAATCACAAACCTTCTCTGTAAATGAGAATCTGCAGTGATGATGATGCTCAGTTCACTGAAGATCGTGCGTTTAATACTCCAGAGATCGAATGGTATCATCGTGTGAAACCATAAGAAATATTACCGGGATATTCGAAAGAATACGAAGGTCTACGAGACAGAGAGTTGATGCATATGTTTTAGCGAGAGGAAGTCATTTTGAACATTTATTATAGTTTTGCGTTATTGTATCTGAAATAAAATGAAAAGTACTGTTGTCAATTATGCTCATCAGTCGAAAGAAATTTCAATTTGTTAAATTAAAATATTAGGGATATAATTTTCTTCCGGAAATTAGTAATTTAACCTTCAGAAAGATTCATAGAACATCTTTATGTTTTTTGAATATCTATCCCACGAAAACAATTTTTGAAGGAAAATCATAAAGGGTTGTTATGTTCATCCCTTAACCCTTTCCAGCCCAATGATGCCATATGGCATCATTGGGTTAACAGTGTCCATTTTATTAAACCAGAAAGCTATTTCACAATGAGCTCTGTAGGATTTGGATCTATCGTTCATTTGTAGATGACATTACCAAAATTTGGGTCAGTTACAGAAGTTTGATAAGAAGGAATTTCATTTATGTTCAGTCGGCAATACGGTTCGCCAAAAGCCTCGTGCATAAGTGATTATTATTAATTTTTTCACTGTTATTATCACCCAAAATTCAGCCATATCTGTGTAAACGGTAAAGTTGCCCTATGTCTAACAAAAGATAAAAGTTGTTTCACCTCATTTCATGTAAATGAATAATATAACTCTTTGATCCTTCTAATTTTATTTATTATTCATTCCAAAGTGCCTAACACATATGCCCACTGAATCCATATAGCATCAAGTCAATATTTTACTAAAAACTTGAAAAAAAAATTTTTTCATCACCAATGTGTTTAGTATACTTCTTATACATAATTATTATTGAGATCTAAAAAATTGTGTGAGTAATAATATATACTTAGTGCTTCATATTAAGTAAAGTTTTATGACTCAGTGTTTTTTAGAACCCGTAAAAAAATCAAAAACTATAAACTCGTCATCGCCTTCCAAAGGCTGTATCTTGGATGGGAGGTCCATTTCGAAAAAAATTCATAGGAACTACCCCTGTTTATTTTCATCGAGGAATCATCTCCCTTAGTCCTTCGCATTTGTATAATATTAACTTTCCACAAAATATTTCCCCTGGCATGCCACAGGGCATAAAAATCGGAGAAACACATTTTCAAAGTAAGGAATGGCCTGGACAATACCTATCCAATTAAATGAATTGGTCCAGGAGGCCCAACTGGGAACCATGACCTTATAGACTACCAAATCTGAGCCTTCTATACAATTCTTTGTGGTTAAAATTGAAGGAGGTTTATGAGGAGGATATCCAGACGACGAGAAACCAATTGAATGCATTCAATTGAATTATGAATTTTTATGATTTATTAAGAAACAATGGCAAAATGGATCGAAAGGCTTTATCTCATCGGATTCAACGTGACAGATGTGTACAAACAAACGGTTCTCATTTCGCAAAACTTTCAAAATAATATTGACGGAATTTGAACGTCAGTAATCAATTTTTTTATTTTTGTTTGTGTTATTTCATTTCAGAGTTTCGCAAATGAATGATTGTACCTATCGAGGAAAGCTATTACGATTATTCTGTCGTTTTAAAGTTTGTTATGGAATATTTCACATCTCATACCTATTCATTGACGCGATATTTATAGGAATTAATTAGATTTTTCTTCTTTTTTTTTATTTCAATTTGGAAAATACATTAGAGGGGGAATTCTGGGCTTGGTACGGACTTCTTGGAAAGCGAAACAATTATTTTCAATTCGACATACAGGATGATATGATAAAACTGAACACATTGAATTAGGTGTGATGAGTCTAGCTCTGGAATATTAAAACAATTCATATTTCGCTTTCTAGATCTCAATTTTTGTCAACAGTGTTTCAATAAATTTTGTTGATTTTGTCTCATTTTTATGATAGTTGGAGTACTTGCACGAATTTCAGGAAACCCCTTGTAGATTTCAGAAAGAAGCTAAAAATTAATTTTTCATATTTTATTACAATCATTTTATGTATACAGGCCTCTCAAGGTTATGTTATTAATGGATCAAAATTTGAGAAGAATCTGTTAAAAAGGAATTTGCTTCATGAGAATATTGAGAAAATACTTCTTTCTCAACAAACTCACACATATATGAATTTCTACCGTAACACCTACTTTTTCGCGTCATTTTATACATCGAAATTGTCGACTCCAGTCCCGTCAAACTGGCAACAGCGCCGGGATCGTGAACGTTGGCCATATTTACCGCTGGAGTATATGTGGGATTGTAAAGTTGGTGCAATGTCTCGGGTTTGGAAAATATTATCGATTATGCTACTTTTTCAAATGAAGGAATTCTTTTCCCCTCTAAGTGTACCTAAGGAGTTATAATTCTCATTAACGTTATTTCATCATATATACTCGAAGAAAACATTCGGATCATGTGGGTCTCAGGTCGCCTTAGAAACGTATCGGGACTGGAAACGTCTATTGGACAAATATATATATATATATATATATATATATATATATATATATATATATATATATATATATATATATATATATATATATATATATATATATATATATATATATATATATATATATATATATATATATATATATATATATATATATATATATATATATATATATATATATATATATATATATATAATAGTGGTTTTTAGCCTCGGTATTCACGATATTCATTTTATTATGTTTTTTTTAAGGTGAATTGGCCCGAAATCTTGTATCCCCCGACCTGCTAGTTTCGTACACTTCTTTGACAATAGCATAATAACTCAAATTTCAACATTTTAACAGAAATTTTTGAATTTAAGGAAGAGACACATTAAAAAAATCGATAGCAAGTTACCGCCTAAACTGCGAGCTTGCCGAAGTTGAAACTGGTACCAATCTACTCAGTGCTTCATAATATGTATAGTTTTATGACTCAGTGTTTTTCAGAACCTGTAAAAAAAAATTAAAAACTGTAGACTCGTCATCGCCTTCCAAGGCTGCATCTTGAAAGGGCTGTCGATTTTGAAAAAAATTTATAGGAACTAGCCCCGCTTATTTTCATTAAGGAATCATCTCCCTTAGTCCTTCGCATTTGTTAACAGATATCCTGTATATAGATACATTTTATCTATGTACCTATTCATTTTGGATAGTAGAAGTTTAATCAATATGTGTTATTTTCGAAGACCAAAACAAAAATTTTAATTGCACCTGATTTGTTAATTATAAGAATCATCATTTATTTTGAATAATAAAACTTCATGCGAAAATACTTAAATTAACTTTTGTCTTTCTCCTTTCATCATGCGTCCATCATAGTGTCCGCTGTTCATCATAGCTTTTGGGAATTGCCAATCAATCATATGTATCCGAGTATGTATCTATATTATTACCTTCATTTTGTAGATCATGTCTTGACAAAAATATGGTTGCAATTTCAGAATATGTTGACTCGAGGCCTTCAAAAGACTTCAATTTTGTTTATTTTTTCCCTTACATCCTGTATGATCTATCGAAAAATGCAAATCTGTTTTGGATAATTCTTCATGAAATCTTACTTGTTTCGATATAATTTGTAATTTTCTTTATGATACATCACTAAAAAATTTAAATAAATAAATAAATAAATAATGTGCTTTATTTCAGATAAAGTGTACACATGACATTGAACACTTGAAGTGAAACAGGGTCATTTTCTGCTTTATAGTCTGTGTTCCATAAAGTCTTCCACACTGTAGGTTTCGATTTCAAGTAGGAGTTTGAAGATGAATTTCTTGAACTGTTGTAGAGTCCATTCTCCTCTTAGTTTGTGAGCTATCTTATTGTAATAACGAATATATCTATATTCAGGTCCCTTTTCAGTGAGGCTTAATCTGTGTCTTGGATATTTCAGTGCAGTTGTCCTCGTATTGTAATTACTTACTGTTTTCTCTTCGAAGAAGTGCTTGTTCTTGAATGTAAATATCAGGCATTCTTGGATGTGTACAGCAGGAGCAGTCAAAAGACCATTTCTTCTGAAGACTCCCCTGCATGATTCCGTCCTCCTCATCCTTCAGATCATTCTGAAGGCTCTCTTCTGTATTTTCAGCACTCTATGTAGGTTGTATGAACTACCATAGAACATGATGCCATGCCTAAACACTGCCTGGTATATTGTTCTTAGTGAGGTTATGTCCAGATATTTATTGAGGACTCCCAAAGTGTAGCAGATGATACCCAGTTGATTGCAAAGGTTGGAAATGTGCTCTCCCCAATCAAGGGTTACCTCAATAGTGAGGCCTAGGAAACGACAAGATTTAGTCAGTTCTAATGTGGAGTTAGACAGTGAAATGCTGGTAGGCGCTTGGGGACCGGAATGAGCTGTCCTGAATAGGATGGCACTTATTTTTTCAGAATTCATGCACAAACCGTTTGCTTCAAACCACTTGGCCAATACAGTGAAGTTTGTGTCATCTGCATAATTCACTGTCCTAACCATGGTTTCATCGAATATGGTACTTAGGTCATTTAGAAAAATGATGAAAATGATAGGGCCCAATATGCTACCCTGCGGAACTCTGTGAGTTCTTCTTCCGAAACTGTTGTTTTTCCGTTCTGAGAGATCACCACTCTCTGCCTGCGGTTTGCTAAAAATGATGGAAACCAGTCTAGCTCGTTTATGCCATATGCAGAAAGTTTATAGAGAATAAGGTCGTGGGACAGAGTAGCGAATGCCTTTGATAGATCCAGCATTAGACCCACTGTTATATTAGAATCCTCCAAGGCATTAAGGATTCCTGAAATGAACTCAAACACTGCTGTCTGAGTTGATCTACCTCTTGCATAACCATGTTGTGTGGGTAAAAGGATCTTTTCTTTTACAAGGTATTCTACTAATTGAGTGCAGATTGTTAGTTCCAGTATTTTAAACCAGAGAGATGGTACAAGCTATTCAAATTTTCGGGAAAATCCAATAATTAAACATAATCGATAATAAAACAGATGTTTCTGGGCAAAGGATTCCTCAAAATCATTGAGCAATCCGATTTAAGAAAAATATATAGAGCGTTCCATTTGAAATAACACAACAATGTCCAACATTCGGTTTAGCCGACGTTGTTCATTTCTGTGATATTGTAAAATTTGTAGCATTTTTTCTCTTGATTCTGAAATGAAAATTTTCGGAATGGCTCATTGTCCTTGAATATTCATCACCATTTACATCTGAATATTTAGCTTGAGATGAAAGAAGTTCAACGGATGCATAGATACACACGATGAAATATAAACAGTCATAATTCCATTCGAGAGAGCCGAGATTGGTTTTCTTTCACGTGATTCTTTCCCCTACACAAGAATGCGATAAAAAATCGTTGAGATATGCCGCCTGGATTGCAATTATGGAGGAGATAGCGCGCTGCGCCTCTCTACAGTTAATTCATCCGTATACTTATATTCCGCCTGTCTACATCTGCTTTGAAAATACAACGTTGCCATTTTCGGAGGTGCTAACGAGCAAAGAGTCCCCCACAGCAATTCTTCGATATACAGCTCAGCACACTAGCGCTAGTGATATACACTCGAACTAAAAGATTGTTCAGTACATAAACGGGGTGCGTTGTGACCTCAAAACGATTTTTTGATAGGTTGGTCCCTGAAGCCTCCTGAATCTAACAAGCTAAAAAACAAGGCAAAACGTTGTCACCTCCGATTTCGGAGGTGACAGCGATATATATGAGGTGAGAGCGTTAAACGAGTCACTATTTTGGAGGTGATATTAACACTTTATAACTATATATATATATTATATATATATATATATATATATATATATATATATATATATATATATATATATATATATATATATATATATATATATATATATATATATATATATATATATATATATATATATATATATATATATATATATATATATATATATATATATATATATATATATATATATATATATATATATATATATATATATATTCAATTCACTATAGAAAAAGAATCAGATAGATCTGTTCCATTTTTGGATACGAAACTGATTAGATCAGATGATAATGTGATAAAGATAGATTGGTTTATGAAAGAGATGAGTTCTGGTAGGTACATTAATTACTTTTCTAACCATCCGACAAAACAGAAAATTAATTTAATTCTTGGGATGAAGAGACGAATACAGAGCATTTCACATCCGTCATTCATACAAAAAAATAAAGTAAAATTGATGAAATTGTTGTTGAGCAATGGCTATCCCCGACCACTCTTATGTAGACTTTTGAATAATACAACTCATGATCAGAATCGAGTGGTGAACAGTGAGGAGAATATGACTGAGGTCGGGTTTTCTTCTCTGCCCTTCATTAGGGGAATCACTTATCCGTTGATTAATTTACTGAGAACTGACAACATTAAAATAGCTGTGAGAAACGATTTCAGGGTTGGAAAATTGTTTAGTTCAGTCAAGGATAGGTTGGATGTTGGAAGAACGCGTGATGTGGTGTATAGTATACCCTGTGTGTCATGTGAGGGTACTTATATTGGTCAGACGTCGCAACAATTAAAGAAACGTATTACACAACACAAAAGTGACATCAAAAATACGAAAAAGGTTTGTGCGCTTGCTGAGCACTGCAGATCCACTAAACATTGCATGGATTATAATTCCGCGAAAGTGTTAGAAATTGAACGAAATTTGAATAAACGGGTGTTTCTTGAAATGTATCACATTAAGAATTGTAAAAGTGCTCTTAATTATAGAAAAGATATAGATAATGTAAGTAACATTTATTCCTTTTTGTTTGACTATTGATATAGTAGGAAACGTAGTAGAGACGTAGGTTAGTGTTAAGATTTTAGATAAGAAGAAGAATGACACACTATGTCAATGTTGTCTTTTGTTCTGTGTGCCTGTCAATTTTGTCCTGAAGGAAAATGGCATGTTCTGGAAGGAATTTTAGTGAGTTTTGTGTAGAGATTTAATTGTAGAGATATGAGAAATTGTAATTTATTGAAGATTCCCTTGTTGTTGGAGAGTTGTGACTTTTATACTCAATATTCAGTAAGTCTTGTGCTAGAAAAGGGAGGTAATAGTACAATGTATTTTCTTGTCCTTATATTACAGAGTCCTGAGGAAGATTCCAAACGGAATCGAAACGTAGACGTAGAATAAATGTAGTATTGGAATAGTTGGCCCATATTATTAATCCGTTCAACCCTTTATCGTTCGAGATATATATATATATATATATATATATATATATATATATATATATATATATATATATATATATATATATATATATATATATATATATATATATATATATATATATATATATATATATATATATATATATATATATATATATATATGTTGTCGATGTTGTCGTCAGCTGGTACTGTTATGTCTGCAATCGTCACTTTCCTCTGTGTCTTTTTGAAAAGTACGATGTCTGGACGATTATGAGGGATTGATCTGTCCGTTACAAGTGGGTGGTCCCAGTAGAGTTTCACCTGTTCATTCTCCAGTATTTCCTTAGGTAAGTACTTATAAACTGGTAGAGTTGATTTGACTAATCCATACTTTTTGGCAATAGCTTGATGGTATGCCTTCGCCATAGCGTTGTGGCGGTCTGTGTACTCTTTGGGCGCGAGGATGGGGCAGGACGACGTTACATGCTGTATAGTCTCAGGTGATAGCGAGCATTTGCGACACTTATCTGTGGTTAACTTTTTCCCGATTATGTTTTTCTGATACGCTCTGGTGGGTACAACCTGATCCTGAATTGCTGTTAATCTGCCTTCAGTTTCTGGGAAAAGGTAACCAGCCCTTAGGTACGTGAGCGATTTCTCTTTGTCGACTTTCTTATGTTTCAGTGCTGTTGGGAATCTGCCATGAAGTGCTTTGCCATGCCATATGTCGGATAACTCTTGGATGTTGGATGGTTCACTAGGATAACTGTTAGATGACAGGTTGAGTGCTGTTATATTGTCATCTTCTGCTGATAGTGCTTTAAGGAGAGGTGAGTTTTTCGATTTAAAATATTTCTTCATTTCCTTCACAGTGTTATAGTGAGCCATTTCAATGTTCGGTAGTCCTCTTCCTCCATCTTTTCTAGATATATAGAGCCTGTTGCTGGAGGCGTTTGGATGGTGTATTCCATACTTAGTTAAAAGCTTCCTTACTTGGATGTCAATGGCTCTTAGGTCGGTGGTTGACCACTTTATTATTCCAAAGGAGTATGCTAAGCATGGCACTACCCAAGTGCTGATGGATGTAAACATTGCTTTGGAGTTGAGCTTGCTTTGTAATATTTTCTTCAGTCTGTCAAAGAATTTGTGCTTGAAGGTAGTCTTGGCCTCGTTAGTATTTATTTCTAAGCCCTGTTGGATACCCAGGTATTTGTAAGTTTCCTCTGGGCCCAATTGTTCGGATTGTTAGTTGCTCCTGTATTTCTAGCGCTTCTCCTTCTCGTATCTTTCCTCTTCTCATGTGTACCACAGCGCACTTATCCAGTCCCATTTCCATTTTAATGGCGTCAGTGAAGGATGCCACTATTTTCAGTTCTCTTGTCAGTTGATCTTTGTTGGCAGCATACAGTTTGAGATCGTCGATGTATAGTTGGTGGTTGATTTTGGTGTTGTTTCTTCTCTCTATTACGTAGCCATATTTGGATTGGTTCAGCAGCTTACTTAGGAGATTTATAGAGAGGCAGAACCATAAGGTGCTCAATTTGTCCCCTTGGAATATTCCTCTTTATATATATATATATATATATATATATATATATATATATATATATATATATATATATATATATATATATATATTTTTTTTTTAATTTCACACGTAAGTGGCAAATCCTACAGAGCATCTCGGACACTTTCATGCCAAGAGATAATCTGTTGTGTCTCAGTGAGGGAAGATGACCTGACGGACGATGTTGACTTTCCCCAGTAGTACCGCCTTCTGCATCCATGATATAGTCGAAGGGTGCATTCCAAGTTCCTCAAGATGATTGACAGTTCTCTTTAGGACCAGTCCATTGGCACTTATGATTAGTGGCATTATCTCCACTCTTTTTAACCTCCACATATCTCGCATCTGTCTTGATAATGTTTCGTATTTTCTGATCTTCTCCGCGTACGTTTTGCTCATGTTTTGATCATGTGGGACTGCAAAGTCGATGATCGTTGCAGTTTTGCCTATTTTATCCCATATGACCATATCCGGTCGGTTGTGCTCAGTTCCCAAGTCGGTCGTTATCGTGAGGTCCCAGTACACCTTTGTTCTGTCGTTTTCTAATACTGCTTCCGGGACGTAGAGATGGTGCGGCGTGAAATGTTTGATCAGGTTTTTACTCAGGCATATGTTTTGATGTACCACTTTCCCCATATTATTATGTCGTGACATATATTTTGTGCTAGCTATCGTTGAACAACCTGATAGTAGATGGTGAATGGTCTCTTCTGCGTTATTGCACAGCCGACATTTAGTGTTGTTTACTTGTTGTTTCAAAATTATTTTACAATAATTTCGGGTGGGTACTACCTGATCCTGGATAGCAAAAACAGTTCCCTTCAGTTTGTGGAAAGAGGTAACCCTGGGTCAGGTACGTGTTGGATGCTGCTATATCTACTTCTTCTTGGTGTAGACTTGCATAGAACCTTCCATGTAATTGTTTGTTCTGCCAGCTCTGCCTTAGATGTTCCGCTGATTCCGTACAGTCCTGCTCATCATCGTTCGTTCCCTGTGTCATGCTTTCCTGTGTTGTTACCCATTGATGCACCGGTAAGTTGCTGTTTCGGAAATATTTCTTGATGTTCATTTTTTCTTTCTTGCAGATCTCTTCAATTGAGCTGAGGCCTCGTCCTCCTTCTTTTCTCGGTAAGTACAGTCTTTCAGTGGCCGAGTTAGAATGAAGCAGGCCGAACTGGGTCATTGTAGTTCGAATTTTTCTGTCCATCAATTGCAGATCCGTTTTAGACCAGGTGAGTATTCCTACTGTGTAGGTGAACGATGGAATTGCCCAGATGTTTATGGCCATTAGTTTATTTTTTGAGGACAGCTGTGACTTCAGAATCAGTCTAACCCTTCTAAGTAATTCTGTTTTCGCTCTTTCTTTATTCTCGGATTGCCTTATTTCGAAGGTTTGTTCTACACCAAGATATTTGTAGGTTTCTTCCATACTTAAATTATTTATTTCTCTACCATCTCCCAGCCTTATGTTTTCCTCCTCCACCATTTTTCCTCTTTTGACTGTTATTGACGCACACTTATCCAATCCTAGTTTCATCCCCACGTCCTCACTGAAGTTTCTCACCAGCTCCAACTCCCCCTCTAGTTGTGCTCTTCCCCTTGCGTAGAGCTTCAGATCGTCCATATAGAATAAATGTGTGATCTTTGTTCGAACATCGATGGCGTAGCCGTATGCTGATCGGTTCAGTATCCCACTCAGAATATTAAGCGCCAAACAGAACCAGGGAGGACTCAGACCATCTCCCTGGAAAATGCCTCTTCTGATTCTTATCTCAGGTGTTTCGTATGTATTGATGCCATCGTTCATTGTAAGGGTTGTCCTCCATGTGGTCATTAGAAGTTTCAGCAAGTTTATCACCCTCTTTTCAATCTTGTAGATTTCAAATACCTCGATCAGCCAAGTGTGTGGGACAGAGTCATAAGCCTTCTGGTAGTCTATCCAGGCCATGTTTATGTTCTTGTTCCTCTTCTTTGCTTGTTTGGTGATCGCTCTGTCTATAACTAGGAGTTCTTTGCTGCCACGACTCTTGCTTTTGCACCCATGTTGCTCCCAGCACATAATGTTGTTATTTTTGAGGTGAGTGTTGATCTTATGGGCCAACGTGGAAGTCAAAATTTTATAGGCGGACGGTAGGCAGGTGATGGGCCTATAATTTTTGTCAGGTCTCCCTTTTTGGGTATCATAATTGTTTTTCCTTTAGTGAAATATGCGGGGATGTTCTCAGGGTTTTCGAGTGCCTCACTTATAAGACGTGCCATAGCCTTGTGAGAAGATGTCAACGCCTTCCACCAATAGTTGTGGATTCCGTCTATGCCGGGGGATACCCAGTTACGCAGGTATCGCTGCCAGAGACTTTTCTTGTAGCGGATTTGGTCTATCAAGCCATCATTCAGCCATGGTTTGGTAGGTATTCTTCGAGTGATGCGAAAGGTGGTACTATTATCAATATTCTCTTTGAGAACGGAAACGAAAGAATTCCAGGCAGTGTCGACATCGATACCAGGGTAAAACACCTGATCCCAATCCACCGATGACAAACTCTGGTTCAGAGAGCAGTAATCAATAATTTTTTTCTTTTTCCTACTACAAGTGGTCCTCGGGCAGCATGTGAACTGGATGTTAGCTGTAATAACTGCGTGGTCCGATTTCCCCATAGGGTCTTGAGGAGTGATTCCATTGATTAGGGCATCATCGTCAGTCAGCAAAAGGTCAAGTGTGGACGAAGTTTGGCCCGGTACAAATCTTGTAGGGAAATCAACAAGCTGGGATAGACCTGCATCTTGGAGCACTGTGAGGAATTGTGCAGCCAAGGAAGTACCAGGTGGGGGAACAGTAATTGGCCAGGTGAGCTCTATGAAGTTGAAATCCCCAGCAATAACTTTATTCCTTTTGCAACCTGAAATGGAAGTCAGATGCTCGAAGAGAGAACTATCTGAAGAGGAGGGACGAGGACGATATATGCAGCCAACATAGGCTGAGAATTCAGGAGAACACAAGTCCGAAAATATAGTATCGATGCCAGGCAACGCAAGACTAGTGACTTTGATATCGAAACTATTACGTAACTCCTCCTCAACATAGATGCAAACGCCACCGAAACCAACGTTTGTAGCACTGTCACTCCGAAATAATGAGTAACCATCGATACTGAAAGAAGAGTCCGGTATCTCTAGATGAAACCAGGTCTCCGCGACGCATATCAAGTGAGGCCTGAAGTGGTCAGCGAGTGTCACGAGCTCATTCATCTTGTTCTTCAGTGAACGCGCATTTGTATAAAGTAAGTTCCATTGATGTACAGGCCCTGTTAGTTTTCCGAATCATTATCAACAGTTTGGGAGACTATCCTTGGAACACCCCTGATGAATCTTATAGTAAGATCAGTCTCCCCTCGCTGCTGCCGCTGCCCAAGACTATCACGCAACTCTCGAAGATGTTCGGACTGATTTGGAGTCATGTCGTCTGAAAGAGAAACTCCTCGAAAGGAGTCTACTTGCTTTAAAAGTTTTCTGTTCCTCAATATTTTTTTTGACGATAGTAGGGTTCCCGAAAGACACAAGTATTGGACGGTTCTTGGGAGGAGCAAGAGTGCCAATCCGGGATATCGAGATGACATGATGAGACTGCTGAGGAATAATATAATCTATGATTTGATTGACCAGGGTGGTGTCCTGCTCAATCACGTTTGATTCCGGAACGTTTCGAATTATAATATTGTTTGATCTCCGTACCCGCTCCACAATCTCAGCAGTGTCCACTGGAGTGCTCCATTCGTTAGAAGAACGGGAATCAGCCTTCAGCTCCAAAATATCCTTTTTCACCTCAGAGAGGTTGGCAATCACATCAGATAATTCGGACTCATGCCGCTCCAGCTTATTCTCATGTTGGGTTAGTACTTGGTCGTGCTTGGCAATTGAAGATGAGCAACGAGAAACTTCAATCTGTAGATTACGCTGGGTATCCTTTATTGTAGCGATGTCATTTTGAATTGCAAAAATGTTAGATGATAGACCATCCAACTTGTCCATCAATAGTCTGAACTCACGCATCGTGAGTGGTGCATCTTCCGAAACAGAAGTCGATTTGGATGGTTTATTGGCATCGCAGCTTGACAAGTTGGATGGAGGAATCCGCTTATTTCTCCGGGAGGAGGTGCAGTAGGTGCAAAACCACCTGGTACCAACCTCATCAAGGGCGTGAACTTGACGCATTGTAGGTGAAAATGATTTCCACAAGTTGAGCAGAAATGGAGCCAGATTCATGTGGTATAGCTTTGGAACAACTCAGACAAGCTGGCATTATGACGGCTGAACAGTAATCCAGTACTACGGTATTCTTGAATCCCTAGGATCAGATTAAACAAAGCAGCAACTGATGAGCAAACGCGGAACCAGATGTAAACTGACACTAGCAGTTCATCTGTTGTATTGGAAGGGAACCAGGATCAAACACACTTCACTCTCCTGGGTCTATAGGAGAGACTTATCACAGAAGGCCGACCGCGGTAAATGGGAATAGGACGGGGAGAAAGACAGAGGAAGCAACGTTTCAGTGTTGAGCAGCGTATTTCAGTTCCAGACAGATAATACAATCAAACATATGAACACCCGCGCTTCAGCAGATAAGATGAGCTAACATGTGTAACCGCTGCCGCCGCCGTGAAAGAAAATAAACAAGGGGAACTCCCAAAAAACAGCGACTTCTTTCCTAATAGAAAAACCAGAACGAACAAAAATAAGGGGAAATTCCTACCTCAGCATTCAAATGAACAAACTCAAACTTTTAACTTTCAAAAAGAAATCGATCGAAATGGTGTAAATTGAGGAGCACTTCGAAATACGCCTGCACAGTACACGATGTGTTATCATATGTATAATTGTTCACCTAAAATTTTGAAAGCTCTCAAATTGCAAACATTCAAAGTCTTCGACTAGATTATCTTGTGGCACAGGTATATTCAGACGACAAGGTCTAAGACGAAACTTTATCAACGCAGTGAGCCATTTCCTGCTCAAGCAAATATTTAGACTAGTTAATTCTTGAAAACAGAGTTATACCGCTCATGTTCAGACGCCAGAGCCTCGTTCGTAATAACAGCGAGTAGGTGAGGTTGGCATTTGAGTGGAGAGGCTATAAAACGCATCCTTTCCCTTTACACCCGCATTCACAGCTGGGTCTTTCTACTGAATTCCACCAGAAAATGATACTATTGCAACATCTGTGTTCTGTTCTTATACGATTCAGAATACACCATATTTTCCTCAATCACAACCAGGAACTCTATTCGAAGTATAAGTAACTAATTCTTTGAGAGAAAGAAGTTTGTACTCACTGAATCTTTATTTTGAGATCTACTCAACTAATTTCGCCTGCTAGGCATCCTCAGGAGCTCTAGAAAATTATTTTCACAATTTTATTGAAATTCTCACAATGAAACAAAAAATATGCTTATTTGTCAATAAAAAAAAGGATTCACACGAAACATCCAATCGATAAAATGACATCAACAAACAACAAAACGACTAAAAACTTATTAGAAGTCTCAAGAAATTATAAATTTTAGGGTTATGTTCTTAAGAACACGGTTAACCACTGAAAGCAAACACTGCGCTATTCAAATCACACAGAGTCAATCATCTGCCTGCACTAAAATTATATGACAACCATGAATATAGTACAAGAAACCAAAAAATTCTGCTTATACCTAAGCATAAAACAAAAAAAATTGAGTATTCTCCCATGTACCAGAGTATAAGATTGTATAATTGTTTACCTGGAATTTTGAAAGCTCTCAAATTGTAAACATTCAAAAAAAATCAAGGATTTGTTAATTAACAAATGTTACTATTCCACTGTAGAATTTTGTAATGATTGTCCCTCACTTATCATAGATTAATGATTTTTCTTATTTTGACCTGTTCTATGCACTTTGTTGTCTAAAAGGATCAATAAACTATGACTTTAGCCTTGCGGCTTTCACACTTCTCTCCAGTGGAAAATTCAATTATCCCAGATATCTCAGATATCAAAAAAAATTCTGTTGAAGCCCTTTCCAGGTTTTCGGGCTCGTGGTGGTGGTCGCGTCCGGGTCGCTCCTCGGCTCCCTGCTGTCGGTTGGATTCCTGCTCCACCCGCACTTCATGTCGGAGCAGACGGTGTTCCTCTGCATTCCCCATGTTCTTGCGTACAGTTCTCGCCGTTACGAGCAGTACAGTTTACTGCTGTAAAAGTGAAAGTGGAAGAGAAAGTCGAAGTGAAAGTGTACACTAGCGAAGCTACGGAATTTTTGATTCCGTCTACGAAACTTCCGAAGTTTTTGTAAGTTCTATATGTGTATGTGTTATAGAGCAATTCAGTATATTTAGTGTCTTGAGTCCAGATTATTAATATCGTTGGTTTCACGGATATTACTGGTGAGTTGATTTATTTTTCTGATAGTACAGAAAATATATAACTTAGCCACGAAGCTTTATAGTTATATTATAGTGGCAAGATGGCCGCAACTGATACAGAAGTGTCAGATCGAGATATCGACGGAATTTCAAATAAAGGCCAAGAAAATACTTCGAAAATTTTCAAATGTTGTCTTAAGTCGACAAAAACGTGCGTGTGTAAAAACTGTTTAGCAGTTTGGCACGAAAGTTGTGCAAAACGAAACAAAAATGTAATTTTCATCGGTGCATCAATAGTTGAGTGTTGTGTAGCTGAAAATCCCGGAAATAGCCGCAATGCAGAGAACCAGAATGAAGAAATTAATCATCTGAAACTAGAAGTAAAATATCTGAAAATGTTAGTAGAAGAAATGAAGGACAAGAACCGAATTCTAAACATCAACAATTCCCTATTATTAGAAAGATTAAAGGAAGAAAGAGAAGAAAAAATGTAAACACTTTTGGAAAAAACGAAACCTCTAAACCTGTTACCAGCAGAAATACAAATCGTGACATTACAGTTCTCCCGACATATGCAAGTGTCGCTTCCGTTTCTAGTCAAAAGGTGGCACCACCTGCAAATCCAAATTCTCGAATTTTGCGTAATAGACTACTAAGTAGTAGGTCAAATGAAGCTAAGCCAAACATGTCAATGTCAACATTGACATTACCAACATCCAGTAAACAAATAAATCCAACACAGCATAGTCGTGAGATTGAAGACAACAAGAACGACGAACAAGGCTTTGTAGAAGTAAAACGTAAAAGGGGAAGACAAATGAAACATCCGTTAAAGAATATTGGCACGGGACAGAATACTGGAAAGTTCTCAGGCCAAGAGAAGAAAATATGGTTGTATGTGTATAGAGTGAAAAGAAGCACGACAGCGGAGATAATAGAAGAATACTTATCAGCGAAAGAAGGTTTTGATAAAACAGAAGTGATGGTCAAGGAAATTCCATCTGAAGGAAATACCCTGAAGAGATTTGTAGTTTCTGCTCCATTTATGAAGAAAAAGGTGATGTATAGTTCTGATTTTTGGCCATCTGGAGTTGGTATCAAAAGATTTGATTTCTCCAGGCACAAGGATCTGCTGCAACAAACTGCTGATTTTTTAGAGAAGAGGACAGTCTGCGATCAAAATGTCGAAATCCTCTAAAGAATAATAACAAGATAATGATAATTCACCAAAATGTACAGTCCATCGGTAATTGTGTGAACAGATTAGAACAGTTTTTACATTATCCGAATTGTTCTATTTTTTGTGTATCAGAGCACTGGAAAACAGAATCCCAAATGGAAAATTTCGGCATCAAGGACTTCGTTTTAGCTGAAGCGTTCTGCCGTAAGCAGGAAAATAAACATGGTGGCACTGCAATTTTCGCAAGGCAAGGTACACAGTTTAAACCACTAACTAATATAACAGCTCTTTCAGAGGAATGTATCTGTGACAGTAGTGCATGCCAATTTGTCATCAATGGAGAAAAGGTTCTTATCATATGCGTGTACACTCCTGGTGGTGTTGAAGCAGAATTTTTGAAATGTCTGGAAAGAATCCTGTCCAAGTTTGTTTCATTTGTAGGCCGTATGTTTCTAGTAGGAGATTTTAACATTCAAATGCACAAGAACGATAAGAGTAAGGATAAAGAACGTTTATTTTCCTTGCTGAATTCCTACAATTTGTTTCCGTTGATCAACGAGTACACAAGAGTAACACCAAATTCAAAGTCGCTGATAGATAACATCTTTTCAAATAACCCCAATGATTGTGAAGGGAAAGTGCATCATAATCTGATATCAGATCACACAGCACAAAGTGTTAGTTTCCTTTCTGTGGGCCAAGACAACAAGGCTGTATTCAAAAGAATTTTCAGTGAGCCTAACAAGGCAGATTTTCGGATCAGACTGACAGGAGAAGCATGGCGAGAGGTATACGAAGCAACGGATCCGGGTGAAATATGAAATAACTTTCACATTCTGTTTCTCCACCATTTTAACATTAGTTTCCCTAAAAGAAAAGTTATACCAAAGAGACCACAACGACAAATATCATTTGATCCTGAAATTGAGAAACACAAGAAACAGTTAGATATTTTGTACGTGGCTAGTTCTGTGGATAAAAAATTTGAAGCACAATACAAACAAGTGAAAAAATCATACGAGAGAGCATTAGCAGAAAAAAAAGCACAACACTTTCAACAGAAAATAGAAAACTCTGATAATAAATCAAAAACTGTTTGGACCTTCATCAACAATATAAAGAATAAAACAAACACTCCCAGGGATATACAGATGAGTGGTGATGCTGATGTCATCGCAGATCGTTTCAACAGCTACTTTCTAAACTGTGCTGCAGATTTAATATCAGTTTCACCTCAGAAAAATTACTCGTCACATGTAGAACAGGCAGACAGATCGATGTTTTTCAAACCTATTACTGAAGCAGAAATCACTAAGATAATAAAGGAGTTAAAAAATAAACATAGCAGTGGGGATGATGAAGTTCCAACCACTTTGATTAACTTCTGTACACAAGAAATTATTTCACCACTCACCTACGCTATTTGTGCATCGTTCAGAGCAGGTGTTTTTCCAGACAAGCTGAAGTTAGCCACTATTAAACCTCTACATAAAAAAGGAAGTGTGACAGAAATTCAGAATTATCGTCCAATAAGCCTATTGCCAAGTTTTTCCAAAGTATTAGAAAAATGCATGAGCAACAGACTCATGGAGTATTTTTTGAGCAATGACCTGCTATGCAGGGGTCAGCATGCATACATAAAAGGAAGAGGAACCCATACTGCCCTGTATGAGTTCATAGAGGCAATATTACAGGCTTTGGAAAGTGGAAACTATGCGATGGGATTGTTCTTGGATCTGACAAAAGCCTATGATTGTGTAAATCACCAACTCCTTTTAAAGAAACTCGAGCTGTATGGAATAACTGGTTCCACTTTGTCCTGGCTGCAGTCCTACCTATCAAGAAGATTGCAACAAACTGTCATCACTAAAGGGGGTGTATCAGGAAAATCCAGAAGAGAGATTGTTAAAATAGGCATTCCACAGGGTAGCATTCTTGGCCCTATATTGTTTATCATATACATCAATGATGCACCTCAATGTATTTATTGTCTGGGCTGCTTCCTTACTGACTACGCCGATGACAAGAACATCCTAATTGCAGCTCAAAGTTTGCAAACTTTGCTCGATCAATCAAAATCTGTTTTTAAAGCATTATCAGACTGGATCTCAAATGAAGGGTTAATATTGAATGAAAAGAAGACAAACTGTTTAATGTTCAAAACAAATAGGAGTAGGCTAGACTATCCAGACAATGTGACACTGGGCAGATCACAAATTGCTGTAGAAACTGAAACTAGACTTTTGGGATTGACTGTGGATTCACTTCTGTCATGGGAAGGCCACATAGATAAAGTTTGTAGAGGTTTGAATGCAGTCTGTTATAGTTTAAGAGTACTTTCACAGTACCTGAATGAAAGTGGTCTGAGGACAATTTACTTCGCGAACTTTGAGTCAATCATGAGACATGGCTTGTTTATTTATGGCAGTGTAAGGATCATTGAGAGGGTTTTCATAGTTCAAAAGAGAGCATTAAGAATAATGTACAGACTAAGTTCGAGAACATCTTGCAGAGGTCTCTTTGAGAGGAATAAAATCTTAACTGTTGCTGCATTACATATTGAGGAATGTATAATGTTTCTCTTCAAGAATAGAGAATATTTTGAGGCAAATTTACCATCACATCTGTATAATAACAGATATACTGACTATATCTATCCCATTCATAGATTGTCCATTACTGAAAAAGGACCAAAATATTCTTGTATGAAATAATTTAATAGGCTACCACAAAGAATAAAACAAATACGTAACCAAAAATGTTTCAAAAATGAACTGCACAAACTGTTACTTGGCATTGAGCCCTATTCAGTTGATGAATTTTTATGTGCAAACATGAAGTGAAATTATCTATTTTACTTTTCTTTTGTATTTCTAGGACATATATTTCGTTCTGATTATGTATTTTTTTTAAATATGTAAGATTCTCGAAATAGATATTATTATGACTTTAGCCTTGCGGCTTTCACACTCCTCTCCAGAGGAAAATTCACTTATCCCAGATATCTGAGATATCAAAAGGATGAAGCTCTGTTGGAGCCCTTTCCAGGTTTTCGGGCTCGTGGTGGTGGTGGGGTTCGGGTCGCTCCTCGGCTTCCTGCTGTAGGTTGGATTCCTGCTCCACCCGCACTTCCTGTCGGAGCAGACGGTGTTCCTCTGCATTCCCCATGTACTTGCGTACAGTTCTCGCCGTTCCGAGCAGTACCGCCTTCTGCATGACTTTATAAATATTTTCGTCCAACTGAAGTTTTCTCAAGTTCTCCAGTAGTTTCTTCGGTATCAGGCCTGTAGATGAAATGACAATAGGGATGGTCTTTATATCTTTCAGCTTCCACTGTCTTCTGGTTTGTTCCTCGAGATCTCTGTATTTTGAAATTTTTTCAGTGTGTCTATCTAGAAGATTGTTATTATTTGGAATTGCCACGTCGATGAATAGTGCTGTGTCCTCATCCTTATTGAGCAATATGAGGTCTGGTCTATTGTGGGTTATTTTCCGGTCTGTGAGAACAGTGCGATCCCAGTAGAGCTTGTGATGTTCGTTTTCCAGCACAGCATCTGGATGGTAATTGTAATAAGGAATCCTTTTCGAAGTTAGAAGTTGGTGTTTTAGTGCCAATTCTTGGTGAAGAATCTTGGCAACAGCATCATGTCTATTTTTGTACTCCGTGCCCGCGAACTTCTGACATCCCCCGGTGATGTGCTGGATAGTTTCATGTGTCGCACAGCCATAACGACAGCTATCGTCCGCCACTGAGGCATCCTTGGCGATGTATCTCATATAATTTCTTGTTGGAATCACCTGATCCTGGATGGCGAGCATGAAGCCCTCTGTCTCAGGAAACAACCTTCCGGAAGTCAGCCAGTAGTTCGACGCAGATATGTCGACGTAATCATGGTTGACCTCATTCTGGTGCCTCCCATGCAAAGGTTTGCCAATCAGTTTCTGCATTTTACTTTCTGCAGAGTGTTCGACGGTTTCCAAGTGATTCCAAGTATTATTATTATTATTATTATTAATTTCAAATATTTCATTATTATTCAGAAATACCTCATATAGTTTGATACAGACAAATAGTAATGTTGGAGGTCTCCGACAATAAAAGCTTCTATATGGAAGCTTCGGACACCGAAGACTTCAGCGATGGAGGAGCAGAGGAGCTTGTAAGGCTCAAAGAGAAGAATGGGCAGTTGAAGGCTCAAATAAATGAACTAACTGAAACCGTGGCTCAGTTGGTCGGGGAGATACGCCTCTTGAGAGAGGAAGTTAACAAAAATAAAGCACCTCAATCCCCTAGTTCTGCTGAAATTGCAAAACAAATTACGGCACAGAAATCCCCCACATTTGCAGAAATTGCAAAGCCGTTAGCGGTCCCCAAAAATTCCTCCAAACAGGAAGTAGCTCCAGAACGCGCCGCCCACAAAACGCGCGCGTAAAGAAAGTTCATCTTCGGATGAAGAGAAAGCAAAAAAAGCACCGGAGTTGCCTAAAAAAGATTAAAATTCTACCCATCACGACGATGAGTACAGCCGATTCAGCTACAACAGACCAACCGTCGTAAAAGACTGTAGACGACTATAGGAACATTACGAAATATTTGGATCATATTGGTAAGGAGTATTTCATCTACCAGATGGAGGAAGAGGAAAAGATCTACGCAGTCATTACGCATCTCCCAATGGATGCTGACCTAGATATAATAAAAAATTATCTCAAAGTCCAAGGAATCTATGCCGCCGAGGTGTCCAGAATGACATCCAATAAAACCAAAAAGCTTATACCCTTATACCACTTTCATTGAAACAGGTTTCAATAATAAATTGAAAACAGGAGCAGCATTTGTAGATTTACCGGCCGCTTATGACATGGTATGGATGGATGGTTTAATTTTCAAACTTCATACTCATCTGTGTATGAAGTGTGAAGTGTGAAGTGTGTATGAAGTGTGGAAAGATGGTTCGCTTACTGGAAAATATGCTGTCAGATAGAAGGTTCCGTGTTTTTGTAGATGATAATAGTAGTAATTTCAAAACTTTGAATAACGGTCTTCCACAAGGATCAGTTTTAGCACCTCTTCTTTTCAATTTATATTTGTGTGATATCCCTACGACTTCTTCTGAAAAATTTATTTACGCTGATGATATTGCCCTCGCTTTCCGTCATTCTGATTTTAAATGCATAGAAAATAATTTATCTACGGATTTAGAAATTTTGAGGAATTACGTTTTCGAGTGGCGTTTGTGTCCTAACCCAAATAAAACCGAGGTTTCGTGTTTCCATTTGAATAATCATCAAAAATATAGAAAATTGAGTGTAGTTTTCGGTAATTCTTTTTTGGAACATAACTTCAATCCGAAATATCTAATAGTTAAGCTGGATTCCTCGCTGAATTTCAAAGCCCATTTGGAAAGTCTGCGTCTAAAGTTAAAAACCAGGAGTAATATTCTCCATAAACTAGCTGGCACTTCATGGGGTGCTGATGCAGCCACTCTTCGAACGGCAGCCCTAGCTTTGGTTTTTTCGGCTGCTGAATATTGTTGCCCCGTTTGGATTAATAGTGCTCATGTGCAGAAAATTGATGCACAACTGAATCTTTCCATGAGAACCATAACTGAAACTATTAGATCTTCACCTATTCAATGGTTACCAGTTCTTTCAAACATTTCACCGCCTCATATTCGTAGACAGACTGCGGTTATGAATTCCTGGAAAAAATTCCAATCTTATCCTATATTCCCGAAAATACCATTCCAGGACTGAAGTCGCGTAAACCTTTATGGTCCAACTCTTTTCTTTATTCGAATATAAGGGACAAAGACCTTTGGCAGTCTGAATGGAATAGGTGCACTATTTTCAACAAAGAATTAGTAACTAATCCTTCGAATAGAGATCCTGGTTTTGATCTTCCCAGGAAAATATGGTGTATTCTGAATCGTATAAGAACAGGTCACGGACGTTGCAATAGCATGCTTTTCAGGTGGAATTCAGTTGAAAGCCCTAGTTGTGAATGCGGGGAACCAGAAGAAACCATAAATCATCTAGTTAATCATTGTCCAATTCATAAATTTCAGGATGGTTTTAGAGCTATACATGCAGTTTCCGAATCTTTTTTGAATTGGGTTGTCAATTTTAGGTCAATCTGACATATTGAATCTAATTTTAATATTTTACGTTTTTCTGCTTTTGTTTTCTCTTCATTTCAGATAAAAGTTTCTGGTATCTTGGAGAAGACTTTCTGGATTTTCTTTTTTGTTGGAGAAAAAATCAATTTTTGCAGTGCGAGATGCCCTTCAATATGGAATATTTCAGCTTATTTCGTGAACAATTACAATCCACTACACTCTCGGGGAGAAAGGGTTTTTTTACTGAGGTTTTTCCCTAAGCTCTTGTATCATACACCAATTTGTATGGTACCCCGTTACGCTAACCTCTGCTAACACATACACATGCTATAATTATATATATATATATATATATATATATATATATATATATATATATACATATATATATACATATATATATATATATATACATTGAATAAAGTTCCAACAATTCCAAACGTTCTCCGCCGTGGAAAAATGCTATGTTGCTCTGATGAGGCCAAATGAGGCCGAAACCATGGTCAGCATCTGCTTTTCTTCGGTGGAGACATATCGTCGGGTGGTATGCATCTGAATTCATCCTCATTATATATATATATATATATATATATATATATATATATATATATATATATATATATATATATATATATATATATATATATATAATGAGGATAAATTCAGATGCATACCACCCGACGATATGTCTCCACCGAAGAAAAGCAGATGCTGACCATGGTTTCGGCCTCATTTGGCCTCATCAGAGCAACATAGCATTTTTCCACGGCGGAGAACGTTTGGAATTGTTGGAACTTTATTCAATGTTGTCATGTTCTAGTGGGTATTATTTATTTACCCACAGCGCCATCCAACATGAAACGGTATCCGATTCAATCCCCCCCAGATAGAAACCAAGACGAAGACAATAGCGTATGTCCCATATTTTCCCTAATTCAGTACGCCGGTTCGCTTTTGCGAACGTCGGACGTATGATGGGAAGTCTGAGACGTTCTCGTAGAGAAAATATTTAAAACCAGAATACATTCAGCTTATAATTCCACTAATAATGAGACAAATAAGAAAGACAAAAAATATATAGCAATCCCATATGTAAAAAATCTGTCGGAGAAGATTAATTACATATTCAAGGACACAGACATAAAAATTGCACACAAGTCCACAAACAACTTAAGGCCTCTTTACAGCAAGCTGAAATCAAAAATTCCAAAGGATAAAACATCAAATTGTGTTTACCAACTGAAATGCAAGGAATGTCCAGGAGTATACATAGGCCAAACAACACAATATATAAAAGAAAGGATTAATGGCCACAAGTATGCGAAAAATTCTACAGCCCTAAAGAAACATGAAATAGCAAGAAACCATAGTTTCGACTTCGATAATTTTCAGATCCTACACAGAGAAACCAACAACAAAATAAGGACTTTCTTGGAAATGATATATATTCAAAAGGAAAAAAAACTCTATAAACGACAGAACCGACCTGAAAAATTTATCAAAAATTTACCATAGTATCCTTAAATAAAATAAAACTTGTATTGAGATGACATCTGTGATTCTAAACGTGAAACATAATCGAAATGAAATAATAACTTTCAATACCATATTTACTTATTCATACAAGCACACAGATGGCATCTCATGTGATCAATTGGAAAACTAGGTAGTCAAAAATGAAACAAAAACAAATTCAAATTGACAGATCCAATATATTTCGTAATGTTATAATAAATTAATAATTTGTAGATAACAGATAAAGCAGTAATTTATTGTGCACGTGATGAAGAATTATGACTGATTTTAAATGTATTTTTAGATGTAAATGTCCCAGCCATACCTATTTCGTAATCTTGAAAAAGGCTTATATACGCCAAAACATATGTCGATTACAAGTTATAAAATCTGAATACCTGAAGTTTTATTGTGCTCTAAACCCAAGAAAATTGCACCTGAAATATATAAAATATAGCACAAGAAATTTTACCTATTGTATATATATATATATATACAGGGTGTGGCGTAATGAATGGATAATATGGAGCCTGCAGGTAGAGGACTCTATGGCGGTTCAGAAAAATATATTTTACGTTTAGTAAAAGTGCCTTGGTTTTCGAGATATTCGAGATTTTCGAAAATTCAAGAAAATCACACCCTTAGCCACTCCTTTTGTAGGCAAGACTCCAAATGAAGGGATGTTTTCAAACTGTTTTGTGGATAGTATTCCTGGATAGATGCGCTATCGAATGTAAATTATTATTTTTGAGGCGCATGAATAGTTTTTCATAAATAAAAGAATTAACTCAAATTTTTCGTTTTGCTTATTTTTTTTCCTAAGTTCAACCCAGCGTGGTGTGAAAAATAATATGGTTACTTGAGTGCCAAAGCGAGAGAAAACATGTCTGTTTCACTGAGATTCTGAAATGGTATAACTCACTCTATTTTCAGCATTAAATACAAAATAAATTTCTATTACAATGAGTCAAGGCAGAGTTTGACGTAAGCCTTTTTCTGTAATTTTTAGCAACTGAAATGAGACTTGCAAGCAGAATAAAGCAATTATTCATAAGAAGTTGTAGAGCATCTAGTACAGCTCCTGATGCACACTTTGAACACTTTTTGTAAAACTCGATTCAATTAAACAATATTTTAAAATTGTTTTTTTCCCTCGTATTCTTTCATTATTAAGCCCTATAGTTATAAAGTTAATAGTTGTTAAGCGAATTTCAAGTAACGAAGTGAATTTTAGCACTTTTGTAATTAAGAAAAAAAGCTGAAAATTAGTCAATTTTTATTACATTGAATCAAGACCGTTGTTACAAAAATGCTGAAATTTAATGCATAACTTGAAAATATTGATTTCACAACGTTGGGGTTCAATAATAAAAGAAAACGAGAAAAAAATAACAATTTTAAAATATCGTTTCATTGAATAAAGTTTCACAAATCACGAATGATGCTTAAATTGACCACCATGAGTTCTGATACATACTCTATAGTCTACACTTTCTAATAAATCATAGCTTTATTGCATAGATATCAACAATTTCAAAATGAGTATCGTTTCATTGAATTAAATATCACAAAAGAATCTCTAAGAGGCCATTATGAGCTTCAGTAAATGCTCTATACCTTCTTATAGACGATTGCTTCATTCTGCTTGCATTTCTCATTTTAGATGCTAAAAATTTTAGAAACACTGTTTACATTAAACTAGGCCTCAACTGATTGCAATAGGAATTTATTTTGTATCAAATGCTGAGAATACAGAGAGTTATACCATTTCGGAATCTCAATGAAACTGGCATGTTTTTTCTTGCATTGGCTCTTAGGTAACCATATTATTTTTTACACCGCGCTAGTTTGAACTTATGAAAAAAAATTAGCAAAACGGAGAAGTTGAGTTAGATCTTTTTTTCATGAAGAACTATTCATGCCCCTCAAAAATAATGAATTACATTCGATAGATCATCTATCCAGGAATACTATCCACAAAACAGTTTGAAAAAATTCCTTCATTTGAAGTCTTGCCTGCAAAAAGAGTGGCGAAGGGTGTAATTCTCTTGAATTTTCGAAAATCTCCAATATCTCGAAAACTAAGGCACTTTTACTAAACGTAAAATATATTTTTCTGAACCGCCATAGAGTCCTCTACCCCCTGGCTCAATATTATCCATTCATTACGCCACACCCTGTATATATAGGTTAGCAGCCTGGGTGGCTGCTTCAAATCTCCAAAGTACAAATCCCTTCTACAAAGAAAGTTTCACAGCTGCCGTCAAAGATAGCCTAACACCACCGGATTTTAACGACGACATTGAGAGTCGTTGGCTCCGCTTCAATGCTTCAAATCATCTCTCAGAAATACTGGGCACAGAACGCACCTGAAAATCCCCAGACTGGTTCGCCGACAGCGAAACTCACATCGCACCCCTTTTGGAGGCAAAACACAAAGCGATGAAAACAGCAATTAACAAGACTGGCGATGTTGCAGCCCAAAACAGTTTTATAAACATAAAACGCGAGGTCCATCAAGAAATAAGAAGAATCAAAGATAACTGGTGGAAAGAAAAAGCTAGGGAAATACAAGCTTACGATAACAATGACTAAAGGCGTTTTTTTGAAGCTATTAAAACTGTTTATGGTCCAAGCAAAAAAGCTAACTTTCCTATAAGAGATGCTCATGGAGCTATCCTAACTGATTTTTTTATTTATTTATTAGAAATAAGGAATACAACGAACTATTTTAAGTCCACTACTGTATGCACATGTACATAAATTGAGGTATCACGTCATATATATGTATAATGAATAGAAGAGAAACAACTCAATTGAACTCAATACAAAAATGAAACAATAATGAAATGAAAGAATATTGGGATTCTTGGACTAACTTTCTTTATTGTTCTTCAATACAACGCCGACGTTTCGAAACGACTTGTTTCTTTTTCAAGGCTAAAAATTTAAACACATCAAAATTTTCATTCGAGATCATTCGTACACACAATTACCTAGTATTCTGAACAATATCGTCGATATAAATTTAAGTTTGGTTTCATATTTCAAAGAGATCAAATTTTTTAAAAACTTTTAATATTCTTTCATTTCATCTAACTAAATGGACGATAACCTAAGAACAATGAAACAATAATGATTTTTCAAGGATTTCTTTAACTATTTAGATTTATTGTAAAATAAATTAAACTGATCATTCACACTGTTACAAAAATGAGTTATTCTCCGAATAGTACGAGATCCCGCTGCAGAATTACTACGTTCATGACGTACACGGATGTTTTTGATATCAAATTAAAGCTAATTTTTTTTCGAATATTATGATGTATGGCTGCCTGTGAAAAAATGGCCGCAAGTTAGGTCTGCCATCTGTTAAAATAGCGAGATATCTGAAATAAAGTGAAAGAGATGGCGCGCAACGCCACTTGTTAGATGAGGATGGTGGATGTCAGCCGACTTAACATTTACAAAATTATAATTACGTAATGGATATTATGAGAAAAACTTAAGTATTAAGAGATTCATTTTATAATAAAAAATAATGTATTCATCATGTACAAATGTAATTAAATCTGAAGAATTTTTTTTCGTGTTTCTTCAAAATCAGTCTCTTGAATCAAGTTATATTTTATATCAGTGTATTACATTTTCTAGTCCAAGTCCGATTCCTCGCTGCTTTCACAATCGCAGTTGTCACTATCGTCGTCGCAATCAGAGTTTTTTTCATCATCTGAAAATGTTTTAGCTCAATTACATAATACATTTTCTACTTGTATCGGAGTTGAACTTCCCAGAAATTATGTTGGTTTCAGGGCACCATCCAGGAGAAGCCAACCATTTATTTTCCGCACTAAACTTTAAACAGTGGTACTTAGTAGCATTGATCAATATCGAATTGACGAAAATCGTCCGTAGCACCTTTTGTTTTAATGAATTCCAAAACTATAAAATGTGGGTTGAAACAAACCCTTTGATTTTTTTAATGAATTTTTCATCATTCTCTTCTGCCGCATACATCTTGTTGAACATGATAAATCGTCCAGTGTCTTTGGAATGAACTTTGGTGAGACTTATCATCTCTTTAAAAAATTCTTCTTTTGTTTCGATAATAATTTATTGGGACCTTATTCTTATTAGAATCTATTATATGCATTGCGCCCGAACTCTCAATATTCGTATAGCGCCCGACGAAGGGTGATTACATAAATAATATCAACAGCGTTGTGTACAACGAGCTTCAATACGTGGTTATAAAATACGAATAATTCAGATGCACTGTTGAGAATCCTAAGATTCCTTTCACACCACGGGTTTTTACCGTCGGGTTTTTACCGGAAAACAACCGAATGAAAAATTATTCATCGGCTTTTATCCGTACGGTGGGCACATCAAGCTCTCGAATCTCGTGGCGATAAGCGCCGCCGAAAATGCAATCTGGTTATTTTCCAGTGCGAAACTAAACCGGAACATGTGTGAAAGATTCCATAATATCTAATATATAAAATTCTCGTGTCACAGTTTTCGTTGCCATACTCCTCCGAAACGGCTTGACCGATTTTGATGAAATTTTTTGTGCTTATCCGGTATCTATGAGAATCGGCCCACATCTATTTTTCATCCCCCTAAATGTTAGGGGTAGTCCACCCCTAAATTTTTTTTTTTAGACAAAATTTTTAATTTCAATTTTTTTATGATACAACATGGAAATTATTTATATGGCAAAACAACGTTTGTTGGGTCAGCTAGTCAGTAGATATAATTCGGAACATCGGGTAAGAATCCGATGGTGCGAAATGAGTCTAACTCTCTCTTACTTTATTTCGGATATCTCGCTATTTTAACAGATGCCAGACCTAACTTGCGGCTATTTTTTCACAGGCAGCCATACATCATCCTATTCGAAAAAAAATTAGCTTTAATTTGATATCAAAAACATCCGTGTACGTAATGAACGTAGTAATTCTGCAGTGGGATCTTAGACTATATAGTCCGATGACATCGCTTGATGACGAAATCTCAATGTGGGAAATCATAATGCGATAAAAAATGTGAAAAATGATAAGTCTCTCTTCGTTTTTCGACAACAACATTCAACTTGACTTGAAGTTTTCACATTCGTCTGGGAGATTTTCAAAACGTCACACACAAGAATTAAATCTGGTGAAATATTTCCATTCTTTGCTTTCAAACCATTTCATAAATTTCTTAATTCTGTGATGTGTGTTGAGAAATCCTCTCCAATAACCCAACTGAATGCGAAAAAGTCTGTGCATACTTCGAAAAGCTGACAAGTCCGGACAACAAAGTACAGCATCGAACACATTAACATAGTAAAAGAATTTTGGAAAAATCTCAACAGGCCCCAAGATTCATCCATCTTACAACTAATGCTTACGACAACGAAATTAAATTAAAAATGAATTATTGCGAAGGCTAGAAAAAGGGTACTGCCCGAAACGTTGCCGATTACCATTATATTTTAAATAATAATATACCCTGCATATCAAATACAGTTATTCTTTCATAAATCACACAGGGTAAATACTTATCCGATAAATTACACCAAGATTGAAAGTATGGTAAGAGATGAAGAAATCGAGGACAAGGACAAAGTCCGGACAACAAAGTACAGCATCGAACACATTAACATAGTAAAAGAATTTTGGAAAAATCTCAACAGGCCCCAAGATTCATCCATCTTACAACTAATGCTTACGACAACAAAATTAAATTAAAAATGAATTATTGCGAAGGCTAGAAAAAGGGTACTGCCCGAAACGTTGCCGATTACCATTTTTTTTTAAATAATAATAAACCCTGCATATCAAATACAGTTATTCTTTCATAAATCACACAGGGTAAATACTTATCATTCGATAAATTACACCAAGATTGAAAGTATGGTAAGAGATGAAGAAATCGAGGACAAAGACAAAGTCCGGACAACAAAGTACAGCATCGAACACATTAACATAGTAAAAGAATTTTGGAAAAATCTCAACAGGCCCCAAGATTCATCCATCTTACAACTAATGCTTACGACAACAAAATTAAATTAAAAATGAATTATTGCGAAGGCTAGAAAAAGGGTACTGCCCGAAACGTAGCCGATTACCATTATATTTTAAATAATAATAAACCCTGCATATCAAATACAGTTATTCTTTCATAAATCACACAGGGTAAATACTTATCATTCGATAAATTATACCAAGATTGAAAGTATGGTAAGAGATGAAGAAATCGAGGACAAGGACAAAGTCCGGACAACAAAGTACAGCATCGAACACATTAACATAGTAAAAGAATTTTGGAAAAATCTCAACAGGCCCCAAGATTCATCCATCTTACAACTAATGCTTACGACAACAAAATTAAATTAAAAATGAATTATTGCGAAGGCTAGAAAAAGGGTACTGCCCGAAACGTTGCCGATTACCATTATATTTTAAATAATAATAAACCCTGCATATCAAATACAATTATTCTTTCATAAATCACACAGGGTAAATACTTATCATTCGATAAATTACACCAAGATTGAAAGAATGGTAAGAGATGAAGAAATCGAGGACAAGGACAAAGTCCGGACAACAAAGTACAGCATCGAACACATTAACATAGTAAAAGAATTTTGGAAAAATCTCAACAGGCCCCAAGATTCATCCATCTTACAACTAATGCTTACGACAACAAAATTAAATTAAAAATGAATTATTGCGAAGGCTAGAAAAAGGGTACTGCCCGAAACGTTGCCGATTACCATTATATTTTAAATAATAATAAACCCTGCATATCAAATACAGTTATTCTTTCAAAATTTAACTTTAACAGCGCCTCGTTTTACCGATTATACTACGTATTCTGGGCCCATAACCTAAATTGAATTTTTTTGATAATGCTTTTTTTATATACCATAGGTAAACCTTTGAGCTTTTGGTGAGTCATTCATTCTTAAGGTCCTAAGATTCATTAACAAAAAAAAAACAAAAGGGGGCTCCTATTGGGACCACTTGACTTACTTACGTATTTGAGGTGCAAATGTAGGCGCAAATAGAAATAGAAAGGCAGGTTGGTGAGGTGTTGGCGTGAGTATTTGTGAAACCTACAAAGGAACAAGACCTCGCAAATAAAGCGTGATGGTGACTTGATGCAGATACTACGTGCAGCGCAGGAAAAAGCTGCGTCGCCCTGCGTCACCTTACCAACCTGCGTTTCTAATTTCGCCTAGCCTGAATATCATTAAAACATACCCCAAACAGTGAAATTATGGTACCTGTTAGAATTTGAGTTAAGTTAGATTTTTGTATCATTGTTACATTTACATTAGGATCATAGTTGATAGTTTTGAAATAAAAAAGGGAGTGTTGACATTATAGATATGACAGAAAATAAAGACTGAAAAGACGTCCGACCTTTTAATTAAAAGACTTTAGAGTTCAGTAGACCAAGAACTGAACATTTGGTGACCCCGACGTGATCATGAACGGCAAAGAAAGACCTCAGAGAAGTGGAGCTGGAATTCGCAAAACTTTATCCCAAGACTTCGTGTGGCCCGACAGTTTCGGCAGAAAAGAAGATTTAGGACAGAAAAAAGACACGATAGTGGGAAATGAGCCTTCCAGAGACCAAGCAGAGACAAGTGAGGTGATTAAAAGACCAAAGTCGATTGCATCAATGAAAAGTAAGTCAATGAGTAGAGAGAGCTTAAGAACGTCCAAGACTCTAAGCATTAATGTAGCCAGAAGAAGAATTAATTTGGAAACTGAAAGAAAAAGGCAGGAAATAGAGATGAAAAAACTGGAGATTGAAAATGCTTTGAGACTGTTAAATCTGGAAGAAGAATTAGTACAAGACGAAGATGCTTCAGGAAAAGAAGAATTAGATGAAGAAGAGGGCAGGCACAGTGAAAAGAAATACTATAACAATACAATGATAAATCAATGGGTTGAAAGAAAACAAGAAGAGATTGATGATGACACAGAAAAGTACATTAACACATTCCCACAGCAATGTGATCCAAGTGTTAAGATGTTGTGTGAGACCGTTAATGAGGTACTCCATTCGGTGAATAATACAGTTCTACAGAATATAAGACCAGAGAAACGTGAGTTTTCAGAATTTATCTGCTTTGATGGGAATCCCCTGGATTGGCCAGTTTTTATTCGTCAATTTCGTAACTTAACCGAGTCAAGTCGTTATTCAGCAGACGAAATTGTTTTCAAACTTCAAAAATGTTTGAAAGGCCCTGCAAAGGCAGCAGTTGCGGGTATAATGTTGACTTCTGATGTGGCCAAAATTATTGCAACTTTAGAAACTCGTTTTGGCCGACCTGATGTAATTATAGAGATGCTACTGTCCAAAATTAGAGTAATACAACCAATAAAAGACACAAATTTGGAAAAATTGATACACTTCTCGACCGAAGTCACTAATATCGTAACCATAATGAAATCTCTACATTCTATTGGTCATTTACAGAATCCACAATTACAAAGAGATTTAGTGAGTAAACTGCCAGACGAGTTGAAAATCAAATGGGGTGAAGTAATAATTCAAAAGAAAAGACAAAATTGTGAAACCAATCTTGAAGATTTTGCTAATTGGTTGGCTACTTTTTCAGAGGCAGCTTGTCAAGTAAGTGTTACTAGCTTTTCTGCACATTGGGATAGATCTAAATTTCCCTGGGACAAAACGAGATCGTCTTTCTACAATGGAAGAAGTACAGAAAGAGTGTTCACTCTTCATGATGGAAGAGTTCTTAAATGCAATTATTGTGAAGAGCCCGCCCATGATGACAATTGTCCAAAAATGGAAATGGATGATATGGAAAGTAGATGGAAGGTTATAAGATCGAAAAAATTATGTTTTTCTTGTCTCAAGAGAAATCATCAAAAACTCAGGTGTAGAAACAAAAAAATTTGTGGAAAGAATGGATGCAAACTGTCACATCATTCACTTCTTCATAATGAAATCAAGAAATCAAATGAAAACCCGATAGTATCAGAACCCGTATCTACGAATATTGTTGGTATGGTGAGAAGTGAAACTACAGTTTTATTGCGGTTCGTTCCACTCAAAATTCATGGTCGAAACGGAACTCTCAAAATTTATGCTTTGTGTGATGAAGGCTCAACAGTTACACTCTTACATGACAAGATAGCCGATCAAATTGGAATACTGGGTGAAAAACAGCCATTATGTTTACAATGGACCAATGATGACGTGATAAATGAAGAAAATTCTACTCGACTAGACATAAACATATCAAGAATCGACAATGATGACACCTTTCTACTAAGAGGGGTTCGCACAGTTTCGAATTTATCGCTTCCTGAACAATCTTTCAATTTACATGACCATCAATATTTGGAAGGTATTCCTATTGAGAGTTATACGAAAGTGAAACCTGTTATGATCATTGGTCAGGACAACATCGATTTGATTATACCCAGGCGTATCCAATCTACACCAACAAACTCAATTGTTGCTTCTAAATCTAAATTAGGTTGGTCTGTACATGGACCAATCCAATCAGACATACAAAATAGATCGGAATATCACATTTTTCATATATGTGACGAAAGAGAACCTGAACAAGATTTGAAGGATATCATGGAAAAATTCTACACTACAGAATCTTTTGGAACAATTCCTGTTTCTAAATTTGAAGTAAATAAGGAAGATACCAGAGCCAACGAAATAATGAATAGAACAATAAAACAAGTTGGCGAGAGATATGAAATAGGATTGCTATGGAAGAATGATGAATGCAAAATGCCAAATAGTTATGCTACAGCCATGCAAAGATTAAATTGTACTGAAAGGAAATGTTTGAAAGATAAATATTTAGCTGATGAATATTGTGCCAAATTTGAAGATCACGTGAGAAAAAACTATCTACGAAAGCTATCAGTAGAAGAGATTAAAAATTGTGGTCCCCGCACATGGTACCTGCCGCACTTTGCAGTGATAAATCCAAATAAGAAAAAGGTAAGAGTGGTCTTCGATGCAGCAGCAAAATCCAATGGTATCAGTCTGAATGACATGCTGCTGACTGGACCTCATCAAATGAATTCTCTTGGAGCTATCTTGCTGAAATTTCGTCAGAAAAAGATCGCCTTTTGTGGTGACGTGAGGGAAATGTTCCACAGAGTACCACAAGGTGCAATCCTAGGAAGCAGAATAGCTGCAGGTGTAACTAGATCTTTAGAAATACCAATCAATCGAGTTTATTTTTGGACAGATTCAATGTGGGTACTTGGATGGATAAGAGATAAATCGAACAAATACAAACAGTTTGTTTTCAATCGAGTTGCAGAAATTAAAGCTTCGAGTGATGTGGATCAGTGGAGATGGGTTCCTACAAGTGAAAATCCTGCAGACTTAGCTACACGACAGGCACCTACCAAACCAGACATGGAGTTCTGGATGCATGGGCCACAGTTTTTGAGAAAATCCAAACAATATTGGCCGCAAGAAGATACTAAATTAGTGGAAAAACATCAAAGTACAGTCGAGGAAAAATTTGAAAGATGTTTAGTGACACAAGAATTCGAATTCCATGGTCTTCTCCCAGAAATAAAGCGGTTCTCTAAATATACGAGGCTATTATTCGCTACTGCACGATTTTTGAGGTCTACACATATTTTCAAAGATTTGTTACGTAAAACTCAATTAAAAGACCCATCTACTATTTCCCAAGACGTGAAAAGGGTTACTGACAAGGATTTAAAAGATGCTGAACAATTATTGCTGCAAAAGTCACAAAGGGATTGCTTCTATAAAGCATTAATGGACATTAAAAGAGGAAAAAAACTAGATCGACAAAATGCCTTATATCCTTTATGTCCAAAGTTGAGAAACAGCTTACTTGTTGTCAGTGGAAGAACAGATTTGTCACCCGTCTTAGATGAAGAGACAAAAAATCCAATAATTTTATCTCCAGAACATCACTTGACGCAACTTCTAATTCAAAAATATCATGAGAACTTTAATCATCAAGGCATTGAAACCGTCTTGAATGAGCTGAGACAAAAATATTGGATCATTAATGGACGAAGGGCTGTGAAATCTGTATTCCAAAAATGTTTGAGATGTAGAATCACAAGAGCTAAGCCAATGGTACCTATGATGGGACAATTGCCAGAAATACGATTGCAGAAAGGAAAAAGAGCATTCATCAACATTGGTATGGATTATTTTGGACCGATTTGTATCAAGATTGGTAGAAGAAATGAAAAAAGATGGGGAGTGCTTTTCACCTGCCTGGCGGTTAGAGCTATCCATCTAGAAATAGCTCATTCTCTAACCAGTGATTCAGCAATTCAAGCTATAATGAGAATGGTCTCTAGACGAGGAATCCCTGAAAAGATATTATGCGATAACGGAACCAATTTTCATGGCGCATCGAAGGAACTGAAGGAAGCTTTACGCCAATTCAGAATGGAAGAATTGCGAGAAAATTTGGCTGTGAAAGGAATTGAATTCTCATTCAATCCTCCTGCTTCCCCACACATGGGTGGAGTTTGGGAAAGATTGATAGGCTCTGTTAAGAGAGTGATTGGAAAAGTATTATTTCAACAAACGCTTAAAGAAGAGACTTTAAAAACATTTTTCGCCGAAGCAGAATTCATTGTCAATTCTAGGCCCTTAACCAGAGTCTCATCTGATCCGCATGATTTTGAATCGATAACCCCCAATCATTTTCTTATTGGTTCATCTTGTGGCACAGGTATTCCTATGCCCAAATTTTCAGATGGAAAAACTGTGAGGACTGAATGGCAAAGAGCTCGTTCTTTATCAGAAAGTTTCTGGAAAAGATGGATGAAAGAATATCTTCCCACACTGACGAAAAGGAACAAATGGACTAATGATAATCAATGTATCAAAGAAGGTGATTTGGTATTGCTAGCAGATGAGAATGCTCCACGATTCCAGTGGCGTCTAGGCAGGATTGGGAACGTACATCGAGGGCCCGATGGAAGGGTTCGTGTCGTCGACGTTAAAACCAATGTTGGCGAATACAGACGGTCAGTTCACAAAATTTGCCGGTTGGAAATTGAAGACTAGACTTTTTTGGCTTGGGAGAATGTTAGAATTTGAGTTAAGTTAGATTTTTGTATCATTGTTGCATTTACATTAGGATCATAGTTGATAGTTTTGAAATAAAAAAGGGAGCGTTGACATTATATAGATATGACAGAAAATAAAGACTGAAAAGACGTCCGACCTTTTAATTAAAAGACTTTAGAGTTCAGTAGACCAAGAACTGAACAGTACCGAACAAATGAGAACAACTTTCATCCGCACGTAGCTAAACTGGTTCAAAGTGTATTCGATCGAGTGGAGATACAGAAATGCGCAATTAAACCAGATGAATGATATGAGAGGTAACCTAAAAATTTTCAGCAATAAATTTAAAAAAATTTTAAACTTTTTTTCCACTTCCTTGCAGATATATATTGACCACCACCACTCACATTCACTGCTGACTGCAATTTTTTAAACTTAAACGTGTCGAAAACTCAGTAAGAACACCAAAGATCCGGGAGCAAATGTTTACAATGCTGTATCTGTTGTGATGAATTTTAGTGCTATAGTCGATAAGCTTCCTTTCGAGGAAAAGAAATATGTATACCACGATAGAGAATATGACAATAATGATGTGACATAATCATATAAAATTCTCGGAACCGATGAGTTCACTATAATTTCTGATTTAAACAATACTTACCGAGTCCTTAGCAGCAGCTTGCATTTTTTCCAATATATCTCCTTTCTCATCTGGTGCATATAAGTTTGGAACATCTGCTGTATTCAGTACTGTGTTTATATCTTCTATGAAAAGCTCATCTGCGATCTGTGTATCGGCAAATAAAAAAGTTGTAGTTTTTCCTTCAGCGCCAGCTTTCAATAACAATTTTTTCAAATCGTCGCGCCACTCAATTATACCATAATTACGGCTCAGTTCAATCTGGAAAATGTAATAATAAAAAATAAGAGATCAAATAATTAGACAATCTAGCATCTTAAGAAACTCTTGATAAAAGTTGAAGTGGGAAATGCACTCCATTACTAATCATCATATTTCTTTGAAAGTGATTATTCTGTAAGTGGAAGGTTGATTTTCAACATGTTAATTTTAGCACTAGTACATTATGGTGCAAGAGAAGGCCCGTAAACAGCAATCAAGGATCTATAGGCTACACAGCCTATATCGATTTAAGTAAGGCCTTGGGCTCGGGGAATCGGACAGCGGTGTGGAAAATCATGGGACGCCGAAAAATTCTTAGCAGTGTATAAAAGCCTCCATACCAACAACACCGCTAGATCACAGCATAATGGCTTTGAAACCGACCATTTCTTAACCCAATCTGGAATAAAACAAGGCTGCGGTTAGCGCCTTAACTGTTCAATATTTTCGCAATAGATGTCTCGATAATTGCTGACATGAGTATGCCGGGAAAAGGTATTGAAAAAAGATTCAGATTTAATAGAGGCCTGTTTAACATGAAGCGCCTAAGATTAAAAACCCGTACAAAGTTCATCGCGGAACTTCAATTTGCAGAAGACTGCACACTTACCGCTAGCAGCTCAGAGGATCTATACATATGTATAATTTTGGACAACTATAAACATATACATACAGGGTGTGGCGTAATGAATGGATAATATGGAGCCTGCAGGTAGAGGACTTTATGGCGGTTCAGAAAAATATATTTTATGTCTAGTAAAAGTGCCTTGGTTTTCGAGATATTGGAGATTTTCGAAAATTCAAGAGAATTACACCCTTCGCCACTCGTTTTGCAGGCAAGACTCCAAATGAAGGAATTTTTTCGAACTGTTTTTTGGATAGTACTCCTGGATAAATGATCTATCGAATGTAATCCATTATTTTTGAGGCGCATGAATAGTTCTTCATGAAAAAAAGATCTAACTCAACTTTTCCGTTTTGCAAATTTTTTTTCATAAGTTCAACCTAGCGCGGTGTAAAAAATAATATGGTTTCCTGAGAGCCAATGCAAGAAAAAACATGCCAGTTTCATTGAGATTCCGAAATGGTATAACTCTCTGTATTCTCAGCATTTGATACAAAATAAATTCCTATTGCAATCAGTTGAGGCCTAGTTTAATGTAAACAGTGTTTCTAAAATTTTTAGCATCTAAAATGAGAAATGCAAGCAGAATGAAGCAATCGTCTATAAGAAGGTATAGAGCATTTACTGAAGCTCATAATGGCCTCTTAGAGATTCTTTTGTGATATTTAATTCAATGAAACGATACTCATTTTGAAATTGTTGATATCTATGCAATAAAGCTATGATTCATTAGAAAGTGTAGACCATAGAGCATGTATCAGAACTCATGGTGGCCAATTTAAGCATCATTTGTGATTTGTGAAACTTTTTTCAATGAAACAATATTTTTAAATTGTTATTTTTTCTCGTTTTCTTTTATTATTTAACCCCAAATTATCAAGTTGATTTCAAGTTATGCATTGAATTAAATCTAAGCATTTTTGTAACAAGGGTCTTGACTCAATGTAATAAAAATTACCTAATTTTCAACTTTTTTTCTTAATTACAAAAGTGCTAAAATTCACTTCGTTACTTGAAATTTGCTTAACAGCTATTAACTTTATAACTATAGGGCTCAATAATGAAAGAATACGAGGGCAAAAAACCAATTTTGAAATATTGTTTAATTGAATCGAGTTTCACAAATAGTGTTCAAAGTGTGCATCAGGAGCTGTACTAGATGCTCTACAACTTCTTATGAATAATTGCTTTATTCTGCTTGCAAGTCTCATTTCAGTCGCTAAAAATTACAGAAAAAGTCTTACGTCAAATTCTGTCTTGACTCATTGTATCTCTTCACAAATCTTTTAGGGCTTTCACTCCCAATCTCTGAAACAAAATCAATTAAAAATGAAATCAACGATTTGCTCCTGCGTAAATTCTTGCACTAATTTACGCAGGAGCAAATCGTTGATTTCATTTTTAATTGATTTTGTTTCAGAGATTGGGAGTGAAAGCCCTAAAAGATTTGTGAAGAGATGCAAAATCCTCCCAAAATAAATTTCAATCGATACTTGACTCATTGTAATAGGAATTTATTTTGTATTCAATGCTGAAAATAGAGTGAGTTATACCATTTCAGAATCTCAGTGAAACAGGCATGTTTTCTCTTGCTTTGGCACTCAGGTAACCATATTATTTTTCACACCACGCTGGGTTGAACTTAGGAAAAAAATAAGCAAAACGGAAAATTTCAGTTAATTCTTTTATTTATGAAAAACTATTCATGTGCCTCAAAAATAATAATTTACATTCGATAGCGCATCTATCCAGGAATACTATCTAAAAAACAGTTTGAAAAAATTCCTTCATTTGGAGTCTTGCCAGCAAAAAGAGTGGCGAAGGGTGTGATTTACTTGAATTTTCGAAAATCTCGAATATCTCGAAAATTAAGGCACTTTTACTAAACGTAAAATATATTTTTCTGAACCGCCATAGAGTCCTCTACCTGCAGGCTCCATATTATCCATTCATTACGCCACACCCTGTATATATTTTTTTTTCAAATCAAAATTTATTCAAATAATAATAGTACAATTTTCATCATCGGTACCATTCTCAAATTGGTTTACAAAAGTCCAGTATCTAATATAGGTATTTTCCCTAACAAGAGAGTGAAAAGTTTCTTCCTATTCCATATCCTATCAAAAGCCCCACTGCCAGCTCTGTAATAAGTCGATATCAAGTAAGCAGCTTAGTCTTCGTTGTTCAGTTTGTAAAAACAACTTCCATCTCGACTGCCTGAAGTCACCCCCGACTGAGGTGACTTCCTTTGAGGTTTTGAATGTTTTATTAATCTAAGGTTTTGATTCTCATTCCGCGTTTTGTTTATCTGGCTCGTTCTAGTTGCTGAGTTTTGAAGTTTTTTGTCTTGTCAAAAATATATTCAATCAAAATATTGTTCGAAAATTATTGAATGATGAAGAACGGTGGATCAAATAATAAAATATATTTTACGTGATTAAGTTTTTCACTCAACTAAGGAAAATGGAAGCGTAAGTATTAAAAGTCGTAACATGTGAATCGGTCATTCATTGATTCTAATTTTCAGTGCTCCGAAGTGGATAAAATTTTCAGGGCTTGAAGACAATTACTTCAGCAAACACCACCAACTTCACCATGTGCAATGAACATTTTACTGCAGGTCAATTGAGAACTGTTCATCGACGTAAATTGTTGTATGCAGAAAGCATCCCTTGCATGAACGGCCTATTAATGGGAAAGTATGATCTTTATAGGTCCATTCAATGATTCTCAATTGCTACTCTTTCAATGTATTCAGAAATGTAGAGGCTTTATTGATTTCCATTTGGGAACCGAGTGACTGTCAAATTGTTGTTTGGAAAGTCAAAGTTTTATGAAACCTGCTGTGAGTGTTTTGTTCATTCATTTCAATTTGTATATTGTGACATGAAGAGACCATATCATAAGGAAATCATAAAAAAATCTCCAAGAAACTCTACTGCCATACAGGTCTTGCATATCTCTGTAAGGTTTTTTCCAAGTGTGGTTCTGAAAATTCTTTAAATAATACCTACATATGTAAGTAACTGGAATATGTATGCTGTGATGGTATATTGAATATTGGTTCATATTAATTTCCGATATATGTATATTTTACAAATTCAACTAAGTCCATTAATTCAGAACAACCTATTGTACAGTAACAACACCTTCGACGTATAGCAGATCACCATATACTTTAGTGTCCTAGTTGAACCTTCATTTATTGCCCACTATTTCAATTTTTGTAAATTTTTTATGAATTGCAAATAAAAATATAGCACATCCAACAGCGTTTTTCGTTGATATCGATTGATTCGAAACAATGTTCACATGAAAACTAACATCCTGATCACAAAGCAAAACCATACTTTTGTTTTGTCGCTCAGGATGTTTGTTTTCTGATAGAAACAAAGTCAATATTGGAATGCAATACGAGAAATAGAATTCGAATTTCGCGCCCCTCAATTAAAAAACAGAAAACTGTTATCAAAATGTTTTTCTGCATTGACAGTGGGTTTTTAGCGCCATCTCATTGTCACATGTGTTTTCACTGGCCAAAATGTAGTCGGTTTTTAGTACTAGCGATATGAGGGCGTTTCCTATCTTTCTACTCTATAATCTTTGGTTGATTATTTTCCATATTTTTTTATAGTTTGAACCTTCCTGATTCATTTGTGTCCTGTAGTACTCGGTTTTTGTGTTTTTTAACAGGGAGTTTAATTTATTTCTGTATGTTTTATAGCTCAATTCTAATTCTGTTGAATATTCTCTCAGCAGTTGTTTTTTTAGGTTATCTCGATACTTTATGGAGTTAAATAAACCCGCTGTAATCCAAGGTTTAATTTTGTCGATTGATTTGCTGTTTTTCTCGACTGATCAGAAGTGGATGATTTTATGTAATTCACCAATTTATCAATGAAAATGTTATAGCTTTGTTGCGGGTTCATTTCAAGCAAAACTCTTTCTCATGTTTCTATATATACTAAGCTGATTTATTTGACAGGGTTGAAGGTCAGGTTGTTGGAACAAAAACCACTTCTCAGACCATTGCCGACATGTTTCGATTTTAATCCAAAATCTTCCTCAGGGTTCTAAAATGAATTACAAGATTTTTATTACCCCACACACAATTCCAGAATATGTAATGGGACACAACATCCGTACAATAAAAAATCATATAATGTATACTACAGTGCACAAAAAGAAATTTTTGATCGAACAGTGAGGAAAACATTAAATATAATTCAGCTCAGCACACATGTACTTGATTCAACATCAAATGAGGGTAAAAAGGGGAAAAAAAAGAATCACTTACAGTCTTTTCTTGGTTTCATAGTCAGAACATGAGAGATATGAAATAAACAATACAACTTGGACACCATCAAACGATTCAAGGAACAAATGGCTCTTATCAAACATATGCCATAAGTAATAATAAATACTGTTTTGATCTACACAAATGACAAGACATTCAACGCGTTCAGATTATTTCTTCTTTTATTTTGTTGATGAGATAGTAATAGGCAGTTTTTCATCCTGTTTTATAGATATAATCTCATGTAGTAACTGTTTCTTCAAAATTTTTTGGTGTCCTAATATTTTTATTGAATCGATGTTAAAATTGAAAGAGTGTAGTGTACTTGAAACATGTTCTGCTAAAGCGGTGTTATTTTCCTTTTTATTTTTTAGAGGGTTGAGTATGTTGGGGGAATCTCTTTGATGTTCGGAGATTCTGTCCTTAAGGTAACGACCTGTTTGTCCTATATATGTAGACTGACAATCCCTGCAACAAATTTTGTAGATCACATCAGAAAACAATTCTTTTGGAGTTGTACTCTTTATTTCTGTGAAAAGTTATCTATTGGTGTTGTTAGATCGAAAAGCCACGTCAACACCAAGCGGTAAAATAGTTTCTCTTATCTTCTCAAATAAACCCTCAAGGTAGGCCAGGCCGTAAAATTTTTTGGTTTCAATCATATTACCATTTTGAACTTGTTCTAGGTTTTTTCTGTGAATGATTTTTTCTATGATTTTGGTGAGATAATCATTTTTCTGCAGAAAAAATCGTATTTTGTTTAAGTTCTCTCGGTGAAATTCGGGAGAGGACAGTTTCAGAGTCTTATTTTTCAAATTGTTGATAATATAAATTTTTTGAGTGATGGTGTGATTTGAATCAAAATTCAAAAGTCTGCCAGAAAAGGTCGGTATCTGATACCAATCATATTTTATTTCATTATTACGTCTTATTAGTAAAACGTCTAGAAAAGAATGATCCAAATGATATAAATAACTACAGACCTATAAGTCTCTTAAGTAACTTCTCCAAAATTTTCGAGAAAATTATAGTAAATAGACTTCTCAGCTTCTTCAGGAAATTCAAGGTTTTAAATCCACAACAACATGGTTTCATAAAAGGAAAAAGCACTGAGACAGCGATTTACGAACTAGTGGAGATGATAACTGAGGGCTTGGAGATGAATGAGCAGATACTCGGATTCTTCTTAGATTTCTCGAAGGCATTCGATTCAGTAAATCATGCGATTTTACTACAGAAACTTGAGGCATATGGCATACGAGATGCTCAACTCAAGTTCTTCAAGAGCTATCTCAGCGGACGCTCTCAGCATGTATCTCTTAGGATAGATGGAGTTGATTATGTGTCTGTAGACTCATTTATTGAGCAGGGTGTGATACAGGGCAGTGTGCTGGGTCCGCTGCTATTTGTTGTATATATAAATGACATTCCTAATATCGTTAGAAATATACTCTCCGCCTTCAGGGAAGGAAATGATATATCTAGAATGACATCTCTACCATCAATAGCATTCATCAACTTTGCTGACGACTCAAACATTCTAATACGCGGGAAAAACCGTGAAGATCTTCAGGGCCTCCTTGAATATACTCACCAATCTGTGCAATCATGGTGCACACTAAATAACTTACATCTCAATGTGGATAAGACGGAATTTGTTTTCTTTTCCCATAAACTAAGGAGTGTTGAAGCAGAACATCAGCTCACATTATCAGGAGAAATTATCTCTCCTCGAACAACAACCAAGTTTCTGGGTATCCACATTGATGAACACCTTGAGTGGACAGAGCATGTTGATAAATTGTGCAGAAGATTAAGCCAGACAGTGTTTGTTTTGCGGGTGTTGAGATCGGAGCTCAGCTTGGAATTTTTGAAGGCAATTTATTTCTCCAACTTTCAGTCCGTGATGAGCTATGGTGTCATTTTTTGGGGGAATAGTCGACATGTGAAAATGGTTTTTTACATCCAGAAGATGGTCGTTAGGGTTCTTTTTGGCCTGAGGTACCGGGAATCCTGCCGTGGCGTATTCAGGAAGAATAACATTCTCACACTTTCTGGCATCTACATCTATAGATGTCTGCAGTTCCTGTTCCAAAATAGGAACCTTTTCGACAAATTTAGGAAAAGTGATTCATACAGGACCCGAAATCAATTTTTTCTGTACCCTCTACATACGTTGTCCCTGACGGAAAGAAATTGTACATATATGTGCCTAAAACTATATAACAAACTACCATACAAAATACGTCAAATTGATAACTTCAAATGTTTTCGAAAAGAGGTCTACAGCCTATTGTTACGACTAGAGCCATACACTGTTAGTGAATTCCTGGAGAGTAACATTGAATGTTGATCTCCTCTGTTTTTGTTTATTTTTTTCCTGTATGACGTTTCCCATCTTCATTGTTTTGTTAACAATTATTATTGGTGAATAAAGATATTCTATTCTATTCTATTCTAAAAGGTAAGGTGTTTTCCTGTTATTCGATTTCAATGGTGAATTTTGATCGTGGATGTATGCTGTTGAAAACAGTTATGGTTTCCTCCACTTTTATCAGCCGTTACCGACGTACAGATGTCATCTACGTATGTCTTAAAAATCGGTATGTAGAAGGAAATTCGACCCAGAGCAATCTTTTGAACTTCTACCATCACGATGTCAGCTACTACAGGAGCGAGAAAATTACCCATTCCATCCTTATACTCAATATTGACAAAACCTCAATCGTGGTAAGTCCGCCAGAAAGCTTTTAAACAGATATCAGCCTGGAGGATGAAACTCTAGAACAGGTCGAGCAGTTCAAATATTTGGGAAGCTTCATAAATACTAAGGCTAACCTGGATATGGAAATACAAAACCGTATCAATTCGGCCTCACGGGCATTCTGGAAGCTAAAGGACAGAGGATTTCAAAATCGCGACCTCCATCTGAAGACAAAGACAGCTGTTTACACTGAATTGGTCATCCTAACGCTTGTTCACGGAATCGAAGACTGGACCCCCTACAGGCGACATATTAAACAGCTTGAGCAAACGCAACAACGTCATCTAAGACAAATAATGTACATCAGATGGTTCCATCAAAATCTTCAAATTTTATTGAAAAAAGTTTGGGATTACTATCATTCTGAGATTCATTCCGACTAGGCCATTATAGATCGATAGCAGTAAATGCTGCAACTACAATTACCGTGTGTTTTGAATTGCTGACCCCAAATTCTTTCGGTTAGGTTCAGAATGAGAGCCGTAATTTAAACTTCGAATTATACGTATTGGTGTCGTATTTCTCGAGATGTTCGAAATAACTGAGAACGAATTATATCCCCGAAATAATTAGATTTTATCAACTGTATCTATTGAAATTTATTCTGGGAGGATTCTGCATTTCTTAACTTTTTAGAGTTTTCACTCCCAATCTCTGAAACAAAATCAATTAAAAATGAAATCAACGATTTGCTTCTGCGTTAATTTTTGCACTAATTTGTCAGGAGCACATTAACTAGAAAAAATTGTTGCCTGACTGAAAATAAATAACGTTGAAATTATAATTTTAAGTTGTAACGTTTCGGAGTCTATATCATACTCCTTCATCAGACGAAAAATCTATTTTCGAAAATCTTCTGAATTGTGGCTTTTGTTTGACATTAATTGTCATACATAGAAACAGATACTCCATAGAAACGTTGATTCATTTAATTTTGAAATTACCGGATGACAGTTTCTTCTTCAGTAAATTGATCCAAATATTATCTATTCCTACCGAACAATTTGCCAAATTATTATCTTGATCTAATATAATACACGTAGACTCTTTAATCTTTCGTTTATAATGGTCTGGGTCCGTCATTAAAATTTTAGTGGAATAACACTAAAATTTACTGAAGAAGGAACTGTCATCCGGTAATTTCAAAATTCAATGAATCAAAGTTTCTATGCAGTCTCTGTTTTTATGTATTGACAATTAATGTCAAACGAAAGCCACAATTCAGATGATTTTCGAAAATAGATTTTTCGTCTGATGAAGGAGTCTGATATAGACTGCGAAACGTTACCACTTTAAATTATATAATTTCAACGTCATTTATTTTCAGTTCATTGTCAGGCAACAATTTTTTCTAGTTAATTTGCTCCTGACAAATTAGTGCAAGAATTTACGCAGGTGCAAATCGTTGATTTCATTTTTAATTGATTTTGTTTCAGAGATTGGGAGTGAAAACCCTAAAAAGTTAAGAAATGCAGAATCCTCCCAGAATAAATTTCAATAGATACAGTTGATAAAATCTAATTATGGGAGTGAAAACCCTAAAAAGTTTTTTTATCAACTGTAGCATATGATTCGATGGATAAACGAATGAAATTAAACTTTTCATCGGACTGTTTCAGATATTATGATATTTATATTTTAATTATTGAAAGAGCACACAAAAAAGTGAGAGATTTGGATTGGAACCAACATTTTCAATCAAAACTGATAAGATTTTATTGCAGCTTTATGATATAAATAATTTCACTCATTTTTATATTTCGTTTTATGAACACTTCTATGTGGAACCTGGTGACCAAATGTCTATTGGGTCATTCTCGCGTGCGACATCACTAAATTGTCGAATGAAATAGAAATTTGGTGTTCTCAAATGTCGCGTTAGACAAATTTCTATAGACAAAAAGACGAGTGGGTAGAAGCCATTCGACATTCGATATCAATCGACAAATCTATGTCAATGTTTGCCATTTTGCTCCAATATTGCATAGTTCTTGAAAATATTGCTTATAAATTAACGACGAAGATTTAACTTAATGTTAGTGCTGTGAGTACGTTAATGTACTTTACGACTGTCATGTACTTTTAATCATTCTTGGAGATTGGTTCATCCAAAACTCCTGCACTTCCTCGGTACCTCAAGAATAATAATGACCACGATTCCACTCCGTACATAGCCATTATTGTGAGTTTCTGATTCATTTCGAAAATGATGGTCGAAGAACTAGAAATTTTACAAGCAATTAAAAACAAGGAGGATAATGAAGAAGCTGCAGAATTTGAGATGCATGCTCACCTTTTTTATGTCCGTTTCAGGGGATCAAATGATTACTTTTTCGGAAATCGGAGGTAAGAACGTTTTGGTTTGTTTTTTAGCTTGTTAGATTCAGGAGGCTTCAGGGATCAACATATCAAAAAATCGTTTTGAGGTCACAGCGCACCCTGTTTATGTACTGAACAATCTTTTAGTTCGAGTGTATATCACTGGCGTTAGTAAGCTGAGCTGTATGTCGAAGAATTGCTCTGGGGGACTCTTTGCTCGTTAGCACCTCCGAAAATGGCAACGTTGTACTGTCCAAGCAGATGTAGATAGGCAGAATATTAGCAAAGAGTATCAACAAGAGGATTCACTCTATCATTTTGACCGGTTGCGTTTCAATGCCCTTGAATGTTCCTTGGTTTAGTGGAGGGACGAAAACGAAAGCAGATGTTCGTTCTGTTCGCAAGTCCCAATCTGATTGGTCGCCCAGATTCTCGTTTGACTACAGTGAATCTGAGCGCAGTATTGCTGGCGCGTAGCGTCTCCCCACTTCAAGGTTGAAAATCCATGCATTCGATCTTCCCTTGTAAATCGGCGAAGTGAAACCTCTTGTTGTTACTCTTTGATATAAGTATACGGCAGAATTAACTGAAAAGGGTCGCAGAGCGAGTTATATATCCGAGAACGATGAACTTCGTTGGAAGATCGCAGGAAGTGCAATCTCAGCATCGTCTCATTTTCCAAGAACTAAGAAAGTGTACCGAGGTTATAAATTATAATTTTATCATCATTGAATCAGTTCTGACATAACATTCACTGTATATACGTATTGTACGAAATATAGCTTTTTAAAAACGCTTTTCCTGCCTTAATAAATATAACTGGCGCAGTCGACGGAGTTTCACGGAGTTTTCATTGTGAAAAACTTTAGAGTTCTACCCTCTTTTTGGTGAAACGAGAACCTACCCACAGCAGTTACAATCAAAAATCCATCCAGGAGGAAGAAGATAATGCAGTTATGGATAATCATAACAAGGTGGTGAGCGTATTTTTATTCATTGATGTCAGACTCCTCTAATCCTAGTATTGATTCTGTAGCGGAAACCAATTCTGAATTAGAGACAGATTTGTTAGAATTATTTAATAATCTTTCACTTAATAGTAACAATAAAACTTTGAATATGCCTAACGCACCTGAAAACTTTGATATCAAAAATTTAAGCATCATTCCCGATTTCGATGGGAATCCGAATAAATTACATAGGTTCATTCAAGCTTCGGAAGCAATTTTGAATCACTATTTTGATGTTGAAAATCAAAATAACTTCCAAAATGTGTTGATATTGAATGGTATTTTGAATAAGCTTCACGGCAAAGCGGAAGAAGTTGTCGCAATTCATGGAGCTACCAGTAATTGGAACGACATAAAAAATTCACTTTTATTACATTTCGGTGATCAACGAGATGAGAATTGTCTTAATCAGGATCTAGTTAATCTGAGGCAAAACTTCGGAGAATCTCCTCATGACTTCTATGAAAAAGTTATTACATTATTAAATACAATTTGTAATTATATTGATTTGAAATGTGAAGTTGGATTTAGAGCAAGTAAAAGAGATTTTTTTCAAAAACAAGCTTTAAAAACCTTTTTAGCCGGTTTGAGAGATCCTTTGGGTCCTATTATTAGGGCTATGAGGCCTAATTCTTTATCTCAAGCACAACAATTCATAATTGAAGAAGACAATATAAAACATTGCCAAAAATCTAATCAAACGGTAATCGATAATTCCAGAAAATTCATGAATTACAGTAATCACAGAAATAATTCAAATAATTTTTCAAAATTTCGTCAAAACTTTTCCACAATGGTACCCATCGAACGACAAAATTTTGTTACGAATCAGCAATTTCCTAGCAGACCCATTACTATTCAAAGAAATATAAGTTATAAAGAGCCGAAATATTTCAGTAACGCTCAAGTTTTCGGAAAGCAGCAACAACCTGCACCTACTCCAATGAGTATATCTACTAATCATACTAAACAGAGAACTCTACCAATGAGTACCTCAACAAATAATAGATATTTTACAAACAGGCAAAATCAATCCTTCCCTCAGAAACCAAATTTTATAAGTGAAGAGCTTTTTAATACCGAGTATCATAATAATCCTCACAGCTCTAAAGAAGAATTCAAAAATGACGAAATTGCTGAAGATTACGAACAAAATTTTCGGAACGTTCAATTTCAGACCCACAGCACATAATAGAATTTCATGTTTCTAATGGTAAACGCGAACTACCTTATATTGAAATTAAAAATCCCCCTCTTAAATTACTAATCGATACAGAATCAACAAAATCTTTTATTAATCCAGATTTTGCAGTCTATCAAACCTCTCATCATCAATTTTGTGCCAATATTCCTATATTTGCTGAGTTTAATAGACATAATGAAAATTTCAAATTCTATCTATTCAAGTTTCATAATATTTATGACGGTGTAATTGGATTAGATAATCTAAAACTATTGGATGCGTCTCTTGATTTTCATAGTTCTAAGCTCAACACTCCTTTTTCAACAATGCCAATAAAATATCAAGAATCAGCAAATAAAGCTCCATTCAAAATTAAAATTGATGCGAATTCTAGAATCATTGCTAAAATTCCAATCAAACACCTATCTGGTGACGTGATAATACCGAAACAAATTATTCAATCTTGTGAAATTTCTGAGATTGTAACTTGTTCTAAAAATGGCCTAGCAAACGTAGAAATTTGTAATGAAACCAACGAAGATGTTTTCCTCATTTTAAATAAACCGATTGAATCAATTTCTATACAGAATAATTTCGAAATCTTTCAAATGGAAACTAATAATAATTCAGAATATACAAGCGTAGAAGAATTGATTAGAACCAATTATATGAATGAAGAAGAAAAATTTCATATTTTGAAATTATGTCGAAAATATCTAGATATCTTTAAGTTAGAAAATCAACCCCTTTCTTTTTCAAATCAGATAAAACACTCTATTAAAACTAGAGACGATATCCCTGTCTACACAAAATCTTATAGATATCCTTTTATTCATAAAGAGGAAGTTAAAAATCAAATAAATTCTATGTTAGAACAAGGTATTATCAGACCCAGCCAGTCACCTTGGTCATCGCCGATTTGGGTAGTACCAAAAAAAGCTGGTGCATCTGGTAAACAAAAATTGAGAGTTGTCATAGATTTCCGAAAACTCAATGAGAAGACTATTGACGATAAATATCCTATACCTAATATAAATAATGTTCTTGATAAAATCGGCAAATGTCAATATTTTACAACACTAGATTTAGCTAGCGGATTTCACCAAATAGAGATGGATCCTGCTGATATTCCTAAAACAGCTTTCAATGTAGAGAATGGCCACTACGAATTTCTACGTATGCCATTCGGATTAAAAAATGCGGGTTCTACCTTTCAAAGGGTAATGGATAATGTACTCAGAGGACTTGAAAATTGTTTAGTCTATCTAGATGACATAATTGTCTTTTCAACATCATTACAAGAACATATTGTTAATCTTTCAAAAGTTTTCAAAAGGCTCAGAGAGGCCAATTTCAAAATTCAGTTAGATAAATCAGAATTTCTAAAAAAGGAAGTTGCTTATTTGGGGCATATTGTAACAGCAGATGGAGTCAAACCAAATCCAGACAAAATTCAAGCTATCAAAAATTACCCAATACCCAAAACAACAAAAGAAATTAAAGGATTTTTAGGGTTATTAGGATATTATAGAAAATTTATCCGTGACTTCGCGAGAATTACCAAACCTTTAACGGCCTGTTTAAAAAAAGGCGCAAAAATCGAGCACACCACATCGTTTATCAACTGTTTTGAATACTGTGAAAATTTGTTAATGAACGAACCTATTCTTCAATATCCGGACTTTTCAAAAGAATTTATTATAACTACAGACGCTAGTAATTTTGCCATTGGTGCAGTCCTATCACAAGGAAAAATTGGTAACGATAAGCCTGTCGCATATGCATCAAGAACTCTCAATGATAATGAGCAAAATTACAGTACAATTGAAAAGGAATTACTTTCTATCGTTTGGGCAACTAAATACTTTAGACCTTACATTTTTGGCAGAACATTTAAAATCGTAACAGATCATAAACCATTACAATGGCTTATGTCACTTAAGGAGCCTAATAGTAAGCTTTTAAGATGGAGATTGAAACTCGAGGAATTTGATTTCGAAATTGTTTACAAAAAAGGTAGTTCTAACACAAATGCAGATGCTCTATCGAGAGTCGAGATTCACAACAAAGATTTTTTTGATTATATGGAGAAATTTAATAAAGAATTTTCCGAGAAAAATACGAATAACGATAATTAGTCGATGATTGTTAATTTGGAAGAAGCAGACGTTGAGGAGATATCATTCGAGAAATTTGAGAAGCTTTTTAATGCAAATGAAATATATTATTGTTCAACTGTGACCGAAAAAAATGGCAATTTATTTGATGCTCCGGAATCCGACTCCCTTGCTCATTGTGTATCTGAAGATTTTTATATGAATAAGGGTATTGCATTTGATTTCAAAGAAAAATTCGGTAAAGTTCAAGAACTCAAATCTCAGAATAAAAGAACTGGACAAGTGGCTAAAATTTCACACAATAAAAGAAAAATTTATTACTTAATAACTAGGGAATTTTATTACCATAAACCACGATATGAAACAGTATTCGAATCACTTTCCAATCTCAAAGAATTGTGTCAAAAAGACAATGTTAAATCCTTAGCATTACCAAAAATTTCGTGTGGTTTGGATGGACTAGAATGGAGAAAAATATTCAGCATGATCAACTATATTTTTGCAAATTCCACCATAAATATTAACATTTATTACTTATCTTAAGACGATTTAATCAATTCCAAGAATATTGAAAATCAGTATGAATCGGATGGTAATACTATACATTCCAATCACGAAAATCCAATTCAAGAAGTCCCCATTTCTGAGAAAATTGTAAATATTTTTGAAAATCAAATAGTTTTTGAATTTGTTTTTCATTCCCCGGCGGAGGTTAGAATAAAAAAATTTTTTTCGAGCAAACAAAGAATTTTTGTTCAAATATCTACTAACGATTTAAAAAGGGAAATTATTGACTTTTTCAAAACATACTCAAGACCTAATATTCTTTACGCTTTGTATTTCACAAAAGATAATTATTATGAAGAAATATGCGAAATTCTCAGAAAAACATTTAAACAATCCGCTTTCAAATTATTGAAGTGCAATGAAATCTTAGAAGACGTGGAAGAAAAAGACGAGCAGGTTAGAATTGTTAAAAATATGCATGAGGGAAAAACAAACCACAGAGGAATTCCTGAAACTGTTTCTAGAGTAAAGAGAACATATTATTGGCCTGGTATCCAAAATGATGTAACGGAATATATTAATAATAGCGAATTATGTCAAATTAATAAATATGATAGAGACCCTCCAAATCAAAAATTAATGCTTACACCCACGCCATGTAAACCCTTCGAAATTGTGCACATTGACACTTTTCAAGCACAAAACAAGAAATTTCTTACAATTGTCGATGCCTTTTCGAAATACGCCCAAGCATATCCATTAATTTCTCTTACAGCTATAGAAATAGTAGATCTCTGGTTATTTTCATGACGCATCACGGTTCACCGTCAACAGTAGTGATGGATAATGGAACAGAGTTCATAAATAGTATTGTATCTGAATTTCTTGAACTACACCAAATTTCTCCTCATTATATCACAGTAAATAATTCACAATCCAATGGTATCATCGAAAGATTTCATTCTACTATATTATTATTATAAATTTTCTGTAATTAGTGTTTATCATAGTAGAAAGAATGGGAGGAAGTTTTTGGATTTTGTCATATAAAGAAGATGTACTTCAATATAATAATTTCAGCTTATTCTTTACACAAATACATCATTATTACACTTATACGGGCAAACAGCGAGTTTTTTCTGAGGTTTTTATCTCTGTTTTTTCATGTATCATACGAAGATATGTATGGTACCCCGTTGACATTTTTCCTCTGCTTACACTGAGATCTGGAACGAAGAACAGGTTTTTAGGAACTGTCTCTTGTTGCCAATATGTTGCCCCAATCCGGGTCGAAACGTCGACCTATGAATTAAAGAAGAAATTTCAATAGTTATTTTGATCTTTTTCCTACACCCCTTAACTAAGTGATATTTGTATGAATATTGGGAAATTATCAAACTTATATATCAGCATGGGGTTCTATGCAGAGGTACAACGGTTATATGGAAGAGAGATGACTCACAAATTAAAGACCTGGTCATCCTATAACATCAAGTTGGCATCGGCACGAAATAGAAGAATTTTCCTCCTTGAATGCAAGAGACGAGGAGTTTTTCCCAAACACATGTCTGACAACTTTGGCTGTCTGTATGGCTCGACGACAGACTCTGTGTCATCCAGGCAAGTGCAGACAATGAAGGAGAAGACACTTCGGTTAGTCCTTCAGTTCGAAATAATGGTTACTGTCACCAAGATAGCAAGAATGGAGGCTGACTCGTCCAGACTGTGGCAGAGTTTGGGTGTTTCTTTTCCACAAGAAATGTTGGGTCGTTTTTTCTCCTATCAGAACAGAACGTATGACAGACGGTTTGCCCTGATCAAGGAGAGAAACCTGAGAAAGGTGAGAGCTTTGTCAGAGGATGTTTCAAGTAGAGTTAGACCTCAAGAAAGGTGGGTTAAGAATATTAGTACTACAGATGTTCCATCTAGAGTCCTCGATTTTCTGGCCCTTGGTCCAAAATTCAGTATAGATATCCCTATGAAGCACATTTCGTTACAGAGACTCCTGTCAGATGTCGAATACACTATCAATATAAACGACTCACTTACCGAGGAGGGAAAGAATGTGAAGCGTTCCTTGGCTGCCAACATTGTGACCAATTATATGAAACCCAATAAACAAGTGAATAACATATTTCAAAGAGAGTTCTTTCATTGCAAGAGGTACCTAAGAGAACATTCTGACTTGCTAGTTTTGAAATCAGACAAGGGTAATGTCACAGTCGTGATGGACAAATCTCAATATATGGAACTATCCAAAAACATACTTCTCGACCACAAGTATTATGAGATATTACCCAGAGACCCTACCACGACGATACAAAAAAGGTGCACCCCATTCATCAAGAAGATGGTAACAGATGGCCACATCACACAAAACCAGGGAAAACTCATGTACAACTATAGCTCGGTTCCTGCTAGGTTTTATGGTTTACCTAAAGTGCATAAACCTACGTTATCACTGAGACCCATCATTTCTTCGATCAATACACCCACCTCTAGACTTTCGGTTTTCATATCTGAAATTCTGTCTGGCTATCTCTCTGCCAACAGGAGCAGCTGTTTTGTCGAGGATTCCTTCTCCTTTTCAGAATTCATCGACGGATTCCAGTTACCAGAGGGTTATGTACTCATAAGCCTGGATGTGGTGTCTCTATTTAGTAATATAAGTGTTGAACTGGCTGTCTTAGCAGTGGAGACAAGATGGGAAGCAATTGGTGAGCATACTTCCTTACCAAAAAATGAATTCATCTTAATTGTAAGATTCCTGTTCGCGTCAAATTATTTCACCTTCAATGGGAGAATTTACAAACAAGTTCTTGGATCCCCAATGGGCTCCAATTTTAGCCCGTCTATTGCTGAAGTAGTAATGGACTTCATTGTGGATTGTATCCTCGGTGATATACCTTTCATTATTCCATTCTTAAAAAGTATGTAGACGACCTGATAGCTGCAGTCCCTGAAGATAAGGTAGCCTTCATTCGTGACAGATTTAATAGACAACATGATTGTATAAAGTTTACTGTTGAGGAGGAGACTGACAGGAGCGTTTCTTTCCTAGACACTAAGGTAATGAGAACACCTCAAAACAGATTAATGCTAGATTGGTATAGGAAACCTAGCAGTTCGGGAAGATATTTGCATTTCTGCTCGAATCATCCCCATAGGCAGAAAGTCAACATGGTTCTAGGTTTAAAAAACCGAATACAGAAGATTGCCCACCCCACCTTGAGACATAACAACCTAAAAATATTGTTCTGTTTGATGCGTGAGAATGGTTACCCTGAGGGATTACTAAAGAGATTAATCTACAACGCCACTCCTTCTGGACAGCCACAGAACGGAGACAGTGGCGCATCCACCAGTAATACCCAAATGAGGACAATTTACTCATCCATCCCCTACGTTAGAGGTATGACTCATGCCTTAGTTAACCTCTTAAAAAACCCCAACCTTCATGTTGTCTCAAGATCGGAGTTCAGAATTGATAGATTATACAGTCGTACCAAAGATAGAATAGACGTGGGAAAGATGAGTGGGGTAGTTTATCGTATTCCTTGTTCAATGTGTGACAAAGTGTATGTGGGTCAAACGTCACAGCAACTGACACAGAGGATTTCTCAGCATAAGAGCGATACAAAAAACCCGAACAAGATTTGTGCTCTTGCTGACCATGTCAGATTAGAGGATCACATGATGGGTTACGATTCGGCTGATGTTTTGGAGTGGGAGTTGAACACTAGGAAGAGATGTTTCTTAGAGTCATATCACATTAAGCGCCAGACTAATTCTATGAACTTCAAGAAGGACATAGAGGGCGTTAGCAGTATCTATGCTTATTTGATACACTTAGACTTGTTCAGTGAGAGTGGACTAAGTAGTGTGAGGTGAGATCAGGAGACGACTCGAGATGAGGGATTGTTTTCGGTCGGTTCAGTGAGAGTGAAGTTGACCCAGATAAATGTTCATTTCTGACATTTCAGTGAGAGTGAATTGAAGGAGAAGAACAAGAGGTGAATTGACATAAGCCAATGAATTCATTATGTTCTGTGTTCTAACCGCTTTTCTCTACACTCCTTGTTCGGAGGGCTGTCTGTTTTTACAATAAATGTAATTTCTGTATGCAATTCATTGCCGTTAGATGTTCTGCCCGTTTTCTCGTTGCCCTGGATCAATGTAAACTTTTAAGATCTTTGTATCATCTTTGTAATTCGGTATGTTCAACTTGTTTTTTTCGCTCCATGACTGTTGATAATTGTCCCTTTTTTTTTTAGAGTCCTGAAGAAGACCCCAATTCGGGTCGAAACGTCGACCTATGAATTAAAGAAGAAATTTCAATAGTTATTTTGATCTTTTTCCTCCACCCCTTAACTAAGTGATATATATATATATATATATATATAAAATATAGCACAAGAAATTTTACCTATTGTATATATATATATATATATATATATATATATATATATATATATATATATATATATATATATATATATATATATATATATATATATATATATATATATTTATATATATATATATACTCAAAGTAATTTAACTCCCAATATATATATATCGTACAATTAGAATAAGCGGTTATGGGAATGGATGAAAAATTTTTTGATCTTCTCTTTTATTCCATCCGTTACATCCATTTTCTCTCAAATCACCCTTCCAAACAGAAGATCAACTTGATTCTAGGACTAAAAAGTCGCATTGAGAGAATAGTACACCCAACGAAACGAGAGGCCAACTTGAATGTCCTTTTTCAGTTAATGAGGAATAATGGATATCCGAGGGGACTACTTTCACGGTTAATTTACAACTCATCGCCCTCTGGACAGCCACAGAGGGTGAGGGAAGGAATGTCTGATGGTGTTGTGCCTACAGTGGAGAGCGCCTCCGCCACTTTGGAACTCAGAAGAGATGGTTTGAAGTTTTCGTCTATTCCTCTGATAGAGGGTGTAACTGGGTCATTGGTGAGGTTGCTTAAGACAGACACAATAAAAGTGTTGGCAAGAAATGAGTTCAGGGTCAAGAAATTATTCAGCAGGGTCAAAGACAAGATGGATGTGCTTAAGATGAGTGGGGTAGTGTATGGTGTTCCATGTGCATCTTGTGGTGAAATTTACGTTGGACAGACATCTCAACAATTGAAGGAGAGACTCACACAACATAAGAGTGATGTTAAGAATCCAAGCAAGGCATGTGCCCTGGCAGAACATGTGAGAAGTAGTGGCCATCAAATGAATTACAACGCAGCGAAAGTGTTGGAATGTGAAAACAATCTCAAGAAACGGACCTTTTTGGAGATGTGTCACATTAAACGACATAGTAATTCGATGAATTACAGAAGGGACATTGAAGGGATTAGCAATATTTATGCATTTTTACTAAGTATTGACCAGCTGTCCGGGGAGAGAGGAGTACTGAGGCCAGCGAATGATGGGAGCTCTGTGGTTTCAGACGTCGTTGTGTCAACCTGAAAGTTGTGTTTTTGTTTGTTGTATTCTGTGGCTTTTGACATTGATTAATGTATTTGACGTGATTAAAAAAAAGAATTTTTGGACGATTATTGAATAGAAGAACAATTGTGTCGATTTTGGACTTTTTCGCTCATATTAGTTGATGCCTGATTGTTTTGATTTTAGTTCTATCAACAGATGTTAAATTTGTTACCTAATAACTCTCTGTTTTCCGGTGAGTTTTTTTTGTCCATGTGAGATTTGTTACCATTTTAATATAATTTTAGAGTCCTGAGGAAGGTCCATACCTGGACCGAAACGTCGACTGATGGAATAAAAGAGAAGATCAAAAAATTTTTCATCCATTCCCATAACCCCTTATTCTAATTGTACGATATATATATATATATATATATATATATATATATATATATATATATATATATATATATATATATATATATATATATATATATATATATATATATATATATATATTGATTTAAATTAAGGGTGTTTCGACTATTTTTCAGGGCAAAATTCCAATGAGAGTCAAATTATATTAAAGCTCTATATTTCGTCAACTATCGTTGACTTCTTCAGGAGCAACTGGAAAATACAAAGATCTCATAACAAAAGTTCAAATTCTCTTAGGCTAAAACTTACAATACCATGACAATAAATATGGTAGCTTCAGAAAAAACAAGACCATGTAGAGGGTAATCAAAAAAGTACGTCAATTTCAGTTGAATTATTCAGGAAAAAATTGGTTTTACAAATGACAGATTTCAGAAAATTCTATAAATTGGCATGGACAAACAAATGTGCCATGATGTTCACAGAAGGGCAAAAAAAATTGAGAAAATCTTTTCTTATTTTATACAATTTGGATTAGAAATGTCTCTTATTTATAAGTACCTGCAAATAAGGTTACAAATTAGGAGATATTAGGAGAATACCTATTTTTTTTATCACAGGTCAGTAAGAAACTATAGATGTTACTAAGATTATTCGTATCCGTTTTCTTATTCATCGTTGAATTTTTATTTTCATTTATATAACACATTTCTAAAAAAGTTCTTTTTTGGTATTCTTGTTCGTGATCTAAGACTTGTATATTATCGTAATCTACAGCATGTCCTGTGTTATTAATATGTGAAGCTAAAGCACATCTTTCAGGTCTCAGAACAGAATCAAGCTTTCTACTTGCTGCTGCATAATGTGTCGGACGTATGTTCGTGTCGGCACCACCTGGTCCTGGATAGCCAGAAAAGTACCTTCCGTTTGAGGAAATAGATAGCCCTGTGTAAGGTAAGTATTTGAGCCCTCAAGGTCGACTTCAGGTTGATGCAGGCTGGCATAAAATCGTCCGTGTAGCGGCTTTGATTGCCATCTTTGCCTCAGTAGCGCTAATTTATCTACCCTCTCAAGTTCTTCTGCTTCAACGGAGTTACGATCAGATGCAGCGACCCATCGATGCACAGGTGAGTTGGAGTTCTGGAAGAAGTGATCTAATTTTTCTTTTTCTTTCAGGCATGCTTCTTCAAGGTTGGACAATCCTCTTCCACCTTCTTTACGAGGTAAGTAGATTCTTTCAACGGCTGAATTTGGGTGTAACATGCCGTGTTTCGTGAACAATGTTCGTATGCTTCTGTCAACCTGTCCTAACTCAGTTGCTGACCAGGAAAGTATTCCCGCGGTGTATGTGAAGCACGGTATGGCCCAGATGTTGATTGCCATGACTTTGTTTTTAGCTGAAAGTTGCGTACTCAGGACTGCATTCACCCGTTTGAGGAGCTCTTTTTTGGTATTGTCTTTATTTTCTCTCTGTTGTATTTCGAATGTCTGCTGGATTCCTAAGTACTTATATCTTCCCTCCGTGCTAAGGCCTGTTATTTCTCGCCCATCAGATAGGGTAACAACATCTTCCTCTGTCATCCTCCCTCTCTTCACGTTCACTGTAGCGCACTTTTCGAGTCCAAGCGTCATGGCTATATCCTCGCTATAACTCCTCACGAGTTCCAGTAGACCTTCCATCTGCTTTTTTCCCCTAGCATAGAGCTTCAGGTCATCCATATAAAATAAATGTGATATTATTGTTTGGTTGTTGATGGAATAACCATACGATGATCTATTGAGCATCTTGCTCAGGATGTTAAGAGCAAGGCAAAACCATAGTGGGCTCAGGCTGTCTCCTTGGAATATGCCTCTTTTTATTTGTATCTCAGGTGTTTGATACGACGCTTCTTCGTTGTGGACTGAAAGTGTTGTGCGCCAGGAAAACATCAGATGCTCGAGCAATGCAATCACCTGCTTATTTATTTTATAAATTCTGAGTACCTGGATCAGCCACGAATGGGGGACAGAGTCAAAGGCTTTCTGGTAATCGATCCAAGCCATCGATATGTTCTTAAGTCTTCTCTTTGCTTGCTTTGTTATCATGTTGTCGATTACCAGTAGTTCCTTACTTCCTCTTCCTCCTCTCTTGCACCCATTTTGTTCCCACGCCATAATATTGTTTGTTCTCAAAAAAAAATATATATATATATATATATATATATATATATATATATATATATATATATATATATATATATATATATATATATATATATAACCACCGTTCATTTTACGGGTGAAATGCTCTACACTTCGGGCGCTTTGCCAAGATGTGTATAGCCGCTACGGACCTTGGAGAAATTTCCTTACTATTCTTGTCGTGCTCAGTATTATTTGCTTTTGTGAGCTGGATATCACATTCCGGTCCAGACAGAGCCTTTTGGTGTTTTCGGGTAAATGTTTCTCCACCAGGCCGTTAACTGAGATTATCATCGGGAGCACATTTACTGATTTCAGCTTATACATCTCACGTAGTTGGAAAGCCAGATCGGCGTACTTCGTTATATATATATATATATATATATATATATATATATATATATATATATATATATATATATATATATATATATATATATATATATATATATAGTAAAATAGTAATAAAATAAAGAAAGATGTTTACTCTTTAATCATAGCCTAGCTTTCGAAAACTACGACCGTTAATTGTATACTATATATATATATATATATATATATATATATATATATATATATATATATATATATATATATATATATATATATATATATATATATATATACAGGGTGTGGCGTAATGAATGGATAATATGGAGCCTGCAGGTAGAGGACTCTATGGCGGTTCAGAAAAATATATTTTACGTTTAGTAAAAGTGCCTTGGTTTTCGAGATATTCGAGATTTTCGAAAATTCAAGAAAATCACACCCTTAGCCACTCCTTTTGTAGGCAAGACTCCAAATGAAGGGATGTTTTCAAACTGTTTTTTGGATAGTATTCCTGGATAGATGCGCTATCGAATGTAAATTATTATTTTTGAGGCGCATGAATAGTTTTTCATAAATAAAAGAATTAACTGAAATTTTCCGTTTTGCTTATTTTTTTTCCTAAGTTCAACCCAGCGTGGTGTGAAAAATAATATGGTTACCTGAGTGCCAAAGCAAGAGAAAACATGCCTGTTTCACTGAGATTCTGAAATGGTATAACTCACTCTATTTTCAGCATTGAATACAAAATAAATTTCTATTACAATGAGTCAAGACAGAATTTGACGTAAGACTTTTTCTGTAATTTTTAGCGACTGAAATGAGACTTGCAAGCAGAATAAAGCAATTATTCATAAGAAGTTGTAGAGCATCTAGTACAGCTCCTGATGCACACTTTGAACACTATTTGTGAAACTCGATTCAATTAAACAATATTTCAAAATTGGTTTTTTGCCCTCGTATTCTTTCATTATTGAGCCCTATAGTTATAAAGTTAATAGCTGTTAAGCAAATTTCAAGTAACGAAGTGAATTTTAGCACTTTGTAATTAAGAAAAAAAGTTGAAAATTAGGTAATTTTTATTACATTGAGTCAAGACCCTTGTTACAAAAATGCTGAGATTTAATTCAATGCATAACTTGAAATCAACTTGATAATTTGGGGTTAAATAATAAAAGAAAACGAGAAAAAATAACAATTTAAAAATATTGTTTCATTGAAAAAAGTTTCACAAATCACAAATGATGTTTAAATTGGCCACCATGAGTTCTGATACATGCTCTATGGTCTACACTTTCTAATGAATCATAGCTTTATTGCATAGATATCAACAATTTTGAAATGAATGTCGTTTCATTGAATTAAATATCACAAAAAATTCTCTAAGTGGCCACCATGAGCTCCAGTAAATGCTCAATACCTTCTTAAAGACGATTGCTTCATTCCGCTTGCATTTCTCATTTTGGCTAATAAAAATTTTAGAAACACTGTTCACATTAAACTAGGCCTCAACTGATTGCAATAGGAATTTATTTTGTATTAAATGCTGAGAATACAGAGAGTTATACCATTTCGGAATCTCAATGAAACTGGCATGTTTTTTCTTGCATTGGCTCTCAGGTAACCATATTATTTTTTACACCGCGCTAGGTTGAACTTGAAAAAAAAATTAGCAAAACGGAAAAGTTGAGTTAGATCTTTTTCTCATAAAGAACTATTCATGCGCCTCAAAAATAATGAATTACATTCGATAGATCATTTATCCAGGAGTACTATCCAAAAAACAGTTTGGAAAAATTCCCTCATTTGGAGTCTTGCCTGCAAAACGAGTGGCGAAGGGTGTAATTCTCGTGAATTTTCAAAAATCTCCAATATCTCGAAAACCAAGGCACTTTTACTAAACGTAAAATATATTTTTCTGAACCGCCATAGAGTCCTCTACCCCCAGGCTCAATATTATCCATTCATTACGCCACACCCTGTATATTTTTTTTTTTTTTTTTTTTTTTTTTTTTTTTTCACCATTCCGGGTTATTTTCTGGAAACAACCGGGTCTGTAGGACCAAGGTTGTTTCAGGAAGCTAGGTAGTGGTCATGAACATGCGAACAATTCGTGTGGTCCATAGTATGACCTCCTTCTGTGCTTGACTGATGAGTTGCTGGTCCAGTTCGAGATGTTTTACGTTTTCTACTAGGTGTGTCTCTACCAGTCCATTTGAGGAGATAATCAAAGGCAGAATTGAAATCGATCTCAGGTGGTAGATTTCCTTCATTTCGAAGGCCAGGTCATGGTACTTCAGCAACTTCTCAGAGTAGGCTCTAGCAATGTTATCATCCGCCGGCACAGTTATGTCGATGATCGTTGCCTTGCGGTTGGTTTTGTCGATTACTACGATATCAGGCCTGTTGTGTGGTATCATTCTGTCCGTTAGGATGCGTTCGTCCCAGTATATTTTGACACTGGAATTTTCCAGTAAAGGCTTTGGGACGTATTCGTGGATCTTTTTGACGGTGGTTAAGAGTCCGGTTTTATTGGCAATTGCTTGATGGAATACTTTTGCCATCGCGTTATGCCGGTGAGTATATTCTCTAGGTGCCAGGATGGAGCAGGAGGATGTTACATGTTGTATCGTCTCGAGAGCTTGGGAGCATTTACGGCATTTGTCAGTTGGGATGTTCTTCTTTGCAATGTGTTTTATATAAGCTCTTGTCGGCACAACCTGGTCTTGAATTGCAGCTAGTCGTCCCTCAGTTTCTGGGAAAAGATATCCAGACTTCAGGTAAGTGAGTGATAGTTCTTTGTTAACTCTATTTTCTTTCAGAGCCTCCGGGTATCTACCATGAAGTGCTTTGCTGTGCCACTCCGCTATCATCCCATCACGCGTTATTGTTTCTGGTGGGTGGTTTCTGCAGCCTAGGTTGAGGGCCGTGATGTTGAGATCCTCTTGACAAATTGTCTGGAGAAATGGTGAGTTTTTGGAATGAAAATATTCTCTTAGCTCCACCACCGTCTTATTATGGATCATTTCAATATTTTGAAGTCCCCTTCCACCTTGATGTCTAGGTAGGTATAGCCTATTGACCGATGCATGAGGATGATGGATGCCATATTTGGAGAGCAGTACACGGATTTGGGTGTCTATAGCTTTGAGGTCGGTTTTAGACCACTTAATTATCCCAAAGGAGTAGGCAATGCTGGGTACCGCCCATGTGTTTATGGCCGTGAACATGGCTTTCGAGTTCAGTTCACTAGCGAGAACTTTCCTAACTCGGCCAAATAAGTTGCTTTTGAAAGTTTCTTTCTGCTCAGATGATCTTATTTCGAGTGCTTGTTGTATACCCAAGTATTTATAAGTTTCGTCAGGGCCTAGCTCTTTTATGGCCAGTTCGTCGCGAACAAACATTTCACCTCTTCTAGTCAACTTTCCTCTTTTCACGTGTATCACGGCACATTTGTCCAGACCCATTTCCATTTTGATGGTTTGCGTAAAAGACGTAACAATTCTCATTAGGCATCTCAACTGCTCCTCATTCGTAGCGTAGAGTTTCAGGTCGTCCACATAGAGTTGATGGGTTATTCTTGTGTTCGACCTAGTATCTATGATATACCCGTATCTGTTATCGTTGAGCAGCCTGCTTAATGGATTCATTGCCAAACAAAACCATAGTGTACTCAGCTTATCACCCTGAAAAATTCCCGTTGATATTCTTATTTCGGGTGTTCTTTTGTTGTCAAAGATTAAACTGGTTCTCCAAGATGTCATTAAATGTTTCAGCAGTGCGATGATATTTGCAGATACTCCATAGATTTCTAAGATTTTCAGAAGCCAGGAATGCGGAACCGTATCGAAAGCCTTCTTATAATCGATCCATGCGATCGAGATGTTTTTTTGTCTCTTTCTTGCCTGCTTCGTAACCAGATGGTCGATGGTTAGCAGTTCTTTGCAGCCCTGGGCATTTTTTCTACACCCATTCTGTTCTCTGGCTAGTATTTTGTGCCTACTGACGTGCTTCCATAGATGTTTGGTTATAATTCCTGTGAGTATCTTATATACGGTTGGAAGACACGTAATTGGCCTAAATATATATATATATATATATATATATATATATATATATATATATATATATATATATATATATATATATATATATATATATATATATATATATATATATATATATATATATATATATATATATATATATATATATATATATATATATATATATATATATATATATATATATATATATATATATATATATATATATATATATATATATATATATATATATATTTTATTTTATTTGTTTTTTTGCAAAATCACCTCCATGGGGATACATTTTACTTGTCGGGCAAATTTGTCAAGACAAACAAACATGCTACATTCCTTGCAAGACCTTTCTCACTATTCGTATCGTCCCCAAAACGACCTGCTTCTGTGCCCTTGAAATTACCGATCGATCCAAACATAACCTCTCCGTGTTCTCAATCAAGTGCGCCTCCACCAGTCCGTTCACCGAAATTATCAGCGGGAGAATACTGATCGATCGCAACTCATACATCTCCCTCATCTGCAGAGCCAGATCTCCGTATTTTGTCACCTTCTCTGTATATACCCTTAACAGGTTTTCATCAGCCGGTATTGTGAAATCCACTAGAAGGCAAGTCTTTTTTTCTAGATCGAATAATGCCATATCTGGTCTATTATGTGCAACACCCCGGTCTGTGATGAGAGTTGCATCCCAGTACAGCTTGTACCTCTGACTTTGCAGTAAGATCTTCGGTTCGTATAGGTGCTGCTGGATTTCATCTTTTAGTAGACCAAGCTTCAGCGCAAGTTGCTGGTGATAAATTTTTCCCATCGCGTTATGCCTGTCCAGGTAGTCCCTAGGGGCCAAAATGGGACAAGACGATGTCAGATGTTGAATAGACTCAGGTGCGCCAGAACATCTTCTACATCGATCCGAGGGAATGTCCTGTTTCGCTATATGCTTTAAGTAAATTCTCGTTGACATTGTTGCAGTGATAACAAAATAATTGTTAGTTATCCCCACTTACTATTGTTCTATGACTATGTGCAGATGAGCAGATGTTGACAGAATAAAATTTTTAGTCTTTATGCAGCAGCCGGTGTTTTATTAGGTTATGGGCCCAGTCTCAAAGTTTTCGAATTCGAAGTTATATTCTAGTTTTCTCGTACAGTGATTAAAAAAGCTGTTCAAAAGCTTTGAATATTCATTTTCTTTTGACGATTTTTGCTCGTGTTTTTGTGAGTTGCCGGGTGGACAGTGCACGTGCCTTCTTCAATATGGCCGGGAGTTACATTGTCAACGTGCCTAAACTAAAGGGACGTGAGAATTATGACGAGTGGGCGTTTGCAGCCGAACACTTCTTGATGTTGGAAGGTGTAGACATTCTTAAATCGGAGTCAACTCCATCTAATACTGTTCCAGCGGATGATTCCGACAGTGAAAAAAAAGGCGAAAGCTAAGTTGATCATGACAATTGACTCATCGATTTATGTTCATATCAAGAATGAGCAAACAGTGCGAGGTGTGTGGAATCGTTTGAAAGCCCTTTATGATGATTCCGGTTTCACACGACGCATCAGTCTACTTCGTCAGTTAATATCAATTCGCCTGGAAGATTCTGAATCAATGGGAGCATATGTTACACAAATGGTCGATACAGCACAGAAACTCAAAGGTACCGGTTTTCAAATCACAGATGAATGGATTGGTTCGTTGTTGTTGGCAGGATTGACTGAGAAATTTGCGCCGATGATAATGGCCATAGAGCATTCAGGCCTTATCATCAGCACAGACGCCATCAAATCAAAATTATTGGATATGAGCTCGGAAGTTGGCAGCCCTGGAGCAGACAGTGCATTTTTGTCAGGAGGTTGGCAACAGCGAAACAGGAGGACTGGTAATCCTGCGCATGTCCCAAAGACGAAAATGTCATCTCCGTCAACTTTAAGTTCTGTCAATGTCAAAACAATTAGATGCTACAGATGTAAACAGCTCGGTCATTTTATGAATAAATGTCCGAACAAAACACCGATCAAACGTGAAAGCAACGCTTTTAGTGCAGTATTTGTGAATGGAACATTTGGAAAATCTGATTGGTACGTGGACTCGGGCGCAAGCTCCCATATGACCACAGACAAAAACTGTTTACTAAATGTAGAAACCAGCCATGTGAAAGAGATTGTAGTTGCAAATAAAGACAAGATACCCGTTTTGTGCTCAGGAAATACGATGATTACCACAATTGTTGGCAATTCAGAATTTGACATTTCAGTTACTGACGTATTGTGTGTACCCAGCCTTTCCACGAATTTGTTATCAGTAAGTCAGCTGATTCGTAATGGAAATCGAGTGAACTTTGAAAAAGATGCTTGTTTCATACGAAATCTACACAATATTCTGATAGGAAAAGCAAATTTGGTAAATGGAATGTACAAGATGGATCTCAAGAATTCGAAATGTTTGTTTACAAGTTCCGTAACAAATGGAACTGCTGAGATATGGCATCGAAGACTGGGTCACATAAACAGTAAGGACTTGAATCGTATGAAGAATGGCGTTGTGGAGGGAATTTCTTTTCCTGATAAAGCTGAAGTTGATATATATAAATGCACCATATGCTGTGAAGGGAAGCAGTCAAGATTGCCTTTCCCGCATCAAGGAAAAAGGCGTGAAAATGTTCTAGAAATTATTCATGCTGATTTGTGTGGACCCATGGAACAGATCTCAATTGGACTAGCAAAATATTTTCTGCTTTTTGTTGACGATTACAGCAGAATGGCGTTTGTTTACTTTCTCAAAGCAAAAAATCAGGTGTTAAAGTACTTCAAAGAGTTCAAAGCTCTAGTTGAAACACAGACAGGCAGAAAACTGAAAGTGTTGAGAACAGATAATGGTGGAGAGTTCTGTTCCTCAGAATTCGAACAATTTTTGAAGAACAATGGTATTGTGCATCAAACGACAAACCCACATACCCCAGAACAAAATGGTTTATGCGAAAGACTCAACAGAACTGTGGTCGAGAGAGCTCGGTGTCTTTTGTTTGAGGCTAATATGGAAAAGATTTTTTGGGCTGAAGCAGCTAATACTGCTGTCTACTTACGAAACAGATCATTGGCTTCGGGATTACATAAAACACCTTACGAGCTATGGAATGGCAGAAAGCCAGATCTCAGTCACATTCGGATATTCGGCAGTCCTGCTATGGTCCATGTGCCCAAGGCTAGAAGAACAAAGTGGGACAGAAAAGCTGAAGAGCACATCTTGGTTGGATACCCAGATAACACTAAAGGCTACATACTATACAATCCAAAAACAAGAAGAATCGTTACCAGCAGAGATGTAGTTATTATGGACAAAGGAAAGAACACAGACATAATACAAGCAGTGGTGGAAGAAAAAGAAACTACCTCTGCCGATGACTCTATTGTAAGTAAACACTTAACAGATGATCCAACTTATGTTCCAGATGATACCATAAATACTACTAGCTCTGAAGAATCAGTTGATGGTGATTCCATACTAGATGAGGTGAACGATCTGCAGCCAACAGTGTCTGACAGAGAGAAGCGTACCAGAAAGCCGCCAGAAAGGTTCGGTTATAGCAACTTTTGCCAGAGAAATGGAGAAGTATTTGAGAATGAGAGCAGTCTCACCTATGAAGATGTAATGACAGGGCCAGAACGAGACAACTGGTACAAAGCAATGGTGGAGGAGCTCCAGTCATTTCATCAAAATGAAGCCTGGGAAGTGGTCGACAAACCAAGTGTAGGGAAGGTGGTGGAGTGTAAGTGGGTGTATAAAAAGAAGTTAAATAGTGACAATACAGTGCGATATCGGGCAAGACTAGTGGCCAACGGTTTTACACAAAGGGAGGGTATTGACTATAAGGAAACTTTTTCTCCTGTGCTGAAGTATTCAACTTTAAAGCTGTTATTTGCTATTAGTGTGAAACTCGATCTTGATGTAACCCATTTAGATGTAGATACCGCATTTTTGAACGGTTATCTAGATGAAATTGTATATATGGAATTACCTCAGAATTTTCCACATAAATTTGAAACTCCAAAAGTTTTAAAATTAAAGAAGGCCATTTATGGACTGAAACAATCAGCAAGAGCCTGGTATAAAAGGGTAGAAGATTGTTTATTGAAACTTGGCTTTAGAAAGTCTTTCTATGAACATTGTTTATTCATAAAATCAAATGTGAATTATAAAATATTTGTGGCTTTATTTGTTGATGACTTTTTCATATTTTCAAATAGCAAAATTGGTGTGGAAAATTTAAAAAATGAGTTGAATAAAAATTTCAAATTGAAGGATTTAGGCCAACTGAGGCAGTGTTTAGGAATGGACATTAAAATAGAGAAAAATAAAATATGTGTTTCTCAAGAAAATTTCATTGAAAAATTGTCACATAGATTTGGTCTGGCAGATTGTAAAAATTTGGTGGTAACCCCTATGGAAATAGGTTTAAAACTTCAAAAAGAAAAAGATGTTCAAACTAGGTATGCTTATCAACAATTGATAGGAAGCTTGATGTATCTTTCTGTTTTAACCAGACCAGATATTTCATATTCTGTTAGTTACTTAAGTCAGTTTAACAATTGCTATTCTGAAACACATTGGAAACATGCTAAAAGAATTTTAAAATATTTAAAATATACAAAATCATGTGGACTGATGTACGTTAAGGATGATTTTGATATAAAAGGCTATGCCGCATCTGATAGTTTAGATCGAAAGTCTTATACTGGATATTGTTTTGTTTATTCCGGTTGTATAGTGTCTCACGAAAGTAGAAAACAGCAAACTGTTGCATTGTCTAGCACAGAGGCTGAATATATGGCGATTTGTGAAGCAAGTAAAGAGGCTATTTTCTTAAAAAATCTTTTGAATGAACTTATAAATAGGGGTAATATACCTATTGAATTGTATAATGATAGCCAAACTGCTCAAAAACTTTCTGAAAATTGTGTTTATCATAGACGAAGCAAACATATTGATGTAAAATTTCATTTTATTAGAGAAGCAATTTCTAATAAGTTAATTAATTTAAAATATTTAGAAACTTCACAAATGCCAGCCGATTTATTGACGAAAAGTTTGAGTAGAGAAAAGCATCATAATTTCTTAAATAAGATGGGTGTTGTAAAGTTGCATGCTTGATTTGTATTATTTTGTCAAGTGGTGGTGTTGCAGTGATAACAAAATAATTGTTAGTTATCCCCACTTACTATTGTTCTATGACTATGTGCAGATGAGCAGATGTTGACAGAATAAAATTTTTAGTCTTTATGCAGCAGCCGGTGTTTTATTAGACATGACCTGGTCCTGAATGGCGATCAGTCTTGCCTCTGTCTCCGGAAATAGATAACCCGCACGAAGGTAAGTTAAAGATTCATATTTATTAACTTCTCCTTTTTCGAGATGTCCCGTATACCTGCCGTGCAGTGCCTTAGACTTCCACGTATCTACCAGCTCGTCTATGGATAGAGGGGACTCAGCTCAGTCAGCTTGAGCGCCGATATATTCTGGTCAGCACAGCGAAGGGCCTGAAAGAACGGTGAGTGTTGAGACAAGAAGTATTCCCTAAGTTTACTAACAATACTTTCATGTGCCCTCTCCAGATTGACCAGACCCCTTCCTCCCTGTTGTCGAGGAAGGTAAAGACGTATAACCGATGAGTGCGGGTGGTGCATTCCAAACTTTGTTAGCATTGTTCTGATTGCTGTATCCATTTCACATAGGTCCGTAACCGACCAAGTCAGTACACCGAAAGAAAACGTCATAAAGGGAATATCCCAGATGTTAGTTGAATCAAAGAGGAATTTGGAGTTCGGCTTTGACTTTAGCAGGGTGTTTACTCGTCTGTACAATTTATTTTTGAATGAATCTTTCATTTCTGCCATTCTGATATCCAAAGCCTGCCTTATTCCCAGATATTTATAGGTTTCATGCTGTCCCAAGGCAGGAATCGAGACTGCATTCATGAGTACTGTGTTCTCCTCCGTTTCCTGGATCTTTCCTCGCCTCACCTCAAGTGTTGCACACTTTTCCACTCCCATCAGCATGTTAATTGAGTAGGTGAACGAGGCAACAAGTTCCAGCAATCTTTTCAGCTGATCTCTGCTGGCAGCGAACAGCTTGAGATCATCTATATAAAGCTGATGGTTAACCCGAATATTTCTGTTCTTATCGATGACGTACCCATATCCCGACTTATTGAGGAGGTAGCTCAAGGGGTTCAGCGCCAAGCAAAACCAGATAAATAAATAAATAAATAAATGTTAGATTCAATAAAACACGTGGTTGATACTTTTTATTCACAAAGTAAGATGGCGGTCGGTTATCTAGCACGTGGAGGTGCTCTAACAAAGGGTCAGGTACAAAGCGTACCGCCTGACAAGGTAATTCAAGTAATTGTGTGTTCAGCCTGTGCAAAAGAGAGAGCAGGCAACATTGGAGCACAGAGTTCACAGAGCATAGGTTCTATACTCTTATTCTTCCTTCGACATTCGTCGTCGGACATTATCAGTATATTTTAAGGGGGGTCAAATTAACATTTGCTAACACGGCCATACTGACCACTGAAACGTCCTCGTTTCACTTAGTAGGCATAAACAATATCTTAATATCAAACAACATTGTTAAAGGGAGCTTGTAAACATAACACAGTTGAATCTTTGTGTACATGGCTCTGTTTGATGCGCTGGCTCGCGCTGCGGCATTATTATAGGTGGAAAAAAGAGCCAAGCGAAAAAAAAACCACCACCGCTTACTGTTTACAGATCAGGTCAGCAAAACACTTGGAATTTCAAAAGTTGATACAATTGTCATTTACAACATATAAACTGTTAAATTAGGTTTGTGACATTGCACAGAAGTTAGCCTCTACTAGGGACTCCCGTCCGGGCCTTACTTGTCAATTGCACAGAAGTTAGCCTCACTAGCGACCTCCCGTGTAGGCCTTACTTGTCAATATCACAACTGTGAAATTGCACAGAGGTTAGCCTCAACTAGGGACTCCCGTCCGGACCTTACTTGTCAATTGCACAGAGGTTAGCCTCACTAGCGACATCCCGTCTGGGCCTTACTTGTCAATATCACTACTGTAAAATTGCACAGAGGTTAGCCTCACTAGCGACCTCCCGTCCAGGCCTTACTTGTCAATATCACTACTGTGAAATTGCACAGAGATTAGCCTTAACTAGAGACTCCCGTCCGGGCCTTACTTGTCAATTTTACATATTCGTATTTAAAGTACCGAAAACTTATCATTGAATTTCAAGTGCTTTGGAAAACATTCAACATAAAATGAACATGAGACAATACAATGGATCATAACATAACAATAAGAATCTCATAAGGAACAGTATAGAACATAAAATCTGATGGACATGAGAATATTTCACTTCATCATGGCGCATCATTGAAACTAGCACTCACTCATCACTATTTGCTTTTTTTTAGGCCAAGGTCTCATAGGTTCTTGGCCGGATATAGTTCTATTCTGGACTCCAACTCTTCTCAAGGCATATAGATCGTTTGGAAGGACTGCTTGCACTTCGAAAGGTCCAATAAATGTTGGCTTCAGTTTTTCTTCATTCTATAGCCACCTTCATGGAAATTTTCTGATTAACATCAATCGGTAACCTAATCTGATGTTCGAGACCTGCCAGCGTTATACTATACTCCTGGATTGCTCAACGGGAACATTTTACATTCTTGAGAGCGCTTGTCTTGTGTAAATCTTCATAAGAATTCACGTACAAAACAGATCAAACTTTTGCAATTGGTTTTTATTTTCCTTAAACATAACAAAGCGCCAGTATCTTATTTTCACTAGGTATGTTCCGACTAAGTTAGTCGACATGCTTAAAAAATTTTGTTATTTGACAATATTCGATTTATTCACTACTTTACTAATCGCTCGTCCAATCCTGACAAGTCTAGATTCAAATCTAATGTGCTACTTGATTGTTACGAACACTGGGTAACTTTCTCTCTTTTTCTTAACAAAATAAAAATCTTCAGTATGTCCCTTTCTATCACAGAAATTACATTCAAGACTGGAATTTTCTGGATTAGAATTAAAACAACATTTCTTCACAATAATCTTACTTTCTATGCCTGTATCGAATTTAATTTGATCAACTTCCTCACTCCACTCATTGGTTGAAAAGGATGTATCGTCGGGGTCAAACTGGGCTAACGATAATTATGCGGTCACCACGTGGTCGGTGTCGTTCCTTGAACTAGACATGTTGGCTAGCAACTCCATCATCTTCATTTGAAGTTGGGCCTGTTTCTCCATTATCCGCATTACCGAAATGGCTTCACTTTCTTGGGGAGCGTTGTTGAGATTTTGCTGGTCCATTTTGGCTTATTCTTGTAGATTCTCACAAAACACAAACGATTTTCACTCACAAAATAGGATCCTCAATTTCTTTTCTCGAAAAAGAAATTTAATCCCACTTCTGATGTTAGATTTAATAAAACACGTGGTTGATACTTTTTATTCACAAAGTAAGATGGCGGTCGGTTATCTAGCACGTGGAGGTGCTCTAACAAAGGGTCAGGTACAAAGCGTACCGCCTGACAAGGTAATTCAAGTAATTGTGTGTTCAGCCTGTGCAAAAGAGAGAGCAGGTAACATTGGAGCACAGAGTTCACAGAGCATAGGTTCTATACTCTTATTCTTCCTTCGACATTCGTCGTCGGACATTATCAGTATATTTTGAGGGGGGTCAAATTAACATTTGCTAACATAAATAATTCCTTTATTTCAAATCATCTCCAGGTAAAATTACATAGAGAGGAATGAAATGATGTCAATATCAGCATTCAGCATGTAAGTATATACAATTTAAACAAACTCTGGCAAGTTATTACAATTTAAAAAATCGCCAAGTGAATATGGTTCCAGTTTGATCAGGAGTTTCCTTATAGTATGTTTGAATTTTATCAGGCTAGACATTCTGCATGTATTTGGTAGTTTATTGTAAAAATTTATGCACATATAATAGGGACCTTTTTCTGTACTTGTAAGCCGAAGAGACGGATAAGTGAGATTCGTCGTCCTTGTATTATATCCATGGACATAGTTGGACCTGAATTCATCCTGGTGCCTGAAAAAGAACATTAGACACTCAAATATATATAATCCATATATAGTCATAATCTGCATATCCTTGAAAACACCCCTGCAGGTGTCTCTGAATTTCATATGCCTCATTACTCTTATGGTTCTTTTCTGTATAATGAAAAGGAGTTGTATACTGGAGCTGCATCCCCAGAACACAATCCCATATCTTAGTACAGATTCAAAGTTAGCATGGTACAGTATTTTCAATGTTTTCTCGTCCATATATCTTGACACCACCCTGATTCCATATCCAATGCTACTCAGTCTCAACCCAGTTTTTTCCACATGATTGTTTCAGTCTAAGAACTCATCAATGTGTACTCCCAGGAATCTTGTCTCAGGAAAAGGTTTCATTTCCTCACCATTTAGGTTTATGCTATCACCCAGATTAATTCGGGAATTCTTCGTTCTAAACACCATGATATTTGTCTTTGATGCATTCAGTGCCAATTCATTCCTATTGAACCAACTACAGATTCCAGACAAACTGGCCCCTGCCTTCTCAGTTACCTCTGATGGCGTCTTTCCAGAAACCAATATGTTGGTGTCGTCCACATAGTTCACCATTCCATCCATGATAAGGTCATAAATGGAAATGATGAAGAAAATGGGACCTGCATTACTGCCTTGTTCTAGGCCTCTTTCTTTGACTACAATCTTGGATCTGTTTTCATTAATAATGACCTGTTGTTTTCTCTCTAGGAGGTAAGATTCAATCCACTTATGTGTTTTTCCTCTTATACCATATTTTTCAAGTTTGATCAGTAAATATTTGAGGTTCACGCAGTCATAGGCCTTGCTAAGATCTAAAAACATGCCAATAGTTACATTTTTCTTCTCAAATTCCTGGAGTATCATATTTACAAATTGATAGATGGCAGTATTTGTTGATTTCCCTTTCAGGAAACCATGTTGTGAGTCTTAGAATAGATTACATTTTTTGAAGAATTCCAACAGTCTTGTGCACATTACTAGTTCGAAGATTTTGGAGAATGAGGGTAGCAAGCTGATCGGCCTATAACTATCAAGACTTTCTCGGTCTCCCTTTTTGTACATGGTGTAATGAACCCCAGTTTTCTGAGGAAAATTGGAGTTCATCTTAGTGCATTTTTTCGTTTTAAATTTCCGTCTTTGAAAATATTTTAATTCTCGAATATTCCGTACGTTCATTCCGACAGGCAGAGTAAATGTAAAAAAACCGCTTATCTGTATTTCACGTTGTTTTTCTTACATGCCGCTGAAGATTTCGACGTTTTTCATCTGTTGATATGCGATAAACCGGAGCTGACGACGTTTTTCATTCTTGTCGCATTCTGGAATTTTCAGATTTTTACCGTGAGAGGGGATAGGCCTATAAAAGCAAATTTTCCCCCCGCGACGGTCACTTTTCGACTTTTCGACTGTTACTTCAGTTCTTCGGCTCACTTTTGAATTTTACTTCAGTGCTTTCCTTTCGCTTGAGTACATTTCGCTTTCTAACGTGGTTTCTAACTTCGGTTAAAAATTCAGTTGATTTTCCGTATTCTTTCGCCGTTGAAGAATAATCATTTTGTGTTATTTACATCAGTGCTTAGAGTTAATTTTTTAGTTTTTCTTTTAAATCCTTTGAGTTTCGAGTGCTTGAAACAAAGGAGGTAGGTCCCCGTCTGTACCGTTCAGTTTCTTTGTTAGACCTACGCCGTTACTTCTTTAACTGTGACACTGCTGTACTGTATCGTTTCCTGTTGTATTTTATCGTTCTTTACCCTGTCCGCGTTCCGCGTCATAAGTGTTAAATCCGAAATCTCTTCTTTTCTGTCAATCATGGTGTGCTATAACCCTTGGGGCAGAGAATAAGAGATACCGCACGTAGTCAGTGAAATCCCGTAGTTGCGTTAAAAATAAGTGTTAAATCCGAAGTCTCTTCTTTTCTGTCAATCATGGTGTGCTATAACCCTTGGGGCAGAGAATAAGAGATACCGCACGTAGTCAGTGAAATCCCGTAGTTGCGTTAAAAATAGACATTTTCTTCGCTGTCAATCATGGTGTGCTATAACCCTTGGGGCAGCGAATAAAAGTCTCGAACAGATCCGCCCTTATTGTGTTTCATCCCCGGAGAAATACAACTACACACCGATACCGTATAGCAAGTCCTTAGCATTCGTCAGTTCTGGTTGGCGCATTTTTATTGAACCGTTAATTTTTCACTACACCCGGTACAAATTTCATAAAGTGCTCGTGACCGGATAAGATTTCCCGAATGTATTTTCACTGATAGAATCACTCATATTTTATATCACACATATCTCCCCTGTACATATAATTAGTTTCCGAAGTTGTGAATAAACTTTTACATAGTTCGATTTTGACTTCTTCGTTGTCGCTACTACCCTAGACAACACCGAGCTCTGTCTCTGGCTAGCAGCTACCCTGGTAGGTTTGCTATTCTTCCTATTGAAAAGAATAGCTGGCGCTCGAGATTAAGGCTTCTCCGAGAAACGCGCGTTACAAAATGGCGCCCGAGCAGGGACCGTGCAAAATCTAGTAGGAAACAACAGAGGTGAGAAACATTAACCGGACAGTGAGTGAATTCCCGAAACAGTGAGTAAAACCTAAGAACAGTGAGTAACTATTTCTTGAACCGAGAACTGTGAAAAATAAACTTGATCTGTGTTTTATTACCTGCCACCCTGTATTGAACTGTTATACTGTGAATTGAATTGGACTATATTCTGAAAATTTTCCTATTGTTGAAACCTATTGGAAATTATTTAATTATTCCTTTTGCCGATTACTTATATTGAGTTGTTGAAAACTGAACTGTTGTTGCGCCTTAATATCAGTGGAAATTATTTCCGATTTCTTATTATTCCTGATTTATTGAATTGAACTGTTTTAATTTCGTATTGAAGGTGAGTGAATTTCCGAACATTGAAAATTTATTGTCACAATTGGTAAAATTTAATAGGTTTTATTTACCTATCAGTTTAATAGCGGATCACCTATTACCCTGTTGATAACTTGTCTACCTGTTTTATATTTTCTTTCGACCTGTACTGTTGAAACTTACCAATTATTGCTGATTTTTCTGAAACCTATTGCGATTTATTTTCTGGATATTGAACTTGAAAAACTATTTGGAAATTTAACCTGTGCGTTTTGGTGCTATTCGAATTTCAGGAAATTTTTCGGACTATACGAAGTGACTTGCGATTGTGTGCGGTATTTCTCGAATATTTTCGGACTTTAGTGGGACTGATTGACAATTTTTTTTTTTGAGTAACGTTGAACTTGTAAAATTTTTGGTGTGATACATCGGGACTTAGATTATTTTAGTGCGCCGGGACTTGAACTTAGATTTTTTCTGATACACCGGGACTTAGACTTTATTCTTTTTGGGGTTACACCGATACCCACTTCGAACTTAAGTGAGTAGGTTAGCTAACGATTAACTCACCGGGTTGGACTTAGAACTTAAACAGATTGTGAAAGACATACCGAGTGTGAAAGATTGGTGCGTTCTGAATCGGACTTAGTTGAAAATAATATGTCGAACATGGATGTAAACCGGTTACTCAGTGATGAACTTACATACGAATTACAACTGAGAGGACAATCGATACCGGGTACTGTGATGACTAAACGGAGTCTACTACGACAAGTACTTCAGTCTAATGAACCTCTACTACCCCCAACATCATTGAATCCCGCCTCCGAGATTGAGATTTGCCAAAATAAACTCACCGATTTGGTGGAATCCCTTCAGAACTTCAATCATGAGAATGCAGCTAACGAATTTTCGCGAATTTACACCCGATTAATACACATACAAGGAAGGCTGGACTTTATTGTTACTGCAGACACAACACAGTTACAACTAGTTGGACAAATGAAGGCAACTACAGCTAAGGCGTTGGAAACACTAGAGGAGCTACGTCAGAAGAGTAATCGTGAACAGCCGCAGCCATCTAACCGACATCAGAGGTCTCTCTTAGATGTGGAGGTGCCCAGTTCACCTGGTGTGTCACCAATCCAACCGGAACGGATTTCAGGGCTCCGAGAGCCAGCGCTTATCGACTTGGGAGATGGTGTCGATCCTCCTGTAGCGGTCGATGTCTCACATACTGGAACACCTGTAAGGAATCCAACATTAGAACAGGTCATGAATGAGACAAGGCAGACATGTAGAGCATTACTGCGACAGTTACCAGCGATACCTCTCACACAGTCACAGGACTGTAGGACAACAACACCTGACGGTCCGACACAGGGTAGATGGATTAATTCTACACGAAGGGTGTCTTTTCCACACTTACCTGCACCTTGGATGAGTTCTGACCGACCAGTCATCACAACACCTGCCAGATCAGAACCGGAGTCCCGATCAACAATACCGACTGTCCCTGTACACAAGTGGAACATTTCCTTTGATGGCACTGGAAGTGTGACCGGATTCCTTGAAGAAGTGGAGAGGCTGGCTGAATCCCGTAAAGTGTCCCTGGAACAAGTTTTTGAATCAGTTTATGAATTACTACGAAAGGATGCGAGGGATTGGTTTATTCCCAGGAGAGGTACTTTCGAGGACTGGGAGGATTTCAGCAACCAACTGAAAGAAGCGTTTCTGCCTGTCAACTATGAGGAGAATCTGTTAGAGGAAATCAAAAGACGAACACAAGGTCCTGAGGAAAAGTTGCTTCTGTATGTTACCCGGATGCAGAACTTATTCCAGAAGCTCACCTATACAAAACCATCCGAGGTGGAGCAGATCCGACTCATCCGACAAAGGTTGATTCCGCCCTTACAACAGGCCTTGGCCTTTCAGGAGACCAAGACGTATGATGAACTTCTCCGTAAGGGGAAAGTTTTTGAACTGGTCCAGTGGCAGATGAGCCAGTACACCCGGCCACCCTCAAAACCAGGTTTCGTGGAGGAACCTCACCTGGCGTACACTCCCCGTCAACTGAACCGATATCAGGCGAGTTTTTCTGTGGATACCGGAGAACAGGTTCATCAAACAACTGATCGCAGGAAATCAATCCCGCCGACACCAGCCGACCAGACACGACTTTCTCCGCAGGGGGAAAGCCGTCCAAAGTCACACCGATCCAGAGAGTCAATAGTCCGGCAACAGGAATCACACCGTCCAACTTCTCGAGACAGGTCCGAAGGTAGATCCGGAAATTCAACACCGCCACCCCGTCGTCGAGCCGAAAATAGCCACGCTGACCGGACCCAATCATCATCAGGGAGGAGAGTGTCCTTCCAGACACAGTGTTTCCGATGTGGTGGGTATGGCCACATGCGTCGAGAATGTCGCAGGCCACCGAAAATATTCTGTTCTCGATGTCAGAGGGAAAACATTCTCTCACGAGATTGTCCCTGCCGTCCGGAAAACTAGACGGAGGTATGGAGAAGGAGTCGACCATATCTCCCAACACACTGACTCCCATAACATCGACTGCCTGGAATGATAACCGACCGCTTGTCGAAGTTAAGATAGCCGGAAAGCACTACAAAGCATTAATTGACACGGGAGCCACGAAGAGTTTCGTAAGTCGGAAAGTGGCAAACCAATGTGAAAGCAAGGGAATCACCGGACAACATGTTGAGAATGGTTTCGTGGTGGTTGCAAACGGTCAACCCACGACAACACCCAAACTCTACACTACCGCCGTTCACCTGGCTGATTATTCCTTGACCGACGTAAAATTTTTGTTGGTGCCTGATTTACCCGTTGACCTCATTCTAGGAATGGACGTATTAGGAAGGTTCAATTTTTCCATTAACCTCAGTACCGCGGACTGTTACCTGGAAGGTCGACTGATTGCCAAACCAACACCGAAAATTCAAGAAGCTGTTGAAGTGCAGGGCCGGAGAAAATCCCTGAATACACCTGCAGACAAGCCATCACCTAAACCGTTACCGTCCGTAGATTCCGTATACCTGGCCGAGATAGAAACAACCCAGTGCAAATGGTACAACAAAAAGTTACAGGAGGTGGAAAAAGACCCAACAAATTTTCCTGACTACGCCGTTAGAAATGGAAAACTGTTACGACATTTCTGGGACTCATCCGACTTCACAGAAGATGGAACCGGCCAACCCTGGAAACTCTGTGTACCATCCGAACAGCGAACAGAAGTACTGCAGGAAAACCACGACTCAGAACTAGCAGGTCACATGGGGATTGCTAAGACGATTGCACGGATAGCCAGAAATTATTACTGGCCAGGGATGTTTAGAGACATTGCGAAATACGTGAGGAACTGCACATCGTGCCAAAAGTACAAAGTTTCGCAACAGAAAACCCCTGGTAAGATGCAACCACACCGAATGGCGGATGCGCCGTTCAAAGAAGTATCCACGGACATAGTTGGACCATTGCCACGGTCAAAAAAGGGAAACTCCTACATCGTGGTAATGCAAGACCGGTTCACAAAGTGGGTAGAGTGTCGTCCGTTGCGGAAAGCCACCGCCAAAACTGTTTATTCGGCCCTCTACGAACAAGTCATACTGAAATACGGTTGCCCAAAACTAGTAATATCCGACAATGGAGTACAATTCGACAGCAGGCTATTCAAGAACAGTCTCCGAGAGCTGAACATTGCTCACCGTTTCACACCACCGTATACTCCTCAGTGCAATCCTGTAGAAAGAGCTAACCGTACCCTAAAGACCATGATAGCACAGTTTTGTGAAGCCGATCAACGAACCTGGGATGAAAAGATAGGAGAGTTAACGTTTGCCATCAACACCGCTAAACAGGAGTCTACTGGATTCACACCGGCATTTTTAAATTATGGAAGGGAACTAGAAGTCCCGAGGGCGATTTATTCGACAAACCCCCACAATAATGAAATGAACGGAGAATCCAACCGTACAGAAGAAGAAAACAGAGACATGACTTACCGTACTCAACAGATCAAACATCTCCAGGAGGCTTATGAGTTCGTCCGTACTAAACTATACCGTGCCTTCCAACAACAGGCTCACCACTACAATCTTCGACGAAGAGAAATCCGATACCATGTGGGAGATAAAGTTCTACGCCGGGACCGTCCTTTATCCTCTGCCGTTGACAGTTTCGCCGCCAAGTTGGCTCCGAAGTTTTCCGGTCCGTTCACCGTTGTTAAAGTTGTTTCACCTGTCGTCTATGACCTGAAAGATACAGAGGGTAGAAAAATCTCTAACATACACATTAAAGATTTAAAACCATTTCATGCATAGTATATATTATTGTCATGATCCGTTAACCGTTCTTTAGAAATAACCTCTGAAAGGAGTAAATCCGTTATTTTTCCGTTACCAACTATATTATTATATTCTGTTTACCTGTTGATCCGAATAACTGTAGTTACACTAACTGGAAATTGTCCTTGTCATTTTCATCACTGTCAAAGAGAGGCTGCCGTCCAGTGTGATATTCCTAGTGCATCCACCCAATCTGAACCACCCCGAAGGAGGTTGAACAGGTTACGCATGTCAACCAGTAGGGAGTTAGCCCTCTGTGCCTGTCCAAGAAGCCGAAGCTACCTACAAGGAGAAATCTCGTTAATAGGATGCCCATTATCAAACATAATTATAACCGACTACACCGTAACAATTCCGTTCAAATTCCGTACAGGCACCACCGTTGACCGAAATAGTGTGTCTACAGATTTTCATCCGTTCAACATGCAATTATAAATCAAACCTGTTAAAACTGTCCGAAAAATCTGTTACTTATGTAAGGAATACCAATAAAGGATACTGTTTCACATTACAACTGAGTATATCCGTCTATTAATCCAATAGATCTAACCAATTTCTGTCCTGAACCGAATCGAAATTACTGTACCGTCAATTTAACACTGTTTACCTGAAGAAAACACCGTCTACCTGAAAACAGAGTACAGAGGAAAACCGTTCCAAGAAGAAAAGTTGACCACGAGGAACGATGAAGATTGGAGAGTTTATTGTTAGAAATTACCCACCTGCAAATCTCATACCGGATCCGAAAGTCTCAACGTCCGTACAGCCGGGTCACACCAGTCCATTGAGCCCCCACGTCGAGCTGTTGGAGGCTTTCCACCTGTTGCAGCTCCCTACAAAACCACGATGGAATTCAAACACCCGCCAAACACAGTTAAATTAGGTACTCACCGGAGGGATGAAACATGGCACGTTTCCGAACAGCGATGAAGATGAATTTCCACATGGAGAGGGAGGATTTTCCACTGTTGTACACCATTTGTCCACGGAGCGCTGAACAAAGTTCTTTGACAAGATGGCGGAGACCTGCGCCGAAATGACTGACCCTGACGTTTCTGCGTGCGCATTGGAACTACCATTCCAACCATAGAGTACTTGATCGAGTTGTAAACTGGTCACGAGTATATCAGTGGCGTGCGCGAAAGTAAGGTCATTATTTCTAGGGGTAGATAGAGTCGTGAAATTAAACTCACTATTTCATCGTAAGTTAATTTCTTCCGAGATGAAGGGGGTGTAATGAACCCCAGTTTTCTGAGGAAAATTGGAGTTCATCTTAGTGCATTTTTTCGTTTTAAATTTCCGTCTTTGAAAATATTTTAATTCTCGAATATTCCGTACGTTCATTCCGACAGGCAGAGTAAATGTAAAAAAACCGCTTATCTGTATTTCACGTTGTTTTTCTTACATGCCGCTGAAGATTTCGACGTTTTTCATCTGTTGATATGCGATAAACCGGAGCTGACGACGTTTTTCATTCTTGTCGCATTCTGGAATTTTCAGATTTTTACCGTGAGAGGGGATAGGCCTATAAAAGCAAATTTTCCCCCCGCGACGGTCACTTTTCGACTTTTCGACTGTTACTTCAGTTCTTCGGCTCACTTTTGAATTTTACTTCAGTGCTTTCCTTTCGCTTGAGTACATTTCGCTTTCTAACGTGGTTTCTAACTTCGGTTATAAATTCAGTTGATTTTCCGTATTCTTTCGCCGTTGAAGAATAATCATTTTGTGTTATTTACATCAGTGCTTAGAGTTAATTTTTTAGTTTTTCTTTTAAATCCTTGTTAGACCTACGCCGTTACTTCTTTAACTGTGACACTGCTGTACTGTATCGTTTCCTGTTGTATTTTATCGTTCTTTACCCTGTCCGCGTTCCGCGTCATAAGTGTTAAATCCGAAATCTCTTCTTTTCTGTCAATCATGGTGTGCTATAACCCTTGGGGCAGAGAATAAGAGATACCGCACGTAGTCAGTGAAATCCCGTAGTTGCGTTAAAAATAAGTGTTAAATCCGAAGTCTCTTCTTTTCTGTCAATCATGGTGTGCTATAACCCTTGGGGCAGAGAATAAGAGATACCGCACGTAGTCAGTGAAATCCCGTAGTTGCGTTAAAAATAGACATTTTCTTCGCTGTCAATCATGGTCTGCTATAACCCTTGGGGCAGCGAATAAAAGTCTCGAACAGATCCGCCCTTATTGTGTTTCATCCCCGGAGAAATACAACTACACACCGATACCGTATAGCAAGTCCTTAGCATTCGTCAGTTCTGGTTGGCGCATTTTTATTGAACCGTTAATTTTTCACTACACCCGGTACAAATTTCATAAAGTGCTCGTGACCGGATAAGATTTCCCGAATGTATTTTCACTGATAGAATCACTCATATTTTATATCACACATATCTCCCCTGTACATATAATTAGTTTCCGAAGTTGTGAATAAACTTTTACATAGTTCGATTTTGACTTCTTCGTTGTCGCTACTACCCTAGACAACACCGAGCTCTGTCTCTGGCTAGCAGCTACCCTGGTAGGTTTGCTATTCTTCCTATTGAAAAGAATAGCTGGCGCTCGAGATTAAGGCTTCTCCGAGAAACGCGCGTTACAATGGGCTTTATAAGGGCAAATTTTAACTGATCAGGGAATTTCGCAAATTTCATGGAGTTGTTGATAATATAACACAATACTGACGTATTGAATGTTTGTTTTTCAGGCTCGAACATAGTTTGGTCAGTTCTTCAGTATCTACAGATCTCAAGAACAGTGACTGATCATTTTCTTTTATATTACAGGTGAAAGTCTGATGATGTACTTCATCTACTAGTTTCTGAACTGCGTCAATCAGGTGTGTGTTAAATTTGTCAGGCAGTGATGTTGGATCTTCATCGATGTTATGTTCTCTGTATCTTCTTTTCCCTGTTAACTCTCTACATATGTTCCACATGGATCTCATTTTGCAATCTGATTTCCTTATGCTGTCCTGAAGAGATCTCTTTCTATCTTCTTTCAATACCTGGTCATAATACTTTTTCGTGTTTTTGTATTGCTCTTTGAGAGATGGATTATCAGTTGAAAGTACTAGTAAAATATCCAATTGATGTTTAACTTCTTCAGCATGTTCACTCTTCTTGTATTTCTTGTTTTTATTGGAAAGTAGCCTGGTAATTGGGAAGCTTTCATTGAAAATATTCAGGTAGTTATTGATGAAAGTTCTCCACTGCTCATTCACATCCTTCCGGTCGATTGCCAGTACATCTTCCCATGTTTGTTGTCTCAGTTGCTCTACAAAGCGGTTTCTATTTTCTTCATCAGAGAGAAATCTCTTGAATAAATATTTCATTTCATCTTTCCTATCTAGGGTGAACACAAATTTTTGTCCAAAATGATCAGATATATGTGATACAAGAATTTTAGAAATGTGCCCATTATCCAGGTTGGTACATATGTTATCCAAGCAGCTTTTAGAATGCTCAGTTACTCTAGTATAGTTAACAACCGTTGTTCTGATGGAATAGGAATTGAACATTGTAGCTAGTTTGAGCTTATTACTATTTTCATCCAGCATTTCAATGTTGAAATCCCCTGTTATAAAAACAATACTTTCGAGGTTTACTTGGTTGGAAAGAATATTTTCTAGCTGGTTAAAAAACACCTCAACAGAACCCTTTGGTGGACGATAGATACACAAGATAAAAATTCTCATTTCATCAAGCAAACACTCAGCAGCACAACATTCAAACTCTCCAGGTATTGAGAACTCACTTGCATTTTTGTATTCCCTACAGGCTATTGCATCTTTGATGTAAATGGCAGATCCTCCATGTTCATCCTCCTCTCTGCAAAAGCAGGATACCAGTCTGAAACCTTGAATACCAATCTGTGTGATTTGATCTCTTAACCTCCAGTGACTTAATTTATCGCCCTGAAATATACCACGACAGATGTTTACCAAACCGCAGTTTCGAATTCCATCTTCCATCTCCAGAAGAATACAAGTTCTCCAGTTCTTCATTAGATAGCCCAGAAACCTGACGACCTGTGCGGGTATACCATGCATTTCAAGCACCTTCAGGAGCCATGCGTGAGGCACAGAATCGAACGCCTTTTTATAATCGATCCAGGCAACAGATATATTTCTAAGCTTCTTTTTAGCTTGCTTTGTCAGTATATGATCGATTATAAGGAGCTCCTTGCATGGTTTAGACTTCTTGCGACATCCACCTTGCTCCCTTGACACCATGTTACTCCTCTTGAGATGTTCGCTTATTTTCCCAGCAAGCACAGCAGTTAGTATTTTATAGATCGATGGGAGCCATGTGATGGGTCAATAATTTTCAGGATCAGTGAAATCTCCTCCTTTCGGTACCAGAAACGTCCTTCCCAAAGTAAAATATTCTGGTATAATTGTAGGGTCATCTAATGCTTTCCGAAACAACCTTGCCAAACAATTGTGCATACTGGTAAAGTTCTTCCACCAGTAATTCTGAAGTTTGTCCACTCCTGGCGCTGCCCAGTTTTTAGAGTACTTCAGAGCCCCCTTAATATCGTCCATAGAAATCTCGACTTCATTCATTTAGTCCCCTGGTAAACTCGCGCGTACGTCCTCGATCCAATATGCTTTTTCATCATATGAGACCTCCGTTCCCCAAACATCCGTCCAAAATCTATGCGCCCTAACAGGATTTAGCTGTTCCTTCTCCGATGTGTTTTTTTGTTCTTCGAGTTGTCTGAAGAACCGCTTTTGATCTTTTGCGTACAGCCGATTGTTCTTATAGCGTTTCACTCTCTCTTATATCTTCTGATACGGCTACCCAATGCTTTTATTTTCTGTTTCAAGACATCGCACCTGAATGATTTCTGATCCCTGAAGTTAGGATCTCGACGCTTTATCTTGAACTCAGAAGCCACCCTCCTCACAGCCTTCAGGACTCGTCCAGACGGAGATGACGCATTGAGGTAAGCATATATTACACCGATTTTCCTTGACATACATGATATTTTTTGTTCCAGGCGTTTCCTCCATGGTGGTGTTACTATCGGCGTCGCCCTACCGGGTTGATCCAAAATCTCAAGACCAAGCACCTCGCACACCGTCACAGCACCAGCGTAAACTGAATCGACGATCTCCTCAAGCCTCTCCACGCCTAGAAGTTGTTGTTCCAGGAGGGCATTCACAGCCCTCACAGAGTCAAGTGCATGCCTGGTGTACTGCACCCTGGGAATACGCGGCCTCTCTTGCGGTAACATTCCGGAGTATTTTATATAATTTTTAAAGAAGGCTTCCTTAATTTCCTCTTGCCGTACATCTCTAGGGAGTATTCCGCTGCTTTTCCTACGGAAAGATGATCTTCTAGTTTCGATCTCTGTTTCCAAAACCTCTTCCTGCGCTATCACTCGTGGAAAACAACTCATGTTGATAGCATTCAGCTCTGCCTGTGATAATTTAAGATTGTCAACTATCCATCTAACTCGATTGGACAGCAGTTGTGCATATTCAGGTCTGAGGGGGCAGATGTCCTTCCATATATCAACCAAAATTTGGCGATATCTTCTGTCGGTCGACTGAGCAAGTTCTGAAGCAATATAATGTGCACGCATCATCATACAGTTTATCTTCCCATGTCCATTTCGTGCGTCCGTCCCGTTGTGGCCTTCTAGCGGAATGAGCTCTCGGCTCATTCCGCTAGAAGACCACATTCTTCCCTACTTAGGACGTTTCTCTAACGCCATTTCCCGCATACTTGAGGCTTCTTGTGATGGGGTGAAGATCTTCATGTCATTACTACATTTATGTCATTCTTATGATTGTTTATGATCCCCTTAATTGCGTCGTGGATATGATTTTTATATGTTTCTGAGGTTCTAGTTTTACCATTTCGAATGTACCTAATTTGTTGTTGCGATACCTTTACTTACTCGCCGACAATTGCGATAGTTTCCTAGACGGGTAACTACTATATCTATGTATTTGTTATTATTATACAACCTCTTTTACCCTTCTAGGAAAACCCTGATGATGGTCTTGTTTTAGACCGAAAGCGCTTGGTTTTTGACATAAATAAATTAAATACCACACCGTAGTACTCCTGATTGATTTATTTAATAAAAAATTTCAGTTCGCAAACCAATGGACGGATACCATTGAGCGATATATTTTTATGTAGGGTGTTAGGTGCTCTATAAAAACTTCCCCATAAAATTTTTCCATAAAACGGCTTCTCGAAAAGTTATTAGAGCTTGAAATTAAATTTTTGTCGAAGTAGCTGTTTTTACTCGGATATCGGGGAGAAATTATTGAAATTTACTTTGAAAATCAGGAAATCGTTCTCGAAAGTTATAATTGATATGATTTTATTCAGATTTAAATCATTTATGACATTCCCAAATTGTCAACCTCAACAATTGTTAGGGAGTTAGTGTTTTATACTCTTCAGAATCAAATTATTTAGCATGTCTTATTTCTCATTCACTTGGGTCAGAAAGAACGATTTGTTTTGTGCCCTCTTTCAGATTAGTGTTTGATCTTAAACTCGGTACTTGTCTTCAGTTTCATCCATAATACAATTTTGTGTATTCTTTATTTTTGCAAACCCAAAATGACCGCATTCACAAAATTCTCGCTATATGATTTCATTGGAGAAGACGCAATGTAGTGAAAGTAACATAAAGAATTTTGATTTCTTCAAAGATCTTTCTGTTGTTAACGATTCAGCGGAGCGAGTTATTGGTTTAATTGAATAATGCAGTAACTACTAAAATATGAATGAAGAACAGTTACAGTTTTTTTACAATTGATCAACGAATATCGTCATCGTTTTCCGGATTGCAACAAAAAATTTAAATTATTTGCTTAGAACATATTGCATATTAGAGATATTGAATATACCAACACGAATATAATTTTTTACAATTGAATGAATGTTACCATGGTTTCTATATGCGACTTATTTCTACTATCATTAAACCTACAATCCCACAAATATCGAGACATTTGTTGAAAAATTGATAGTTCACTATTTTGTGACAGCGGCCATTTTGGGTTTATAAAAATAATGAATACACAAAATTGTATTATGACTAAAACTGAAGACAAGTGCCGAGTTTAAGATCAAACACTAATCTGAAACAGGGCACAAAACCAATCATTCTTTCTGACCCAAGGGAGAAATGAGAGATGCTAAATAATGTGATTCTGAATAGTATAAAACTCTAACTCTCTAACAATTGTTGAGGTTGACAATTTGGGGATGTCATAAATGATTTAATAACTGCTGCAAGATGAAGATGAAAGGAATCTGCAAGATGAAGATGAAAGAAATTAATAATAATAGAATATATGCATGATAAGTGAGAGGTTAACATCAGAAAGTCCTTTGTTGGTAGGTTGGGAAAAAAATCAAAGATGAATTATCCAATCCATGAGACCTCAAATAGCTAATTTTAAATTTCACAACACTCTTCTGCTCAACAGTGTGAATAAAAGGAACAATGAAATGTAGTGACTTTTTCTTTCGATAAAAATATTCAAAAATTTAAAAAAATAAGTTTATCTCAACACTTAAATTTATTTATCTCAACACTGAAAACGTTGCGTTTGAAAAAATCCTTCAAGCTCGGGATTAGTGACCTGGAGTTGGGAGAACTTCTCAAGCCAGAAGCTTGGCTCGAGGCAGTAATAATCCGTAGATTTGGCAGTGATCAGTGGGACAATTGCGGTGATAAATGTAATTGCCAAACAATCGGTGAGATCGATGCTGGAGAAATCTTCTAACGAATTATCTTTTTATTATCAAAATGTGAGAGGTTTGAAGATTTAAAAATTTAAAACTTTTTACGCGGGGTAACGTTCAAATGTAATATGCCGCTCTCGGATTTTAGTTATGAGATTGTGCGACAAAATCTGGGATTGAGATCATTGGAACAGAGAAGGAGAAATTTTGACCTTATGTTTATTTTTAAAATTTTGAATATTTTTGTTGATTGCAGATACCTGCTTGAGAATCTCAGTCTGAATTGTAGTAGAGTGGGCCTCAGAAATCGCGAATTATTTATGATAAGATTTTGTCCAACCAATTATAGTTATAATAACCCATTAGACAGAGCACTAAGACAGGTAGAAATATCGATTTATTTTCGTCAACAATAATTTCTGTGAAATAATATTTGGAAGAGGATCCAATATTGTATGTGTATATGTCCTGATTACAAAGGGTGATTTTTGTTTATGTGCTTGTATTTTTTTTCTTTTTTTCTTCCTTCGAATACTTCAATTCTGTATTATATTGTAAAATGGCATGTCCGTATGATTAAATAAATAAAAACTGTATCCAGTCTTTCTGAGAATAGAATTAAGAACAGACGCAAAATTTCTATCTATTTCATCTCCGCATCTTTCATTGTGAGAGATTAGGAGAACTCCTGTTCGTTCTGTAACAACTTCGCATTTTGCATTACGGAACAATAAGATTTCTTGGAGATTTCCATCACGACTTAAACCCAATTAAATTAAGAATTACTGTCAACTACAAACAAATATGTCTATGTGCTTGTGAATGAGCAAAGCGTATTCTTTGAAAATACACAATATTCCAGAACTATATATTTCTTCTTCCTAATACATGGTTGCCAGATCTTACCATTCGACATCATAATGTCGAGTGACTTCCAATGTCGAGTAGTACCCAAAAATACCGATTTCGAAAGTCGGTAGACATTTGCACTCGACAGTTTGTCGCGTTCTACATTTTTGATAGACATTTGAGAATCGAGCCCCAATACTCCTACTTTACCTTCAACTATTTACGTGGTCGTATGCGCGATTTTTTCGGAACCTGTTACTCAAAATATGGCCGAGCACCTCGAAATATCAATTTTTTGTGTGTTTGCTCACCTACTTAAGAGTATAAAGGCAAAACTGTTAAATGGAAGTATACCGAAATTGCTGACAAGTCTTCGAACCCTCTGCTACCAAAAATCACCGATGACCATTTCAGTATTTCATCTTTCAATGCGATGAGGTTGAAATAAATATACTACTTATATATTTAGCGCGTCATTAAGTAACAATGGTGGTACTACAACAGGTTGAAGAGTCGCCAGCCGATTGGTTACCTACATCGGAGTTTGTGACTGATACGGACAAACTCTTTGAATGAACAGTTGCAAGCTTTACATTCATCTGCTAAGGTTGTGGTGTGCCGTGAGTTATGATTTCATTAATGAGCAAGCATCTCTAAGTTATGATTACAAAAAAGATGAAAGTTTTGGCAGTGCCTATTAACTCCCAATAATGTCATCATATTCAACTCAAAATATGCAAACTATGCAAACATACATAAGTCATGCAGTATTTCCGACAGGGAAGATGATTTTTCGCAAGCTATCTCACTTGAGTGGAATATTATTTTCGCATTTGAAAAATGAACTTGACTCATCGAATTTGAATTAAAAATTCCGATCATATTGATGTTGATCTGATTAATAAAAATGCCGATTATTACATCAACGGATATATAGCAAAAAAATTTTTTAAATCACATAATTATGTGATGTTTGTGAAGGAATAATTTTAGATAAGAAAAAAATTAACAAGTCAGCATCAACTGTTCTTCTATTTCGAACAAGAGAAATCACTTCTAAATTCCAAGTGGTTACTTTACGCCTGTGAAGAATTTATGAGTTCATGAAAAAAAGTAAAATTATTTATAGCGATTCTTTCTGGAACTTGTGACAAGCAGAAATATTATGAAAAATCTTGTGAAAATTATCAGAGAAGAAAATAATATTTTATCTCATCCTTGTTATTCCAAAGCCCCTAACCATTTCCATTTTTGCCATTTTTCCATTACAAAGGGTGTTTTTAGATTGGACACACAAACGAACAGAGGAGATTCCTCGAGTAGTTTAAAGAAAAAAAAGTCTCATGAACATGAGACCGCAAACGAGTCATTTTCGGGTCACAGTGTGCTAAAGTCAAGATTTCTTTAAGTTTTTCTCCTAAAGTGGGTATCTGTCAATTTGAAAAAATATGAAAAAAGATTTGTCTTTATACTAAACTTCATGGTCTCTTGTAGTTTTGTCGTATCTGATACTGATTCCGAGAAAAACACTTTGAACCATTCTCTCAAAATCCTCAGAAAATCCAAATTGTCATGAGGTAGAAGATACGACGAAACTACAAGAGAACATAAAGTTAAAGATTAAAATCAAGCCTCTCTTCACATTTTTTTCGAATTACCAGATGCTCACCAAGAATTAAATCTGAAGGAAAGTAGGGGATGGTATTTCAGAACAAATATCCCCCTGTAGAGTTGCTATCAAAATTTGGATGTCACATGACGTTAACTCTCAATTTCAATATCTATGCAAGATTTAAATTGAATATCTTGTGGAGTGTACATACTATAAAAAAAAAAGTTTAACATTACTTTAACACCCTGTATCTCGAGAACAGAACGTTTGCAATCCTATGTTTATGGTTTTTTATTACCTGAAATTACAAAGAATCTCCCCTGTTTGTTGTACTTGCAAGTTAGGAACACACTGTATAGGAATTAATTTCAAAGAGAAACCTACTCGAACAAATTCTCTATACTATGGTGAAAATTCCATCAATATCAGACATCTGGTTTCGAAGTTATGTAAAGGACTTTTCAAAATGGAATATAATTTTGTATTAAAGTTAAAATTGGTAATCGTGGGTAGTCCTCGGAAGTTGCCATCTTTTTATCAACCTCTGCGAAGATAACTCGAAGCTTACACAGCAGCGCCGGCCAAAGAGATTTTGAGTTTTACCCCTATTGTTAGTACGATACCCTGCCGGCGTGGATACCTGGGGAGTAAAGAACGCACTTTGGGGTGGCTACCCTTCCTTGATTGTGTAAAGTAGACTGTTATTGTTTAACCTATTATATCGAGTTTTTCACATAAGGATTTCGTAGTAGTGCCTTTTGCGTTTTCTTTTTACAATTTGACAAATAAAATTTGTGTACGTTGATTTTGACTTTCACTGGTTGTCGCTAATATCCCAGACACCGCAGAACCTTGTCTCGAAGCTATCAGGTTAGATTTGCCATTTTCCCTTTAAAGAATAGCTGGCGCTCGAGTATCCCGAGGAAAATGGCGTTACAGTACTACAAATAAACCAACGTTTCCCATTTTCCTTCTCATTAATCTTTAATATATAGATATACTGTCCAGGATTCAATCAGTCTCGATCCTTAGGAGTAATACATATTTTTCATATTCTCACCTCAAATACAGCGTACTCTGCCATGAATGATGCCATTTTTACAGCACTATGCCTACCCGATCCACCGATGCCGACTAGCAGACAATTTCCATTAGGTTGAGTGAGTACCCTGGAGACTCTAGATACATGCTCTATGGCGAATTGAAACATGACCAAGTTCATTGGAGATTTGGATATCAGATTGTACTCATTTAAGTAATACTCCATTTTCTCAACGAGGTCCTCCATATCGATTATCTGCAAAGTGATTTAGAATTTTATTTCATTTAATGAAAAAAATTGAAACAATTGCAACCAACGAACACGATCTCCACTAAAATGTTCGGTGGTCAGAACAAATCAAATTCGAGCACTTTCCTATACTCAGTGTGATGTTGGATTTATATTCAGATCAATATGGTTCAATGTCATGTTAGATCCCTTACCCAGAATTATTGATACCCCATCCTCGTTTTCTTTTTCTGAGAAACTAACAAGAGTAGTAGTCATTGTTAGCCACATTCTTTTGTTTTCGAGTTATAAGCGAAAATTGGAAAAATGGCGATATTGAAATAAATTAACATCTCCGCTAATACCGATGATAGAGGTCTGAAATTAAAGCATCATACTTGCACTTTTTTATGTAGAATCCAGTGGCATGTTCGCTTTTTTAGCAGGATTTTTAATTACGAAGCCATGACCCAAAATTTTTGGTTTTCCATAGGAGAAAATAGATTTCTGTGCAATTTTTCGAAAGTTGAATTTTTACTGATTTCAAAAATATACAACATGATATGATTTTTATCGATATAAATAAAAGAAAATGGTCAAAAGCCTTTTTTCTCAATATTTCTATGGTTTCAACTATTAATGAGCATAAAGTAATGTAGCATCGTATGATAGACTGTATTTTCGTTCTTTTTATGTGTATGGAGTTTTGTTATATGTAGGATTTTCGAAAATAAACATTATTATTATTACTACCACAGTCTCCTTCTATAAGTCTTTTCATTTCTATGTTTCTTACTCAATTTCTCCAAGAGAACAATGGACAGAGAGATTCGAACTTAGACTGTCACATCAATGGAATAATTTTAATAATAATAATAATAATAATAATAATAATAATAGTAATTCATTTGAAAATTTTAATTGAAAATTGAAACGTTATTATCGTTTCAAAATTCTATTTGAAAAGATTTATGGAAAAAAAGAAAAGTTAAATATGCTCGAATGTTACATTAGCTGCAATTTTAATGAGGATAAAGCATCGGAAGACTATTTAAACAGTTCACCAAAAAAATTCACCACAATTCAATATTTAAACGATTCAAAACCAATTTGTTGGAACATGGAAGTTTCGAAAAGAGAAGATCAAAAAAGTATAACATACACTTCATTAACTGTAGTAGGTACTGTATCCGCCAATCCAAATATTTCGAGTCGTCAACAACAAACAACCTTTTCTCCGGCCTAGAGGTCGGATCAGAATTTTGGTATTTGGAAAAACTAGAAGAAGAACCGTCTTTCTTGAGAAAGTTATATGGTCAGACGAAGTTCACATAGGTAGTAGTACTGGGATATTGAATAGACACAATGAACATTTTTGGTCAGACATCAATCCACATATTACTTCAGATGTTCCTCATCAGGATAGGCTTGAGTTTAATGTTTGGTCTGCTATTATGAAAAATTGAGTGTTGGCCTATTGCATTTACAAAGGAAATTCAAACAGCCAACGCTATGAAGTAAACATTTAGCAGCACATTGTTGAAAGATATTTAGAGGAAAAATATTTTTTTCTACAAGCGTGCGCGTTCAACCTTTTTCCCGCACGCATTCCAAGTTGCAAAGAGCCACGCAAATATTATAGAGTAAATTAAATTCTATCATGTTTCTATGCATAGAACGTCAACGTTTTCAACAAAACGGTGCCCCACCTCACTACAGAAAAATTAGAGAAATATTATCAAACATTATCAAGGGCCCATAAACTGGCCAGCTCGTTCACCTGATTTTTCACTATTAGTCTTCTGAGGATACATTTAGTACAAACAATATAAAAAAAGTGAAACAAGTATAATAGAACTGAGCGAAAAGTTCCTAAGTTGCTTAAACACAGATCAAATATTCATCTATTTATTACGGTGGGAAGTATCGAGAAAAGGTGTCGACTGTGCATTGCTGCGGATGGTCTACGATTTGAGCATCTTCTGTAAAAACTTGATCTTCATTAAAAGTTATTACTGACCAATTGTTTTCACTATTATATTATTTCTTCTTTGTTTGTCTGTTGTTTTCCTAATTGAATTGTTTAGTTCAATCATATATGCTTTATTTTGTATGCTATTTGAAATTGATTGGTAATTGTGTGTATTTATTCTGGAGACCTACAAAAATAATCTTCTGGTGAATCCATCTCATTAACACTGTTTCGATTGAAACAGTCGATCTTATGGATCTTTTCATCATTACCGAATCCACTTCGAACTATAAAAATATATTGATACCATACGATGTTATATATTTTTGAAATCAGTAAAAATTGAGCTTTCAAAAAATTGAACGTAAATCTAGTGTCCCCATTTAAAAAAAGCGCAACTCTGGGTCATATCTTCGTAATTAAAATCCTGCTAAAAAGGCGACCACGCCACTAGATTCAACTTAAGAAGTGCCTATATAATGTTTCAATTTCAAAGCTCTATCATCAGTATTAACGGAGATATAAATTTATTTTGTATATTATTATGAAGTATGTTATTTGCTGTTTATGTAATTTTGTAGAGTAGGGTTATTGGGGTATCAGCTGCTATAAAAAAAACTCTTTTTCCTTGTAGCTCGAGCTGAATTTATGTTTATATCGCCATTTTTTAATTTTCGCTTATAACTCGAAAACAAAAGAAGGTGTCCCAAAAAAATACTACTATTGTTATTTTATCAGAAAAAGAGAACGAGAATGGTGTATTAGATTTTGTCTATATTCTGTGTTTTAAAAGCTGTAGTGTTGAAACATCGAAATTTGCTCACTTGTACTTGAATTTGATCAGTACAATTCCAAATCATAAGCATATTGTGACAAAAAAAAATGTGATGTTATGCATGTTTTCAAGCTGTTCGTTTTTTTTGTTACCTCATCATATATCTTGGTGGTGGCATCAGGAAAGAGAAAGTTTCCAAAAAATAATTTCCTTATATGGTGGGGAGCAATCTTTTCATCATCTTCAGTGAGCAGGTTGGCACAAACTTTCTGCAAGTGTTGACGAAAATTTTCGTAGCAGGCGTGTCTCACTATACCGAATAGAGTGATTCTGAAAAAAATTGCTCTCATCGATATTATTTTAGCGAAAGGTTCGGCGCAATGAATGGATAATATGGTACCTGCAGGTAGAGCACTTTGAACGGTTCAGAAAGTTATGCTTTATGTTGAGTAATTGTTCCTCGCTTTTCGAGATATTCAGGATTGTCAAAAAATTACATACTTTGCCTCTTTTTGTGGTGGTCTTCTTGGTTTCAATCTGTTTTTTGGATAATATTCCTGAATAGATGCTCTATCGAATGTAATTTATGATAATAAAAAAAATTGTCGGGAAGTAGACTTGAATAATAATTGAATAATTTTATTCACCGATAATAATAATTGTTAAACAAAGAAAATGGGAAATGTCAATAACAGTATATAGGAAAAAGAGAAATGAACAGGCGGCATTCACCCATCTACCCTTACATTGAGAAAAATTCATCCACACTATATGGTTGCCAATGAAGTAACACAGGTTGGATTTCTCCTCTTGTAATTACTCAGATTTTTTATATGTCTGGGAAGTTAATTGAAGAGTTTTATACACATGTACGTGCAACTTCTCTCAGTTAATGGTAGACTATACCCAGTATATAAAAGAATATTATTTCTTGTATTGCAATTGTTAATCTTCTCGAAACTCCCGAAGTATTGAGGATTTTGTAATAAAAATTCTAAGGCTTTTTATATGTACAATCCCGGCAGAGAATATTATTTTTTCTCTCTCCGCGACAGGTCTCTCTATATTGCATCCTGCATATAGCCTAACTGCAAGTTTTTGCGCTTTAAAAGCGGACCGCGCATGTCGACTATTTCGCCAAAAGATTATGCCGTAACTTATGATTTACTGGAAGTGGGAGAAGTAAATAGTCTTCAAGAAACACTCATCGATCTCCGACCTCGCGCACAGTGTATACACTATCGTGTTCAATTTCTTGCACACTTGTTCTACCTGTTCGTCCCACTCAGAGTGCGAATCTATATGGATTCCTAAGACCTTGGTTCACGGTCTCATTATTTCCTCATCATTTGGAAACACCTTCAGATACCTACTCAGCGTATGTGTGAAAGAGACAAACTCAGTTTTGTCATTATTGAGGTGTAGATTATGGCAGCTTTCAAGTCAGGTGCGCGAAACCCCGGGGCTTGACGCACTAGAGCTTCACGCTCTTGCTTTGACAGGAACTCCTGATATTGACTGTCAAATTAACAACGCCGCGCGTACTGGAATGGTCAAAATTCGGAGCGGTACGCTCCCGGAGCGCACCCGGTGCGCCCTAGATAATGATGGAAAGTCTTATGAGACTCGCACCATGTGTGGACCGAAGAGAGTCTTCGAGGGAGTCACGACATTTTGCTCGTAGTAGGATATTAGTGTCATCAGCATATTTAGCGAATGCCCCTCGTGGATTTTGAAATATATTTGGCATGTCATTGATCTACACTAGGAAGAGCAGAGGACCCAGAATACTGCCTTGGATAACCCCCTCCTCGATAAGTACCTCACCAGAGAAATATTCCTCCCAGCCGCGTATTGTGTGCTTCCACTGAGATAACTCTGAATAAAACCGGGTAGAGGAGCTATATCGATTTCCGACGACTTCAATTAGTATTTATGAGTAATCCGACAAAGTATGATTCGGAGTACTTGAACACGATGTGGTTTGATAGTTTGGATTATGGGATTTTGTACTTGGGTGTTATTTGATTGATTAATGGATATTTCTCAGAGTTAGATGAAGGAATCGTTGTTTAATTAAGCGTGATGTCTGTGTGCATGGAAGGAAAAAGCAATAAAGGTGATCCATGATTTAATATCTTGATATATAAAACTAAGTCGGTCATTTTGTGGGTTACACCATTTATAACCCAAAATTGTATAAACTGTTTGGATTCTTCTACGGCCGGGTTAACATAAAATACATCAAAACTCCGAAGAATTTGATGAAATAAAAAAGGAAATATTTTTTCTTCTTGCGAATAACGCCAGTAGGTGTCGCTACGGATAACAGAGTTTTAATGAAAGTATCATATTTGATATCAATTCGGTGAACTACATTTTCTAATGATATTATCGCATCTGAGTCCAGGTGTTATTACACCTATCTTTCTACCGAACCCTACGGAAAATTTTATAACGAAAGGTTTTGAACAAATCCCCATTCTACTATTATCGCCATTAGATGGCGATGTAAACAATTACTGTGTATTTTGAGTTGCCTAAACGTCTTAGCCTTGGAATTCTAAGAACTTAGCGCAGAACATTGAACTAAAGAACTTTCTTTTGTTCAATGGCGCAGAAGTAAGTGCGTAATCGTGAAAGTCCTGTCAAAGTTCGTACACAATTATTATGTTTATAATTTTAAAGTACTGAATTTAATCTAACGCGAACTGTGGATCCCGTTATAAGAAATTAAAATTGAACTCAGAAATTCAAAATTATAAACATAGTTATGTGTGCGAACTTTGAGTGTTACGTTCATTGTAAATCGGCACTAAAGAAAAAGAAGAAAACATCTTAGCGTCATATATTGTGTTCTGTGAAGTGAAAGTACTGGAACACTTGAACAGAGACAAACAAACAGTTTGTCTCTGACTTGAAGAAGAAGAGGAAGAAGTGAAGTACGGCAGACAAAGACAAGGTTTATTTCTGTAACCTGTGAAAGACGCATTAGTGTGACGTAGCGAATTGAAGTAGGTCAGTGCTGGGTTCTAAACAAAGTTGTTTTAGTGAAAGTTGTTCAAGATTGTGTTCAATATTTCATAGAGTTAACAAAATTGAGAGATTTAATGTGAGTAAACGAAATTTTATTTTGAAGACCAATCGGGCGATATCAAAAATATTCCATAGACAATGACCTTATAACAATAGATGATACGAGAAAAGTATGAATGACTTCATTTGGAGCAGATATAATTCAAGAATCTGGATTCAATCCAACATTCAAGGTGAGAATATAATGTTAACATTCATGATTTCAAATCACTTATTTTGTCTTCCTTTTCTGCTATTTAGATCCAAGGCCAGATTCACCATCGAATTGGATCATTACAACCACTTGAAGATGCATAGCATAAATTCCTACAAATTTACTTCATAGGCAATATGGATGATCAACTTCAATCTATTAATGCAGATGTGAAAAGAATAATTCTTCAAGATCTGCAGCAACTAATTCATGAACATCATGCATTGGTTTGATGTTCAAAACTGCATTGGAACGTATGCCAAGTGACGATCACAAGGTTGTGATTAGAGCAGATTAATGTCCTGTTGGAGCACATGAACGCTATAATATACTCAAATGAGACTCAATAATGATTCATTACTCGGGCAGAACCCATATAAATGTTGTTCTGACAAGAACAAACAAGATCGAAACCAAGCTTAGCATCTACTTTTGGTGGAGAGCTGGTTCAATTCACATCACATACAACATACAAAATGTATGTCTAGTTGATTATGCAGGTCAGTGTATTCATCGTTACAATACAGGCACCCTTGACGATTTTTTGCCAGATAATGAACTCCACTCACCTGTCTCCTTCGTCTATGAGTCGATCATGGAAAACTCTATAGCACTCATGGATCCATAATCTGATAAACTTATCCGGGTCGTCCATTTGGGCACAAGGGGTTAGAAGTAATCCATTAATTACTCTGGAAAAATCTCGCAGAGAAAATGTGTAATGGGATTTAGCCGGAGTTGGTAAAAATTTCACAGTGGCTTCTTTGAAAACTTCCATGGTTGCAGCAACGCAAAACTGGAATAAGAGTAAAATAATAGGAAAACGTATGTATAATGGTAACATTCCTAACAAGTTCAGAAAGTAGTACATTCCCGCACGAAATTGGGCAAGCAATTGACCGCGGTAAAGAGGTTTTCTGCAAGAGGTAAGAACAATATTTTTTCTACAAGCGCTTGAAATAAAGCATTCTACGCATTTTAAGAAACAGATCGAATTTGATTCGATCAATTTATATGCAATGACAGACGTAATTCTGAATGTTGCTATCATAGTTATCATGGTTGGCGTTTGGTGCATGACAGAATTTAATTTACTCATTAATATTTGGGTGCGGAAAAAACCCGAGCTAAATATGCGTGCGGGAAATAAATAGTTGGGGATTCAACAGCACCGTCTGGGAAATGGACTTGAAATGCGTGCGGGAAAAGGGTTGAACGCGCATGGTTGTAGAAAATAGTTATCTATGATATGAGTGTTTAAAGTGGTGTTTCATTTAGTGAGTGAAAAAGAGCGAATTGAACAATTTCACGAACAAAATGAAATCACTTTTAACACCAATAGCATACATTTTTTTTCAATAACTGCCCTATTTTGATAATGAAATAGGCAAATTTGGATTGACAAAACTTCAAAATGCATTTTAATATTCAAATAAACACAAGGTTATTGTAAAAGGGAAACGTTGCCAAAGTTATTGTTACTAGAAATGCTTGTTTCCAAATAAGTAAAGACGCTGTCATTCAAATTTCGTTCTTGTCAAATTTTTGTCTTTGGTACTTCACAGCTTAATATGTTTGTCGATAATGAAATTATTATTGAAAGGGTCGATTTGGTTGTTCCTTTGGATATTGAAGAGTCTGCAAGAAAAGCAAATTTGGACCTCCTACCTGAAAAATCTGCTCAGCAGTACGATATTGCATCTACCAATTTACTGGCCTGTAGAAATGCAGAAGGGAACTTTAGTAAATATGTTTTTTTGGCATACTCATCCACTTTGTGGAGCAAATTTTCAATGATAAGGTCAAGCGCCCTTGTTAAAAATGGTGTGGATATTTTGAGGTAATGGCATATTTAAAAAGGAAAAGTGAAGGAAATCGTCCGAAAAAATCAAAAATTCTCACTCATGAAGTTGAAAATATCGATTGAAATTTATTCTGGGAGGATTCTGCATTTCTTAATAAACTTTTTAGAGTTTTCACTCCCAATCTCCGAAACAAAATCAATTAAAGATGCCAGTTCAATACATTTCCCCTTTATTGTTGCCGAATTTCTCAAACTGCCAGAAGCAGACCAATATACAGGCCACTGTTTTCGTAGATCCTCCACTTCTTTGCTAGCAGAATCAGGAGCAAATATACAAAGATAAAAAAACATGGTGGATGGAAGTCTACGACGGTAGGCAAGGGCTATGTTGATCATTCCATTGCTAATAGAAATGCCATTGCGGAAAAAATTCGCCCAACCAAGTCACTAGATTTTCGAACATCATCCAATATTGTACTGCCGATTCCGGTTTCTACTAGTAATGATGGGACTGAGGATTCTAAGGCGGATCGGCCACCGAATGCGAAGTTGAGCGAAGCTGAGAGTTTTCAATGCTAAATGATGTGCTACGTCACTCGATTCGTAGCTTGTCGATTATATTAGTAGTGAAAATGCTCAGCTTCGCGCAACTTCGCATTCGGTGGCCGATCCGCCTTATAATGTATTGCGAAGCTCCCTAACGTCGCAAAGCATTAATGTTAACAATTGTTCTAGGTGAATGATTCATATTAATTTGCATAAGTAATGATTGTTAAATATCGATAATAAAAGTTATTATAATTTTATGTGATTTCATAATAAAATTTAGTGCTAAAAATATTTTTATTACGATTCCACCTGAACAATCAATTTTAGCAATGTTGACTGTCATTAAATGTGTCACTTTTAATGGCTGTTGTACAAAAAACATATTAACAATATATCGAACTGGTCATTGAAAATTACATTCTCTCCCATGAATTGCGGACACCAAAGAAGCTCTAACGTAAAACTGTGGTGTAGTGAGAGGAATTCGAACATAATAATAATAATAATATGCCTGCCTGCCTGGCAGCTATCTGGTAGATGGCCTGCCAAGTAGCCATCGTAACGACGTAGACGGTGCAGCCAGCCACGCCTGCTGTCCGCAGTCCCATTCCTTTTTCCTCTCTCTTTCACATCCTTTATAGGGGTGCTCTTTCTGCTCTCATTTCTCTACCCCTCACCCAAACCGAGAAAGGGGAGCACATACCCATGAAAATGGTGATAACGAGAAGCCTCGGAAACAAGTCGCTGCCTGGGGATCGTCAGGGCATGTCTGGAGCCGGCGCTGGACATGACAGCATGAGGGACGTCAGTGGCATGATGTTGAGGAAGCGATCTCCTGCTGCAAAAGAAGTTACAGCTCCAAAGCAACAACAGCAACCAACGAGTCCAATTCAACTCAAATCAAACTCCATCACGGGACTAGGGCAGAACACGAACAACTATAGGAAAAGGCTCCATGAGGAATTCTGCAACGCCTACCTAAATCTCAATGTCACTAAACAACGAGTGGCAGACCAGTACCGCGTAATTCTGCATTCGCTTGACAAGAGAAAACGTGCTACAGTGCTCCTAGTGCTATAAAATAGAAAGCGGATGAGAAAGTCGAAGTGTCACAGTGCCGTAAAAGTGAAAGCGGAGGAGAAAGTCGAGGTGAAAGTGTACACTGAGGAAGCTGCGGAATTTGTGATTCCGTCTACGAAACTTCCGAAGTTTTTCGTAAGTTCTATAAGTGTATGTGCTATAGAGCGGAAATTCGTTCAAATTCAGTGTATTCAGTGTCGAGTCCAGATTATAAGATCGCTGGTTCCACGGATATCACTGGTGAGTCGATTTATTTTTCTGACAGTATAGAAAATATATAACTTAGCCACATAGCTTAATAGTAACATAGTAATAAGGATTTCCAATATTCATTATTATTCCGAAATACCTCATATAGTTCAATACGTACAGAAAGCTATGTCGGAGGCTCCTACATGGAAGCTACGGACACCGAAGAATTCAGCGATGGAGAAGCAGAGGAGCTTGTAAGGCTCAAAGAAGAGAATGGGCAGTTGAAAGCTCAAATAAATAAACTGACTGAAACCGTGTCTCAGTTGGTCGGGGAGATACGCCTCTTGAGAGAGGAAGTTAACAAGAATAAAGCTCCTCAATCCCCTAGTTTTGCTGAAATTGCAAAACAGATTACGGCACAGAAATCCCCCACATTTGCAGAAATTGCAAAGCCGGTAGCGGTCCCCAAAAATTCCTCCAAACAGGAAGTAGCTCCAGAACCGGAAAAGAAGAAAATTTCCCAGAACGCGCCGCCCACAAAACGCGCGCGTAAAGAAAGTTCATCTTCAGACGAAGAGACCGCAAAAAAAGCAACGGAGTTACCTAAAAAAGATAAAATTCCACCCATCACGACGATGGGTACAGCCGATTGGGTAGAGATCTCAAAAGCACTCTACATGAAGAAATTCAGCTACAACAGAGCAACCGTCGTAAAAGACGGAATCAGGATCGTAGCCTCGACTGTGGACGACTACAGGAACAGGAACCAGATTGGTAAGGAGTACTTCACGTACCAGAAGGAGGAAGAGAAAAAGATCTACGCAGTTATAAGACATCTCCCAATAGATGCTGACCTAGATATAATTAAAAATGATCTAAAGGTCCAAGGAAACCATGACGCCGAGGTGTCCAGAATAACATCCAATAAAAAAAAGTTCATACCCTTATACCTGGTCAAAACTCAGAGAAAGGAGATTTTCGAAATGAGACGCCTCTACAATCTCTGCATTGTAGTGGAATCAAAAAGAAGGGCAGAAAATCCAAGCCAATGCTTCAGATGTCAGAGGTACGACATGCCCAAAACAAGTGCTCTTTCCCATACAGATGCGTCAAATGTTTGGGCAATCATTGCACAAGAGATTGCGAACTTACCAGAAAAGGTGAGGAGAGAAATGCCACATTCGTTCTGTGCGGCGAAGAAGGCCATCCAGCAAGCTACAAAGGATGTAGTGAATTCAAATTAGTTACAAGGAAGAGGAAAACGGGCCAGAAATCGGCACAGCAGAGCACGATTCCTCAAAAAGTCCAGGAGAAAAAGAAGCCCACCCCCTCCAAAGTAGACGAAAAGAAAAAAGAAGTACCCAAACCAGTACAGAAGAAGGAGCAACCGAAAATGCTCGAAGCTAAACCTACGATCAACAAAACAAAAGAAAACAGAAAAGTCTCTGAATCCGCCGACGATTTAGACACTTTTACTGAAAAAATTTTCAACAAAATCATGTTGAAAATTGAAAGAGAGATGGAGAAAAAACTCCAAGGAATGTTCAGTAAACTGAAGTAATGGAACATACAACTAGGAAAAATTCCCTTAAAATAGTCTCCTGAAACATAAACGGGGTCAGAACTCGAAAACCCGAGATAGAATAAATAATATCAGAGAGAAAACCTGATATTATAGCCTTGCAGGAAACAAGAATACAACCAAATACGCGATTGAACATCATGAATTATGAGATATATAGATGTGACAGAATCGCAAACACTGGGGGAGGTGTTGCCTTACTGGTTAGATGAGATCTGAAACACTATTTTAAAGGACGATCTGACGAGTCACAAATAGAAACAGTGACGATTGTTGCTGAAATAAATCGACAAAGAGTCGATCGTTACATCGGCGTATAAAAGACCCCCAAAGAACTTATTGGAAGAAGAAATCAACAACTCACTAGATGGAACAAACCCGAAAATCTGCATCGGAGATTTTAATTGCAAATCTCCAGAATGGAACAGCAGGATGGAAAACAGGAATGGCAGAAAACTGAAAGATCTCGCTGAAAAACATGAAGCTATCGTTATTGATCCTGAAGAACCAACGTACCTAGCATTCGGAAATGGTTTACCAGATATAATTGATATCGCATTTATGAAAAATATCACTAGAGAATTCTCGATAGAGACCTTGTGGGACGGAACCTCTAACCACAACCCCATCGAATTAACAATAGGAGAAGGGCCAAGAAGAGAACTAATGCAAACAAGAGAATACACCGATTGGACTAGCCATCTGATACAATCAGTGGTAACAGAAATACCAACAATCAACACACCGGAAGACCTAGAAAGAGCAGTTGATAAACTAGAAAAGAATATACTAGATGCCTACAAAAAGAGCACAAAGAAAATAACGAGACCAGCACCGATACATCCACACGGTGATACACCCAGAGAAATCAAAGATCTCATCAGGGAAAATCGGAGACTAAGAAAAACATACAGGCTCAACAAAACAGATATAAATAAGAGAAATCTAAACCGACACAGCCAAGTTCTAAAAAATGCCCTGAAGGACATGAGAACAAATAGATAATAATAATAATATAATAATAATAAGTTTATTCACCAATATATAACATGTATAATTTTAGTGCCATTTGATATTACACACATATAAAACGAAAAGTATGTTAGCCATTTTTTCCCCTCAATGAGGCAAATAAACTGAATAACCCATAATAACCCTTCGGTTGTGCATGGGTTGGTTGTCTGTTTATTTCCCGAGTTCCCTATAATGCTACACAGTATGTATTATTCTTATGGCTGAGTGAAAAGTGTTAACAATATTAAAATTAACATATCAAACACAAATGAGTGGATTCTCATGTAAAGACACTCTATGGTCAACTCCAAAATCATCCCTTCATACAACTGGGGGGTTTATGATCGCATGTACTGTACCTCGGTCCAAAGATCTTATGTATGATTCAATTTTACTTCGCATCAGTCTCACAGAGTTTACTTCAAAGGTATACTTCTTATATACTTCCGGTATCGTATTGAATATTCGTCTGGCCTGATACATCAAGGAACCATGGCCCAACGCCTTTTTCATTCTATCTACTTGAATAAACAGTCCAGCTTTATTCCTAGTTTCATATTGATGGTCGACCTTCTTCATTAAATATTTATTCTTATACAAATACATTAATGTGTTGTACATATAGAGCTGCCGGATGTCCAGTAGGCCCGATTCCTTGAACAGAGCTTTGGATGGATAGGTGTTCTCCTTTTTGAACATTATTTTCAAAATTTTCTTCTGGAGAACTTCAAGCTTCTTCAGATGGATTGGCAGTGCTGCACCCCAGCTGAGTATACCGTATTGTAGACGAGCTTCGACGAAGGCATAATAAAGTACTCTCAAATAATTGATGTCCAGGAATGTTCTCATGTATTTGAACTTATACAAAAGCGGTCTTATCGTTCTAACCATATTATCAACATGAACATTCCATCTCAAGTGGGAATCTTACGTGACTCCCAGATATTTATGTGCTGATTTGGAGCGTATCTCAACCACTTTACCATCAATTGAGAGTGTTAGTTTAACATGACCTGGTAGGCTGTTTCTATAGCATGTAAACGGCAAGAAGAAAGTTTTTTCTATATTCACCGTCAAGCTTTGATGGCTGAACCAGTTGAAAACGTTTATAAGATCACTTTCTGCCCTGTTCTTCAGCTCGTCCCAGCTGTCCGCTGTATATACAATCGCTGTGTCGTCCGCGAAGCTAACTATGCAGCCAGTAGTGTACGAGTTCAGTAAATTATTTACGTATACTAAAAACAGCAATGGGCCTAGTATTGTACCCTGAGGTATGCCAAACTTGATCTTTCTTTCTTCACTGGCCTCACCATCAACCACTACCTCCTGTATCCGATCTTTAAGATAATTTTTAAGTAGTGCCAATTCATTTCCACGTATACCCACCTCCTCCAAACGCTCCAACAACTCCGAGTGGCACACCGTGTCGAAGGCTTTAGCCAGGTCAAGAAAGACACAGAGAGTTGGAGTGGCGTTGTCGACCGATTTGAAAACTGTCTCCAGAAGGCTAGCCATTGCATCATTTGTTGACAGTCCATCGCGAAAACCGAATTGTTTATCAGAAATTATTCCATATTCATTGAGGTATTTCGTCATTCTGATATTTATTGCCTTCTCTAATATTTTTGCCACTGAGCTAATGATGGAAATTGGTCTATAGTTGCTCACCTCAGTTCTCGCGCCTGTCTTGTATATAGGTGTGATGACGGTCTTCTTCAGTACCTGCGGAAATATTCCAGTATGGAATATACAATTAATTAAATGCGTCAATGGTTCTACAATTTCTTCTGCAACTGCCTTTAATGTTTCACTCCTTATCTCATCTGAACCAGCGGTTTTATTTGATTTCAAAGATTTAATTATACAAGGTGCGGCACGGAGGGCGGACGTTTTTCAGATGGGCATAACTTTCCCCCACTGAGGACGAGAGAAGTGGGGAAGGTGCCGTTAGACTCGTGTGTTCCTAGCATTTATGAAAATCCACACATGAAAATCCACAACACTTACACGAAAGACCGCTGCATAGCCCAAAAGTTACGGTTTGGTGCGCTGTATCGCAAACTCGCATCATTGGCCCTTACTTCTTCGAAGACGTTAATGGTCGTGCTGTTACCGTGAACTCAGAGCGGTACGTCGAAATGATCAACAACTTCTTTATCCCCGAATTACGACGGCAACGTGTTCCAATCCGACGTGTGTGGTTCCAACAGGATGGGGCGACCGCCCACACAGCCAGAGCGCCTCCAGCACTGCATCACCGATTTCGGCCACCACATGCCTGATGTGATTTTCCACACTTGACTGTCTCAAATGCTATTTCCTTGAGAATCTGATTCCGTCAATAAATGTGTTTTTGAGTAAAAATTAACGTTTTTATTATTTTTTTTAAAACCATCCATCCTCTGTGCCGCACCCTGTATTTAGGGTTTCATCTTCAGTTACATCAAAGAATGCAAATGAATTATTGGTAGAATATTTTTTCGGAGGCGTGGTCTGTGGTTTGGTTATTTTGGAGGCGTATATCTCTCCCACACTGGCAAAATAGTCATTGAAAGCGTTGGCCTTTGCTTTGCTTTCTGATATCTCTACAGCATCTGCAGTTATTAGACTTGGAATGTTTTGTCTTATATTGGGTTTTTCAATTTTCTTTATGACATTCCATAGCTGCTTTGAATTACCCTTCTGTGATTCAATTAAGTTGGTATAATACTTTTTCTTTGCTTCTTTTATCAGTCTATTCAAGAAGTTTCTATATGCAATGTAAGCACTCCTCTTGAACTCGTTGTTTGGATCATCTTTATGATCCTTGAATAATTTTTTTCTTTTATTTGTCGACTTGACCAGTCCCGCAGTAATCCATTCTTTTCGCTTCACCTGGTAAGTTCTATAAGTGTATGTGCTATAGAGCGGAAATTCGTTCAAATTCAGTGTATTCAGTGTCGAGTCCAGATTATAAGATCGCTGGTTCCACGGATATCACTGGTGAGTCGATTTATTTTTCTGACAGTATAGAAAATATATAACTTAGCCACATAGCTTAATAGTAACATAGTAATAAGGATTTCCAATATTCATTATTATTCCGAAATACCTCATATAGTTCAATACGTACAGAAAGCTATGTCGGAGGCTCCTACATGGAAGCTACGGACACCGAAGAATTCAGCGATGGAGAAGCAGAGGAGCTTGTAAGGCTCAAAGAAGAGAATGGGCAGTTGAAAGCTCAAATAAATAAACTGACTGAAACCGTGTCTCAGTTGGTCGGGGAGATACGCCTCTTGAGAGAGGAAGTTAACAAGAATAAAGCTCCTCAATCCCCTAGTTTTGCTGAAATTGCAAAACAGATTACGGCACAGAAATCCCCCACATTTGCAGAAATTGCAAAGCCGGTAGCGGTCCCCAAAAATTCCTCCAAACAGGAAGTAGCTCCAGAACCGGAAAAGAAGAAAATTTCCCAGAACGCGCCGCCCACAAAACGCGCGCGTAAAGAAAGTTCATCTTCAGACGAAGAGACCGCAAAAAAAGCAACGGAGTTACCTAAAAAAGATAAAATTCCACCCATCACGACGATGGGTACAGCCGATTGGGTAGAGATCTCAAAAGCACTCTACATGAAGAAATTCAGCTACAACAGAGCAACCGTCGTAAAAGACGGAATCAGGATCGTAGCCTCGACTATGGACGACTACAGGAACAGGAACCAGATTGGTAAGGAGTACTTCACGTACCAGAAGGAGGAAGAGAAAAAGATCTACGCAGTTATAAGACATCTCCCAATAGATGCTGACCTAGATATAATTAAAAATGATCTAAAGGTCCAAGGAAACCATGACGCCGAGGTGTCCAGAATGACATCCAATAAAAAAAAGTTCATACCCTTATACCTGGTCAAAACTCAGAGAAAGGAGATTTTCGAAATGAGACGCCTCTACAATCTCTGCATTGTAGTGGAATCAAAAAGAAGGGCAGAAAATCCAAGCCAATGCTTCAGATGTCAGAGGTACGACATGCCCAAAACAAGTGCTCTTTCCCATACAGATGCGTCAAATGTTTGGGCAATCATTGCACAAGAGATTGCGAACTTACCAGAAAAGGTGAGGAGAGAAATGCCACATTCGTTCTGTGCGGCGAAGAAGGCCATCCAGCAAGCTACAAAGGATGTAGTGAATTCAAATTAGTTACAAGGAAGAGGAAAACGGGCCAGAAATCGGCACAGCAGAGCACGATTCCTCAAAAAGTCCAGGAGAAAAAGAAGCCCACCCCCTCCAAAGTAGACGAAAAGAAAAAAGAAGTACCCAAACCAGTACAGAAGAAGGAGCAACCGAAAATGCTCGAAGCTAAACCTACGATCAACAAAACAAAAGAAAACAGAAAAGTCTCTGAATCCGCCGACGATTTAGACACTTTTACTGAAAAAATTTTCAACAAAATCATGTTGAAAATTGAAAGAGAGATGGAGAAAAAACTCCAAGGAATGTTCAGTAAACTGAAGTAATGGAACATACAACTAGGAAAAATTCCCTTAAAATAGTCTCCTGAAACATAAACGGGGTCAGAACTCGAAAACCCGAGATAGAATAAATAATATCAGAGAGAAAACCTGATATTATAGCCTTGCAGGAAACAAGAATACAACCAAATACGCGATTGAACATCATGAATTATGAGATATATAGATGTGACAGAATCGCAAACACTGGGGGAGGTGTTGCCTTACTGGTTAGATGAGATCTGAAACACTATTTTAAAGGACGATCTGACGAGTCACAAATAGAAACAGTGACGATTGTTGCTGAAATAAATCGACAAAGAGTCGATCGTTACATCGGCGTATAAAAGACCCCCAAAGAACTTATTGGAAGAAGAAATCAACAACTCACTAGATGGAACAAACCCGAAAATCTGCATCGGAGATTTTAATTGCAAATCTCCAGAATGGAACAGCAGGATGGAAAACAGGAATGGCAGAAAACTGAAAGATCTCGCTGAAAAACATGAAGCTATCGTTATTGATCCTGAAGAACCAACGTACCTAGCATTCGGAAATGGTTTACCAGATATAATTGATATCGCATTTATGAAAAATATCACTAGAGAATTCTCGATAGAGACCTTGTGGGACGGAACCTCTAACCACAACCCCATCGAATTAACAATAGGAGAAGGGCCAAGAAGAGAACTAATGCAAACAAGAGAATACACCGATTGGACTAGCCATCTGATACAATCAGTGGTAACAGAAATACCAACAATCAACACACCGGAAGACCTAGAAAGAGCAGTTGATAAACTAGAAAAGAATATACTAGATGCCTACAAAAAGAGCACAAAGAAAATAACGAGACCAGCACCGATACATCCACACGGTGATACACCCAGAGAAATCAAAGATCTCATCAGGGAAAATCGGAGACTAAGAAAAACATACAGGCTCAACAAAACAGATATAAATAAGAGAAATCTAAACCGACACAGCCAAGTTCTAAAAAATGCCCTGAAGGACATGAGAACAAATAGATAATAATAATAATATAATAATAATAAGTTTATTCACCAATATATAACATGTATAATTTTAGTGCCATTTGATATTACACACATATAAAACGAAAAGTATGTTAGCCATTTTTTCCCCTCAATGAGGCAAATAAACTGAATAACCCATAATAACCCTTCGGTTGTGCATGGGTTGGTTGTCTGTTTATTTATAATGTTTCACTCCTTATCTCATCTGAACCAGCAGTTTTATTTGATTTCAAAGATTTAATTATACAAGGTGCGGCACGGAGGGCGGACGTTTTTCAGATGGGCATAACTTTCCCCCACTGAGGACGAGAGAAGTGGGGAAGGTGCCGTTAGACTCGTGTGTTCCTAGCATTTATGAAAATCCACACATGAAAATCCACAACACTTACACGAAAGACCGCTGCACAGCCCAAAAGTTACGGTTTGGTGCGCTGTATCGCAAACTCGCATCATTGGCCCTTACTTCTTCGAAGACGTTAATGGTCGTGCTGTTACCGTGAACTCAGAGCGGTACGTCGAAATGATCAACAACTTCTTTATCCCCGAATTACGACGGCAACGTGTTCCAATCCGACGTGTGTGGTTCCAACAGGATGGGGCGACCGCCCACACAGCCAGAGCGCCTCCAGCACTGCATCACCGATTTCGGCCACCACATGCCTGATGTGATTTTCCACACTTGACTGTCTCAAATGCTATTTCCTTGAGAATCTGATTCCGTCAATAAATGTGTTTTTGAGTAAAAATTAACGCTTTTATTATTTTTTTTAAAACCATCCATCCTCTGTGCCGCACCCTGTATTTAGGGTTTCATCTTCAGTTACATCAAAGAATGCAAATGAATTATTGGTAGAATATTTTTTCGGAGGCGTGGTCTGTGGTTTGGTTATTTTGGAGGCCTATATCTCTCCCACACTGGCAAAATAGTCATTGAAAGCGTTGGCCTTTGCTTTGCTTTCTGATATCTCTACAGCATCTGCAGTTATTAGACTTGGAATGTTTTGTCTTATATTGGGTTTTTCAATTTTCTTTATGACATTCCATAGCTGCTTTGAATTACCCTTCTGTGATTCAATTAAGTTGGTATAATACTTTTTCTTTGCTTCTTTTATCAGTCTATTCAAGAAGTTTCTATATGCAATGTAAGCACTCCTCTTGAACTCGTTGTTTGGATCATCTTTATGATCCTTGAATAATTTTTTTCTTTTATTTGTCGACTTGACCAGTCCCGCAGTAATCCATTCTTTTCGCTTCACCTGGCTTCTCGGTATAATCTTCTCTATTGAGCTCTCAGCATTATTCACCCTGATCACATCAACAAATCTGCTCGCCATATCATCAATATCTACACAACCATAGTATGTAGACCAATCAAAGTTTTTTAGTTTATTCTTCAGTTCCGTATAATTCACAACTCTATTCACCCTTTCCGGGCGTTTCCTCTCACGATTAATTACAAAGGGTATGATGGCTATTGTCGCTTTATGGTCTGTTATGTGTGCATCGAGTACCATTGCCTTGAATGATTCCTGCTCCTGGGTTTCACTCTGTACGAACACATGGTCAATGCAGGTTTTTGAATCATTTTGAACTCTTGTATACTTATTGATGAGAGAATAAAAGTTATATTCACTTAGTACATCCAGATATTCGGAAACAGTTTCGTTCTCAACAAGTTTATCCAAGTTAATGTCTCCAACAAGAATATGGTTCTCCACGACTTCCCTTCTAGTTTTTTGGAGGTATAAGCTTAAGTCTTTCACAAATGTCTTCTCATCCGTAGATGGAGATCTATAAATGGCAGTTAACATGGTTCTTTTTTCATACCCTCTTTTCATCGTGATCTGTAATGCTTTGACTATTCCAATATTAACAATTGCGCTCTCAAAGTTTAATTGATCTCTTATAAAAACAACACCATCGTTCTTGTTGATTTCACCCTCGTTGAACAACGTTGTGTATCCTGGCAACCAGTACAAGTCAGTATTGAAGCAGTTAAATGTTTCAGTTAATACCACACAGTCATATTCGAATGACGATTGGTGAAGACACATCAACAAGTCGTCAAAATTTTTCGAAATACTCCGAAGATTTTGAATTCATCTCCCTTAGTTGCTGTGTCAAGGACGCTGTTTACCTCCACAATGGAATCCAACTCCAAAGTATCGAAAGCGGAATAATTCACATCCCGGATGTATTAGTCCATCACACGAGAATGCCCACAAAAAAATCCAGAAAAAAAGAAACAAAAAAAATAATTTTTTTTATAAAATACACTACCAGTAGGTAGGTATCACAAAAATAAATGAATGAAATCTCCAAAATTTAGTCAGCCCTCGAAGAATTCGTCTTTGAACGAGTAACTTTCTGATTCATCGCAGCCCGACTGGACTTCGTCGGTCTCTCTGTTTCACCGGTATCTTTTCCGGGAATGATAGTCTGCTGCTGCGCCTCAGATATAGGTGATATTGACTCTGATACACCTGTCAACACTTGTGTTTGTGGTATCTGCAAAACAATAGGACTTTTCTCTCCAGATCCCTCAGACTGTATAGAACATCCCTGAGTCGGGTTTGATGGTAGACTGGTTCGTTTCTGCTCTTTTCCTAGTTTACCCTCACGTAGATCGGATGAGGTATATTCACAGTTATTAACTACAAGTTTATCGCCACGAATAAAGCAGTTTTTATTCTTCTGACGTTCCTGGACAAGGTTCTGCTTCAAGATCCAAAAGAATATTTTGTCATCTTTGCGGAGAATTCAACATGCGCTGCGTGCCGATGTAACAGATCGGTATAGGATCACCACTTACCGCTGCCGCTTCGATCTCAAGCGTCTCGTCGCCCGTATTGAATGTGAAACAAACAATAAACATGCACGGCGCAGCGGATATAAACAATACACACAACAATGTAAACAATATCAAAAGACAAAAGATCGATTCAAAAGAGCTGGTTTATACTATACCCTATGAGATCAACTCAAATGGAGACTACTTCGCACACGGAGCGACAAAGTATACACAAGAACCCACAATAAGGTTACGAAACTCAGGAGCACAATTCGATACGTGTTCACTCGACAACATCAGATACAACAGTGACAACATCAGATGGAACAAAAGAGTTCAAGAACTAAATACTATCGATCATTCTGCATGGAAAATGCAAAAATGTCTGAGAAGAGAAAAGACTAAAATACCACCTCTCCACGGAGAAAGAGGAATGACATATACGAATATCGATAAAGCAGAAGCACTGGCGGACTCGATCGAAAGAGAATCGAGAATAAATTACAGACCTGATGACGATAATGACGATCTGGAAGAACTAGTAGAGAACAACGAAGAAGAAATGGACGAACCACCAGTAGACGACAAAATAGAAAAACCAACTTCTCCATTTGAAATAAAAGAGATAATCAGAAGCTTGAAAAATAAAAAAGTTCCCGGAAGTGATAAAATAACGAATGCTATGTTGAAGAAATTACCTAGAAAAGGTATAGCTGCTCTCACAAATATTGCAAACGGTATAATGAGGACTGAACACTATCCGGAAAAGTAGAAAACTGCAGAAGTCATAGTGTTCAACAAACCAGGCAAAGATAAAAAATTCCCCCAAAACTACAGGCCGATAAGTCCATTGTCCGCCCTAGGAAAAGTAGTAGAAAGAGTAATCGCCAGAAGGCTTACAGAAGAAACTGAAAATCTGAATCTCTTTCCAGCAGAGCAATTCGGATTCAGAAGAGATCACTCAACTGAACAGCAATTACTGAGACTCACAGAATACATAACAGAAGGATTTCAAAATAAACAAGCAACAGGTCTTGTACTATTAGATGTCGCCAGAGCATTCGACAGAGTATGGCATGAAGAATTGATTTACAAAATGAGATATGCTGGATATTCAATGAAACTGTGCAAGTTGATTAGAAATTATTTGAGGAACAGAAGATTCTACGTGAAAGTGGAAGGAGAAAACTCCACAACCAGATATATGGAAGCAGGGGTGCCTCAAGGGTCAGTACTTGGGCCGTTACTGTATAACATATATATTCACGATATTCCATAATCTCCAAGGACTATGGTGACACTATATGCCGACGACACGGGAATCGCAATGCGACATCGCAAGCCAGAAATCATAGAAGGAATATCACAAGAAGCTATAGAGGAAATAAATGACTGGTGTATTGAATGGAAAATAAAGCTCAACGGACAAAAGAGCCAAGCGATATTACTGCAGAAGAGGAGACTAAGAACTACAACAAATCTAGAGGTAGATGGAGAAGAAATCGGATGGAAAAACGAAGAAAAATATTTAGGTATCACCCTAGACAAAGGACTAACTTGGAGAAGCCATATCAAACAAGCCGTTGACAAAACCAAGGCAGCGATGAATATGCTTTACCCGCTGATAGGTAGAAAGAGCCACATGTCAAATGAGACAAAATTGAAAATAATCAAAGCCGTTGCTAGACCGCAACTGACTTATGGATCAGATGCTTGGGGATTCGCGGCAAAAAGCCATATACAAAGAATTCAGGCAACAGAAAACAAGCTACTACGATGTGCCATAGATGCGCCTTAATTTGTCAGGAACAAACAGATATATCGAGATTTGAAGTGAGAAACCATCACCGAATTTGTGAAGAGGAAAGCTGAAGAGTTATTCGAAACAGCGAAGGAACATCCAAACGAAGAACTCAGGAGACTAGTGGACTACGATCCGGAGGAAGACAGAGGAAGAATGAGAATTTACAAAAGGAGACCGTGAGATCAATTGAGGAGAGATTGAAATGAGTACGGAAACTTATTAAAACTATACTAAGAACAGATATCCGAAAAAGACGAACATGAAAACCCTAGCACAACAATGTGCAAGAAGAAATTAACCGATTAAGGGATAAATGGTTTATAGGCAAATGCCCGGAACCAATAAAGAGCAGGTTAGGTTTAGTGGGTCGCGAACTCGGTAGAGTGAGTAACCCCACAGTGTTCCCTAGAAATTGGTTCCTCTGGGCGAGAGATAGAGCCCCGTGTTTTCATGGTCGCAGATTCCCCCTGCTATAAAAAAAAGCGTAATTCTGAGAAATAAACTAATACCAACGGCCCGAATCGACGCAATTAAACGAGAACTTCAGCGTCCGCCTACAATAGAGAATAACATCAACACCTCTGATGAAGTTCACATGCGTGGGCAACAACAGACAGAAGAAACTGATACTGAAAGTCCATCTTGCAACGCAAGTGAGCCTGAACACCAAGACGATAGGGAAGAGCTCCACCGATAAGTTGACTCTGACATGAGGAGATACTTTGCCGAACTGGAAGGAACAGATCCTCTTCATCGAGTAGCACCTCCACGACTCAATACATCCAAGAAACTGTCACTTATAAACGACATCTTGAATGAGGACGTTTTACCTGAATACCTACAGATCGGAAGTTCATTGGAATATCTGCATCTAGTTTTTCACTGTGCAGCGCTAACGACAGCGAAAACGATAGGGGCAAAAATTCGCCGAACGAACAACGATGGTCCAAAATTACACAAATTACACGCGCCAGCATGGCAGAAACGTCTTCCACACAAAACAGAAAGGCTAAGAAGAGACATTGGACGACTGGCGGAGTGCTTGAACGGGAATCGAGGAAGAAAGGTTGTGAAAGCTGCCAAAGAGATCATGGATAGAAACAGGACACACACAGAACGAGAGACGGAGAATGCTACAGCTCACCATTGCTTCGACACTCTGAAGCTAAAATTAAGTCTGTATGCAGAACGCCTGAGGAGATATAAAAGCAATTATAGCCGGAAAAGTGACAATAATTCATTCGAAAAGTCGGAAGAATCTTTCTACCGGTCACTCACATCGTCGGATGGAGAGAATGGAAAGTTACCACCAAAGGAAGCCATAGAACAATTCTGGACCGAACAATTATCAACGAAACCTCAGTTCAATGGAGATACCGGATGGATTGAAGATGAAAAATCTGAAGCTATAAAATATGAGCCGATGCAGCATGACATGATCACAATTGAAGAAATAAAATCAGCTATCAGAGGACTGCACAGCTGGAAAGCACCTGGGCCTGATGGATTACAGAACTTCTGGATCAAGAAACTTTGGATCATGCATGACAAATTGACCTCCGCAATAAATGATGTCATTGAAAATCCTGAAAGAATGCCAGTATTCCTTACACATGGCACAACATACCTGTTACCTAAAGACCAAAAGAATACAGAAGACCCATCCAAGTACCGACCAATCACATGTCTTCCAACGATGTACAAATTGATCACATCGCCATGCAACAGAAAGGATGCACGAAAGACAGCCGAGGGTGCAAAGAACAACTAATAATAGATTCAGTTATCTGCAATCAAGCGTTCTCCAAGCGAAGGAATCTTCACGCTGCGTACATAGACTACAAAAAAGCATTCGATTCTATACCTCACGAATGGCTCTTGACGATCTTGAAGATTTACAAGGTGGATCCCAATATTGTTAAGTGCCTGAAAAACGCCATGTCAACCTGGCGTACTAGTCTTCAAATGAAAGCAGCAGATTGCTCCATTTGCTTCCATCAAGAGCGGCAGTAGAACTATGATGAAACTGAATCATCTCCTTCACATGGATGATTTGAAACTCTTCGCATCTACCAAAAAACAAATGCAACTCATGCTGAAAATGGTGGAAGGATTCTCGGAAGACATCGAAATGAAGTTTGGACTAGAGAAATGTCGACTGCTAAACATAACGAGAGGAAAAATAAAAGATGGTACGTTCAAACTCAAGGAAGGTGCAGAAATTGAAGCATTAAAGGAAGGAGACACATACAAGTATCTAGGCATAAAACAGGCAAGAAAAATCAATCAGAGCCAGATGAAGAAAGAATTAACGGAGGAGTTCACCCGAAGATTGAGGAGGATAATGAGAACTGGTCTTAACAGCAAGAATCTGATAAAAGCGATTAACACCTACGCTTGCTCGGCGCTGAGCTATTCATTTGGTATTATCTCTTGGACTACCACCAATTTAGCAGCTCTACAGAGAAAAATAAGGACGATGCTGACTAAACACAATAAACATCACTCCAAAAGTTCAATAGAACGGACAGAGCTGCCACGACATCTTGGGGGTAGAGGAATTGTTGATTTGTCCAACCGTTTGTCTCAGGAAATTGAAGGATTTCTTGAGCAACGCAGCTTCGTCAGAACTCCATCGAGTAGTTTGTGTTGCTGATACTTCCACACCGTTAAAGCTACACCAGGATCACTTGGAAACCGTCGAACACTCTGCAGAAAGTAAAATGCAGAAATTGATTGGCAAACCTTTGCATGGGAGGCACCAGAATGAGGTCAACCATGATTACGTCGACATATCTGCCTCAAACTACTGGTTGACTTCCGGAAGGTTGTTTCCTGAGACAGAGGGTTTCATGCTCGCCATCCAGGATCAGGTGATTCCAATAAGAAATTACATGAAATACATCGCCAAGGATGCCTCAGTGGCCGACGATAGCTGTCGTTATGGCTATGCGACACATGAAACTATCCAGCACATCACCGGGGGATGTCAGAAGTTCGCGGGCACGGAGTACAAAAATAGACATGATGCTGTTGCCAAGATTCTTCACCAAGAATTGGCACTAAAACACCAACTTCTAATTTCGAAAAAGGTTCCTTATTATAATTACCATCCAGATGCTGTGCTGGAAAACGAACATCACAAGCTCTACTGGAATCGCACGGTTCTCACAGACCGGAAAATAACCCACAATAGATCAGACCTCATATTGCTCAATAAGGATGAGAACACAGCACTATTCATCGACGTGGCAATTCCAAATAATAACAATTTTCTAGACACACTGAAAAAATTTCAAAATACAGAGATCTCGAGGAACAAACCAGAAGACAGTGGAAGCTGAAAGATATAAAGACCATCCCTATTGTCATTTCATCTACAGGCCTGATACTGAAGAAACTACTAGAACACTTGAGAAAACTTCAGTTGGTCGAAAATATTTATAAAGTCATGCAGAAGGCGGTACTGCTCGGAACGGCGAGAACTGTACGCAAGTACATGGGGAATGCAGAGGAACACCGTCTGCTCCGACAGGAAGTGCGGGTGGAGCAGGAATCCAACCTACAGCAGGGAGCCGAGGAGCGACCCGGACCCGACCACCACCACGAGCCCGAAAACCTGGAAAGGGCTCCAACAGAGCTTAATCCTTTTGATATCTGAGATATCTGGGATAAGTGAATTTTCCTCTGGAGAGGAGTGTGAAAGCCGCAAGGCTAAAGTCATAAACTTTATTCACAAAAAATCATCGTTACATTATTCACAATGAAAATGAGAAATCAGAATGAGTTTGATTTGAGACCTTTGTTATTGATAACCAATTCGCTTAACAGGGTTGAAGGTCAGGTTGTTGGAATAAAAACCACTTCTCAGACCATTGCCGACATGTTTCGATTTTATTCTAAAATCTTCTTCAGGGCTCTAAAATGATTACAAGATTTTTCAATTATGTAATAACGCACCCCCGTATCTCGATCAGTAGAAGAGCGGCTTTCCACTGATCATACGGGTGATTATTTTTAGATGTTAAGTACACAAATTGAAGGCCCTCGAAAGGGGAAAAATAATGAGGATCCGGCCCGTCGCACGAAGGACAGGTCTTGAAGTTGAATATTATTATTTCTGGGGAGATGTTTAAATGAAACTCGTGAAAAACTTTAACAATTAAATCTATTGGAAAATAAAATTAGAGCTTCTCTACAAATATGTACTCGGTCCAAGACGACCAACAAAAATCTTCAATTTCTTAAAAACATGCAAATAAGCGCAAAACAATAAAACATACTTTCATAACCAAAATCTTGGGTTAAAATTCAACTTCCCAACTTAGCGCTCAATAATAAATCAATACTTTATCAATGAATTTTAGAGGAGCTTTGAAGACTCTGGACGAAATAAAATTGGAACTTCTACCTTTTCTGCGACTGCTGTTTGTCTGACGCTGCCGATGAAAACTTTTCGACACCAGACTTTACCCGCACTAATCGGCGAATTCTTTTTATCTGGTCTTACTACGAATCAAGAAAATTAACGATCACTCCTCGAATGTTACTTTACTGATTTCCGATAAACTGACTTGAACTTCAAATTATTTCCAAATTTCTTCAACTACCTAATTCCCGATATTCCGTTCCTACTTCAACAAAACCAACAAAAACAAAGGACTGGACTTTTCTTTACACTGAACTTTTCCAAATATCTATGAGCCGACCGAGTCCCCGATTCTATTCCGTGATCTACCTAGACTTTTCTCTTACTTCGTGAAAACCTATTTATTCTAAGTCCCTTTTCTCTTTCCTTAATGACTGACTCTACAATGATTTATAATTTCTCTACTTTTCCGTACCGACTCGAAGGGGTATATTTTCCGATATTTTACAGATCACGTTCCCGGACCGACTTTAAGGGGTATTATTTTTGATCACGCTCCTCGGACCGACTTAAAGGGGTATTATTTTTGATCACACTCCTCGGACCGACTGACTAACTTTTTCCGATGTACCTTTTTCCCCAGTCTTTCTCTCCCACGCTATGGGTGGTACCAAAACGTCCCAAAATCGAAATCATTGGACGATCATTATTGCTGAGTTGAAAAATCAGCGTTCCCAAGCTGGACGGTTACAAGAAAATTTCGACTACTCCGCATTTTGAGAATTGTTTTCTTCTCAGGGTCTCCAGACTAATAAATCTTTCTTAATCTACATGACTAACCATTTTCGCTTGTTCCGAAGTCCCTATCACCGGATATTGGGATCAATTACATAGGCCGCCGATCACCGGTTGCTCTCTGAAAACGTAGGGTATTAATAACTGCTGATTTTCTGACTGAGCGACACTAACTCTTTCAACTATTATCGAGCTGGTTATTATTGAAATTCCCATGATTTAATACCGTCTGATCTCAAGCACCTCGAAGTATCGTATTTCCAACTAAAATCGCCTCTGCAGCACGGCTGCAACAATGTATAAAAATTCTAGCGATACCTTTTTCGAATTATGCCAAATTTATTCGGAATCTCGCATTCCGATTTATTACAACACTCCCTCCTTTTAAAAAGTTTTGGCATTGGATGCCACAACTTTTCCTAAATCATCATATATTCGTCCAAAGTCCATCATGTCCTGCTCTTTCCTAAAACTAACATTCACAAACTTAAGTTTCATAAGCGAATTTATCTCACAAGCTACACTTCCTTCCTCATCACTTAACCTACAAATGCTCTAACTCTACTTATGTAGTAGTCCTTTAAATCACACATCATATTCAAGCTCTATAAACATAAAATAACAAAAAAACAAACATAAACAAACTAAACCTAAATAGTACACTCTTCGGACAATGGTCATCAAAACAGTTTCTACCCTCATCTTTTCCTTAATCACTTCACAATCTCCAACATGGAGTTCCTTAGGTTCAATTTTCGGAATTCTTTCTCACTATCGCGAACATTCTCACACAACTATAGACATCCTCGGAATCATGTGGAATAACTCTTCAGGTGAAGAACCAAAAGTTACCTCAGGTGGAAAAAGTTTCTTTACACGGAACGCCACTGTTCAACCCGTGCTAATGTCCATATCGTATGATCATCTCGGTTACGAAAACACAAACTCAGTTCGACCTTGTTGACGCGGCACATTATTCGGCGCATCGTTTACCGGCTATGTCTCTCAGTCCAGTGTGGTATCACTATTGGTAAAATTGGGTGTAACCCTGGATATGGCTCGATTTGTTTTTGGTAGCGTACTTTCGACGTTGGATTTTGCTCGCACTTTCTCGTCGTTATTCGTCTCCCTTAAGTTGAAAACATTCTTTACTGAGTGATGCATTTGATTAATAGCAGTTTGGTGAGCTTATCCTATTCCTTCTTTATCGTCAAAATATGTAGTGGACAGTCTATGTCCCGCCGTCTCTAATCTAATTCTCTTCTGGTTGCCTTCCACTCGCATCTCTCGAAGAACCTTTTTAAGCTGAACCATCGTCGTTCCACTGATGACGATTACGTCTACCTCTGGATGATGAATTTCGTGCCTTGTATACGGACCGACATTGTTCCATAAACCGCACTTGATCAGTTCAGAATACCACCGTACACACAAGTCCACATATTGAATTGAATGTCTCTCATTCTTACGCAAAATTTCCAAACTTTCTAATTCTTTGGCGCACAACTTTTCGAGTTCATGAAGATTCTAACATTTCTGATGGAATAGCCGCAATATCCGGTTTTCCGCACTATGGTATACTATCGCCGTCGCCACCTGGTAACTAAGGTTAATCACCATTCAGAGGTTATCCCACTGATGATGACCTGATGATTATACCTTCCTTCTGGTTGAAAATCTGCCATGGATTGTCTTTCAAAGATACCTTATTTTGGATATTGATTGACCAAAACCTGACTGAATACAAGAAAAAACGAAAAAACACATGCAAAAATCATACAAAAAAAATTCATCTCCCATGAGCATGCAATTTAATCATATGGGGAAAACAATAATCATAAAATGACCTATCATATACCTAAATAAAACTCAAATCTTATGAAATAGCATGCAGGACGTTGTGCTCACATCAAAGGGTGACCACAACGCTTCTTCATAATCCTTTTCCAACAAGGATTATTTCTTTCTCATTTCATCTACTTCCGATATTCTTTATTGATGATATTTAAAATCATCCATCAGCAAATCACAATTGACCCCTTTTTGTTAATCTAACTTCCAACATGAAGCTCCTAACACAACCGAATATGAAATTTCTTCTAGGAAATCTATCACCTTATAATGACTCTAAGGTCCAGCTTAACTCAAAATACTTCAACTCTACAGTGTCTCTTTCAAAACTTCTCATATTTAATACAGCAAACAACCTTTAACTTCAACGATTTCAATCTAAACGAAAATGAACCAACTGCTATATAATGATCAAGGGTTCCTCGGGAGATTAATTTGTTATGACCCTGGCGCCCATCTGACCCGAAAAAAAAATAAAGAAACCCCTCTTTATACCATTCATTTCCCTTACTATAAGTCATTATTACCGGACCTCCTTGTTATTCTACTTATAATCTGTGGAATGGGAAAGGTCGATTATTCCTTTTTCAGGACTATCAGCCAAAATGTCCTGCCACTACCCAGGGAAAAAGAAGAAGAAGACCCTTTTCAGGTTGTGACTCTCCGGGTCAGTGAGAGCCCCTGGAATCTGCGAAAGGGCAGGAGTCGATTCACTTCTCCTAACAGGTCAATCCTACAGATTTTCCTGCCGCTACCCTGATCTCCTATCTGATTAGGTTGGGCTCCATCTATCTGGGGGACGCCTAATCCTGGTAGACCTCCTTACCACCCTTTCTGCTTCCTCTTGATCGGTCTCCATTACCTCCTCCTCATCATTGCTCTCTAATCCCGTGTCTGAATTCCGTGTATGTCTCCCATACCCCTGTGGAAACATTATCGGATGAAACCTCCGAGGTTTCTCTATTTCCGAATCGGTCATACTAAAGTCCTCAAATCTTTCCTCCCTTCCTGACAAATGTTCGTCAGGGCGCTTTTTCCGAACCTTAGCGACATAAGGCTTCAGCCTGTTTACTCGAACAATTCTGCTCTCCCATCCCCCACATTTTCGTATCCTACAGGTTACCGAATCAAACACTTCCTTGATCCTGTATGGACCTAACCATTTCTTTTCCAATTTTTCAGATACCTCCTTGAAATATACCAAGTCTCCTACCCTAAATTCCATCATCTGATCTTCCTCTGTATTGACGTCCCATGATACTCGTTTACTTGATTTCGACCCCCTGGGTCTATTTTCCTTTTGATAATCCACTTCGTTCGTATCCACTACTATTTCCGTAAATTTCTCTTTGTACCTTTTTCCTTGTTCCCTGTTATCATCCTCATCTCTCTGCTTCTTCCTAGTATAACCGGTACTAATTTTTAGATTCTTCCGAATTTCCTTCCCAGTCCCTTCCATGCAACTCCTTTGTTCATGGCAATTATCAGTTTCCCAGTTACGCCCCTGATCTACGTCGATCATCTGCTCTACGTTATCGATTATTCCCATATTCGATTCTGCCAACTGGCATTCCTCCGTCGCGACCGTCCTTGGCACGCGTTCCCTAGTTTTTGACCCCTTTTCACGTTGGTACCCAATGTTATTCCCAGCCTTTTCCGTATTTCTCGCTGCATTTCCAAAATTCCTAATATTTTTATTTGGAAATATTATTTCCAAGTCCTGTTCCGGTCTCCCCTTGAATTTTTCATTAGGAATTCCTAAATCCTCTTGAATTCCTTCCCCAAGTCCCACCGCGGCACTAGCTGGCAGGACCCAACCACCTGTTCCTGTACCGACCGTCCTATCAATTCCGTCAATGATTCCCTTGTTATTCTGTTCATTTTCCGTTTTACCCTTAGCTCCCACTTGGACACTAGCATCCTTAAATAATTTTACCCTTGGCTTTATACCCTCTAAATTTTCCGTCTGCGTACCGGACTCCTTAAACTGTGTCCTAATTTCCACATTTTCCTTTGGTTTCCTTAGCCGTTCCCCATTTGTGTCACTTTTGACACCATCTTCCGCGTACGACTTATCCTCCAGTACAGTTTTCCCTGCGTTCCTCTCAAATCCGGTTTTCCTACGAACAACTTCCCTGAAGTTTCCGTTGACTTGAATCGTTCCGGTAAATCCCTTACCATATTCATCTTCCGCACATAATTCGCTTTCTATATCCCTTTTATTCAAAAATTCGAATCTCCTACCCCACATCATAACGGACGGCTCCCCTTCATAACTAATAAGTGCCTCATTTGCACTGAGAAAATCTCTCCCTAAAATAACTTGGACGTTCCCTAACATAGAGTCATCACACAAGATAGCCGTCCAAGTTGTACCTAACTTTCCTCCTACAGGTCCCACCAAAATATTGGCCGTACCCCAGGTACGTAAACTATGACCTGTTACACTCGTCAACCGATAGTCGACCTCCTCTCTATTTATTCCATCTTCTGGAATTATACTCCTATTTACAAGAGTCACTGCGGCTCCCGTATCCACCAAACAACGCCTCGTCCTTCCATTTATGTTTAAGTTAATCATGTGAGGTGCATCAATTAACCCTCCGGAATTCACTTCCGGGATCACCATTACCGAACGATCCTTACTTTCCCCCTTACATACATGCCCCCCTGGCATCCCCGAATAAACCTGCCCTTTTAAAAATTTCCGGCCACTATCCCGGCAGTTGGATTTTGGCCCTCCCCGTTTAAATCTTCTTGTCTCCTCGACTGAGACCCCCTCGAAAATGGAGACGATCGTTTAGGAATAGCTCCCGTACTTCGCCCCCCTTCCTTAGCTGCATTTCCTCCCATTTCCTTGTTTTCACGTTGACCCCAGGCCATATTTGCTTCACCCCCTCCTCCTGGGGGTGTAGTTCTCTGTATTCTATTTTTCGTAAAACTCTCTCGTCCCTGACGATTTTGTCTTGGGCAATCCCTAGCCCAATGACCCCTTTGACCGCAACTATAACAACCTCCCTGCGTCCTTTGCCCTGATCTGTTATTATTCCTACACTCTCTCGCAAAATGACCCGGTCTACCACAAGAATAACATTGCGCTGTATTCTTCTTTGTCTCTGCGAATTTTCTAATATTCCCCCTTTCATCCTTCGAGTCGTGTCCCTTTCTCTCGCAATTTTGACATCCCTCCGTTGCATCTACCGCCGATACCCTCATATTTGATGTCCTTCCTTGTATCATCATTGTTGCGGTCTCTTGTAATTTGACCAGTCCTTCCGCTTTTTCTAAATCTAAATTTTCTTCTCTTAATAAAGCTACCCCCATATCTTTCATCAAGTCTTTGCGCAACCCTGTTTTAAACTGATTTAATATCAACTCTTTATTTTTCTTTTTGATTCCCGCTTCTTCGTCTGACGATGCTCCGCCCAAATCTTCCCGCAGTAATTCCGCGCCTAAAATCCGCAGCCTAGTGCAAAATGATGAAACATCTTCATCATGTCGCTGGAAACAACGACTTAAATTCCACTGACTCTCCCCTGGCAATTTGGATGGCGTAAATTTTAAGATTAGCCGCTGTTTCAATTCAGAGTATTTCAATTTATCATGCGCCTCATCAGACTTAAAATATTCGTACGCCGCGCCTATCAGTTTTAATTTTAGTAAAGTAAGGGTTTCTTCCTCACTCCATCCGTCCAATTTCGACCTCAACTCTAATTTGTCGAAGTACCGCTTCGCGTCTTTTCCCGAAAAACCATCAAGGGTTGTCGCAATCATCCCCAACGAATACATAAACGGAAATCTCATAACATCTTTCTCAGCCACCGCAGGGGTGGTAGTACTAGCACTAGCCGGCGGCAACATTTTTCAAAACCTTGTGAATAACCTCAATAACAATTAAATCCGAAAACTATCTTCGATCTCCGCAAATTAGACAAGCAAAACAAAACAATTATATCAGGTTTACGATATTTCAAAGTATGAATCAAGTATCCCTATTTCAAAAATCCCAAAATACGCTGCGCACACACGATAGAATTAATCAAACTATAAACGCCAAATACTCTCTCTATTCAAAATATATCAACCTTATATTGAAACGCCCTAAAAGACAAATTATATCACCAAAAAAAAATATTATCCTGAACGCAACTGTGATCCCAATAATAATTAACGCCCTGAAAAAAAAATTATATCTCAACAGCAAAAATAAAATTCAATCAACAATGTTCTGAAAAGAAAAAAAAAACCTGCAACCCTATCTTGTCCTAACTTTCCGAATTATTCTGTAAATCAAACCGATCCAAAATTATATCCAACTGACTTAAAATTCCGAAATATTCTGACGTTCACTTGATCAAAAAACTTAACTTGAAATTACCAAAATTCCAAATTTCACTTAATTGAAACCAATTAAATTCAAATGACCGAAATTCAAAATTATTTTAGCCTCCAAATTGATAAAAAAAATGATTCAAATGATTTCACCCTTAAATTCGTGTTCAAATTCTGATAAAAACAGCATTAACAAACGTCTTAATTTTCCTTATCTGCTTTCCCTAAATTAATTTCAATTTCGCAAAAAAAGTACTTGAATGAAACTAACTGATTCTTAAATCCACACTTTTTTTTTGTAACGAAATAACCGATCATTCAACTAGTCATCAGTAACCACAAAAATGAATTACTATCCTCGCAAAAATAAAACTTGATTGACGACTTTTCTTCTAAAATTCCGAAAACTACAAGTCCAAATTCAATAAATCTGCGCGCACAACTTTGCGTTCAAAATCCTACGTTATTGATAATCAACAACAAAAAATTTCAAAATTTATTCATTTCAAAACCATCAAATTCCTGCAAAATCAAAATTTTCAAAACACACAGTAATATACACTCAAAAATAATTCACCTGAAAACAATAAAAAAATATCTTTCACCATCAGCCAAGAATGCAACCTCAAAACAAGAAAATTATCGCGAAAAATTAAATTCAAATCTTCAATACTGATCAACTACTTTATCAATTTTTCTTAACGTTTCCATCAATCGATTAATTAAATCTTCCACAAATTATTGAACACCAACGTTCTTCACGAATAAAATTTTCCAACTATCTCCCGATTAAAACTTGATAATTTATCCGATTTTGAAATTAAATTCAGATCCACTACAACGAAGAGCAACTAACGCACTTTTATCCAACTCTTCTCAACTTTCTCTTAAATCACGGCAGCTAGACTTTAAAGAAAACAAAAATTTCTGTTAACAACTCTACTTATCACTTTTCACAAAATAACTCGATTATTCTTTTGAAATAAACGAAAATCGACGCAAAATGAAATTATTCTTGGCAATAGAAATAACTCAGAGTTCCTTCATCCGAAAGTCCTCAAATTCATTGATATAATCTCAACTAAATCCATCAATCAACCCTTAATCAACCACAAAATTCTTAAAACAAAATTCTCTCAATACTTCTACAATGGCGCCGACTGAATTGTTGGATTTTAACTCGACTCGCTTCAGAAACAACTAAAACTTTAAAAATCAACTTCTCAAATAAAACAATTTTGGTATTCTACCCCAGAAAAATCAACTTAAATCCCACCTAGCTGTCACCAGTGTAATAACGCACCCCCGTATCTCGATCAGTAGAAGAGCGGCTTTCCACTGATCATAGGGGTGATTATTTTTAGATGTTAAGTACACAAATTGAAGGCCCTCGAAAGGGGAAAAATAATGAGGATCCGGCCCGTCGCACGAAGGACAGGTCTTGAAGTTGAATATTATTATTTCTGGGGAGATGTTTAAATGAAACTCGTGAAAAACTTTAACAATTAAATCTATTGGAAAATAAAATTAGAGCTTCTCTACAAATATGTACTCGGTCCAAGACGACCTACAAAAATCTTCAATTTCTTAAAAACATGCAAATAAGCGCAAAACAATAAAACATACTTTCATAACCAAAATCTTGGGTTAAAATTCAACTTCCCAACTTAGCGCTCAATAATAAATCAATACTTTATCAATGAATTTTAGAGGAGCTTTGAAGACTCTGGACGAAATAAAATTGGAACTTCTACCTTTTCTGCGACTGCTGTTTGTCTGACGCTGCCGATGAAAACTTTTCGACACCAGACTTTACCCGCACTAATCGGCGAATTCTTTTTATCTGGTCTTACTACGAATCAAGAAAATTAACGATCACTCCTCGAATGTTACTTTACTGATTTCCGATAAACTGACTTGAACTTCAAATTATTTCCAAATTTCTTCAACTACCTAATTCCCGATATTCCGTTCCTACTTCAACAAAACCAACAAAAACAAAGGACTGGACTTTTCTTTACACTGAACTTTTCCAAATATCTATGAGCCGACCGAGTCCCCGATTCTATTCCGTGATCTACCTAGACTTTTCTCTTACTTCGTGAAAACCTATTTATTCTAAGTCCCTTTTCTCTTTCCTTAATGACTGACTCTACAATGATTTATAATTTCTCTACTTTTCCGTACCGACTCGAAGGGGTATATTTTCCGATATTTTACAGATCACGTTCCCGGACCGACTTTAAGGGGTATTATTTTTGATCACGCTCCTCGGACCGACTTAAAGGGGTATTATTTTTGATCACACTCCTCGGACCGACTGACTAACTTTTTCCGATGTACCTTTTTCCCCAGTCTTTCTCTCCCACGCTATGGGTGGTACCAAAACGTCCCAAAATCGAAATCATTGGACGATCATTATTGCTGAGTTGAAAAATCAGCGTTCCCAAGCTGGACGGTTACAAGAAAATTTCGACTACTCCGCATTTTGAGAATTGTTTTCTTCTCAGGGTCTCCAGACTAATAAATCTTTCTTAATCTACATGACTAACCATTTTCGCTTGTTCCGAAGTCCCTATCACCGGATATTGGGATCAATTACATAGGCCGCCGATCACCGGTTGCTCTCTGAAAACGTAGGGTATTAATAACTGCTGATTTTCTGACTGAGCGACACTAACTCTTTCAACTATTATCGAGCTGGTTATTATTGAAATTCCCATGATTTAATACCGTCTGATCTCAAGCACCTCGAAGTATCGTATTTCCAACTAAAATCGCCTCTGCAGCACGGCTGCAACAATGTATAAAAATTCTAGCGATACCTTTTTCGAATTATGCCAAATTTATTCGGAATCTCGCATTCCGATTTATTACAATTAATAACACTTATAAATAAAATGTGTTGGAACATACAATGGGACAATACATCAGTACAACAAATGAATAAAAATCACATTAATATCTGCATATTACAAAGCATAGACAAATTCCAAATTGAAAATACGAAAATTGAGAGAAACATTGAATATAATTCAGCTCAGTATACAGGTACCTGATTTAACATTAAAAAAGGGGGGAACAGTTACTTACAGTCTTTTTGTGGTTTTATAGTCAAAATCATGAAAGATATGAAACACATAACACTCTTAGACAACATCAAACGAGAATTCAACCAAAAATTGGACAAATCGGAAACAGACTGCTGTGATCACACATATGTTATAAGTAAAATTGAATTGAAAATGAGAAATGTCAAGAACAGAAAATACACAAGAGTGATTATGTTTAAGTTTGACTCATTCCTGACAAAAAATCAAGTATGGTGTAGGGTTCCTGCTGTATTAAGAGTTCATGAATCTCTCTGCGAAATTTTTTGAATTTATCAATCTCCCTTATGCGTCTTGGCAGTGCGTTGTACAGTTTGATACACATATAGTAAGTACAAGATTTCTCGGTGGAAGAGAGGTTATGCTGAGGATAAATGAAGTAGTCGTTTCTTGTGTTACATGAACGGGTCTTTTCGAACTTTGTGAAATATTGAGGCTGTTTATACACAAATTGTAGGCATTTAAATATATAAAGGGCAGGTAAAGTAAGTATATTGTTTTTTTTTTAATGCACCTCTACAGGTCTCCCTATACTTCATCTTGAATATAGTTCTAATGGCGAATTTCTGTATTCTGAATATAGATAAAACGTGTGGGCTATTCCCCCAGAACATAACGCCATAATTTAAAAGGGACTGGAAGTTGAAAAAATATACTGCCATAAGAAATTCGACAGTAAACTCAGTACGTAGTACACGCAGTGTGTATACTACCTTTTTCAGTTTTCCCTGAAGTTCACGAATGTGTTCGGCCCACTCAAGGTGTTTGTCGATGGTTATACCAAGGAATTTGGTATGATCTTTCAGCTCAACTGGCTTACCATTGAGAGTAATCGATATGTTTTCGGATATTCTTAGTTTATGAGAAAAAAGGACCAACTCAGCTTGATTATCATTGAGGATAAGATTATGCGATAGACACCATTGCTCAATTGACTCGGATGTGGCATTTAGAAGTTCCTGTAGGGCCGCCAGAATTTTCTGGCGAAGTATGATATTGGTGTCATCCGCGTAATTAAAGAAGAAATCATACAACCGAGGAACTACTTCTGGCATATCATTTACATAAATAAGGTAAAATAATGGACCCAGGATGCTGCGCTGAATCACACCTCTTCTCATTTCCGTTATGGTGGATCTATAGTCGATTCCATTTACGTTCAACTCAACATATTGAAGGCGTCCTCGCAAATAACTTTTAATTAAATCCAGCTGTCTATCTCTAATGCCATAGATTTCGAGCTTCGTTATGAGTACCTCATGAATAACCGAGTGAAAAGCCTTGGAGAAGTCAATGAAATACCCCAACAATAAATCATCTCCCTCCAAACCCTCAGTCAATGTTTCAATGAGTTTGTAAATGGCCGTTTCAGTGCTTTTACCGGGAATGAAACCGTGTCGTTGACTATTGAACACACCAAACTTCCTGAAGAAACTATATAGTCTATTGTATAGAACTTTTTCAAATATTTTCGAGAAACTGTCAAGTAAACTAATTGGTCTATAATTTCGTAGATCAGTAGGATCATTCTTTTTGAAAGTTGGTTTTATCACAGTTGTTTTGAGTTTTTCAGGAAAAATTCCATATTTAAAACTATTATTAATGATATATGCAAGAGGCTGGACTATGTTGTTTATAGTTTTTCTATGACATTTATTGGTATTCCGTCTTGGCCTGTACTTTTTTTATTACTTAGTGTTTTTACAACTTGATAAACTTCAGATTCAGTTACATCAAATATATAAAATGAATTTTCCACGCGCTTTACAAAATTAACATGTGATGGAGAATGCAAGTGAGAATGTGATTCAGGACCTCGAAACACATCATTGAAATTGTTTACAACTTCTTGAGGAAGGCCTAGCTTATCAAGTTGATTTATGTTAGTGTTTCTACCAGTGACCAAATTGTTTTATTTTTATTTGCCGAGTTGTTAAGTTTTTCAAAGTTGAAATCCTGTTTCGCTTTTTTGATTGTCGCATCATATGTTAACTTAAGTTTCTTATAAGCTGGTTCCAGTTCCGTATTATTGCTTGAAATTACATAAAAAATATCTAATATACTTTTAAGTCTTTCGATTTCTGGATTATTCAAAGGTGCGAATTTTTTTTAGGTGTTAATTTGATCACTTTTGTCGGAAAATAAATCTGAAACATATCTTTGTATAAAGCTATGAATTGCTCCCATTGAGAATTTACATCTACTGGAGGTATATTATACAGGGTCTTTCACGAGGAACCTCACCCATATTTATACGGGAAACTACTGAACGTATTTTCATGAAATTCAGCACTTATAAGTATTTCACGATGCTGATGAAATCTAAAATATTTTCAAGGCATGAGAACCTCCGGTTTTTCCGGAAATTACGTCAACTTCCGTTTTTCAAATTAGAACACCATTTTTTTATTGCAGAAATAGATTCCTTAGAAAATTTCAAGTTATTTTGATGTAACATTTTTCAGTTTTGGTTGGAAAATTCTCTCTGAGCGGGAAAATTCGAAAAAAAAATCGAAAATAGAGCTCCGCTGAAACAAGAATAACTTCGAGGTTTTTGGATGAAAAATTTTCATTTTTGGGATTTTTCAAGATGTAAGATTGATGTATCCACTTTAGAAATCGAAATAGCGATTCATGATACAGGGGGTGAAACAATGAAGAGGTATATCATAACTATCTGTTAATTAGATTTATATAAATATTATTTAGGGTGGAAGTGTCAGCTTGAACATTAACATTGTCCCTTGTTCTCTTGATGTACACATTGAAAAGAGAATTTTTAAAGAAATGGTGTACATCAAGAGAACAAGGGACAATGTTAATGTTCAAGCTGACACTTCCACCCAAAATAATATTTATATAAATCTAATTAACAGATAGTTATGATATACCTCTTCATTGTTTCTGTTTTTGTGTTCCCGGTTTTTGTGTTGATGTTTCATATGTTGCGGCGTTGGCGTTCATTCATTCCCTTTGTCCATCAGTAAAATCGAGATTCCAATGTGCAATGTATCGAAACCAAGAAAATTTATCAAGTACTACAAAGTTGAGCCCTCCAAGCATTTTTTGTTCATCATTTCGAGTTTTATTTGATGACTTTGTCATTGACAAGTTCTTCTTTTGAGGAATACGGGATTTTAAAGGTGAGATGCTGGGGGTTGATATTTTATACAAATAATATACAGTCTAGTCAGTCTCCAAACCGAGAATTGTGTTGTAGCGTGATTTGTTGATCTGTTAGATCTCTTTTTGTATTGTTTTACTGAAGTTTTAGATTTATTTATATTATGCCACTATGTTCACATTTACTTAATTATCGTCATTAATTTCTTTGTAGCCTGAGGAAGGCGAAATATAACGCCGAAACGTCGCTCTGAAATCACATTGTTTTATTCAGTTCCTTAAACCGAAATTGGTCTCCATTTGAAATTTCTGGAAGGAACGAGAATAGTTCATCAACATTAAAAAATATTGCCTACTCAACTCCCCTGACTGCTAAAGAGGACTGCATAGAACGAGTCAGAAATGCGTTCAGGTTTGTTTAGATTTTTAGATTCATAGTTTTGAAACTCAATTTGGTTTTTAAACACTTTTGCAGATCTCTTCCTCCCGATGAAATAAGAAGAGCAACGCACGAAGCATTCCTGAGACGTATAAATAAAGGTCTAGAAATTAACGGTCAAAACTTTGAGCATCTTCTCTAGTTATAACTGCGAGAGTTTGCCATGGTTCTCCTTATAGTAACTTGAAGTCGGTTTCAAGAAGGGGTGAAAAATCTACAGCATGGTTCAAATAACAGTTTCTGAAAATTTCATCTTTTTGGCGTGAAGGGAAAAGAAATAGCTGAAAATTCAAGACGAACAACAGTTTTTTGTGAATAAATGGAAAATATCCATTTTAGGGCAAGGGTGTGATGCATACACTCACATTGTTTTTTAACGTAGATTCAATATCTGCCATAAAAAAATGGGGTTCTAATTTGAAAAAATAGATTTTTCACGATTTTGTCATCCCTAACTTTGAAAGCGATTTTTTCACCCCCTGTATCATGAATCGCGATTTCGATTTCTAAGTGGATACATCAATCTTACATCTTGAAAAATTCCAAAAATGAAAATTTTCCATCCAAAAACCTCGAAGTTATTCTTGTTTCAGCGGAGCTCTATTTTCGATTTTTTTTTCGAATGTTCCCGCTCAGAGAGAATTTTCCAACCAAAACTGAAAAATGTTACATCAAAATAACTTGAAATTTTCTAAGGAATCTATTTCTGCAATAAAAAATGGTGTTCTAATTTGAAATACGGAAGTTGACGTCATTTCTGGAAAAACCGGAGGTGCTCATGCCTTGAAAATATTTTAGATTTCATCAGCATCGTGAAATACTTATGAGTGCTGAATTTCAAGAAAATACGTTCAGTAGTTTCCCGTATAAATATGGGTGAGGTTCCTCGTGAAAGAACCTGTATACAAACTCCCAGTTAAGTTCTGACAAATATTCATTGAACATTGTAAGGCCTACCCCATTTATTGTACGTACAGTTGTTGATTTGTATGACTTCTGCGAACTAACAAGCTCGAAGGATACAATTTGTGCCAAATGATCTGAAAGGTGTGGTTGTTCTGTATAGGCTGATTGTACATTCTCGAGATTTGTAATTATATTGTCGATACATGATTTTTTTCGTGTAGGAGTGCTGATAAGCAATTTAGCATTGAATGATTCAATGATATGTGAGAATTTACTTTTGTTGGAATCTTTAGATGATGGTTCAGTATGAATATTAAAATCGCCTGCTATCAGGTAGTTCCTATCAGATAACAATTGTAGGAGGATTATCAACTTCTCGAAGAAGAGATTTACATCACTTTTTGAAGCATTGGAGGATCTATACACTGAAGCAATAATAATGTATTTGTTCACTAATTCCATTGATATGGCCGCGCATTCGAAAGAATATGGTGCGCTCATGTGAACTACATTTTTCATTTCTGTCACCTGTTCAAAAAGGTTATCTCTGATGTATATTGCACTACCACCATGTGCTCCATAATTCCGACAGAATGATGAGGCGAGTTTATAATTTGTCAAATTGTAGGCACAGAGTTGATCTTTTGACATCCAGTGTTCGGTAATAGCCAGGAATTGACAGTTTTGTTTGTTTATGAAATAATCCAATCTTGAATAGCTGGTATTTAAGGATTGTACGATTGAATTAATTTTAAGTTTTTCGGTTGTTCTTGTGGTTTATTCCCGTAGTTGATCCATTTTTCTGAAGATGAAATAAAAAATTATTAATTCTTGTCCCTTCAGGCCATAAGTTGGGATCCTTCAATCGAATAATATTGACGGTACTGAAACCTTGAAAGATGAATATTCTTCAGGACGATTCGTCTGTAGTTTGTTGCAGTGCGCAAAGTTAAAATCATTTTTCTTCAGATAGTCGACTATTTTGTCCTCTGTGATAAGGGGATCTAGGTTACTGATGTGGGCGTGTGAATACTGTGTGATTGCCTTGATCTCTTCTGTTTTTCCAGTACCAATTATATCTCGGTTTCGCTTAGTTTGATTCCTTTTCTTCTTATTTACTTGTACAAACCCATCAGAATCGGATGTATGAATCGGTGATGAAATTTCTTCACTCTTACTGTTAATATGAGCGGGTGGTTTTTCTACTATCGTAGACCATAAATTGGTGTTTTCTGTAAATTTATTCTTCTTTTCGGGCTTGGGACAGCCATCTGTATCTATCGTACAGCTTATTGCCTTGGTTGGTATAGGATTCGTGATTTGAGGTTCTAGTTTTTTCACTATTGACTTAAGTTGCAAGTTTTCCTTCTTGAGCGATTCAACTTCCTTGTTCAGCTCGCCGATAGCGGAAAGAAGATGTTTTTCCAGATTATCTCTTATGGATGATTCGATCATCGTGGTAATCACAGGAATCAACTCCTCCAGCAAATTGTTTCCAGGAAATTTTGAGGTTATGGTGGGTGTTTACTTACTTACTTACTTACTTATTTATTCACACGACATGTCACAATCAATAATTACATGTATAAATAGTTGCCATTAAATGATATATGGCTTGTCAAAGATTATATGAAGTATAAATGTATAAAATCAATGAACACATACAATATTGTAAAATAGATTAGAATCATCATTTATGTATAAAATGTACAAATAAGGTATGTTCACGTATAGGTATGTAAAAATATGTATAAAATAGAAATCAATGAGCACACATAATATTGTAAAATACATCAACACATCACACCAAATAATCAACATTGTACTGAGAAACAGCCAGTTCAAAACTCGGTCAGGTCATATATCGTTTTTTCCAGTAGGAGAGTTTTTACCGCCCTCGTGAATGTAGGAAGATTTTTATTTTTTATATGACTAGAAAGCTTATTATAAAGCTTCAGACACAGATGGTTTGGACCTTGTTGGGTTCTTTTCATTCTTATGTATGGGACCGCATAATTATTTTTTTCCCTAGTATCATAATTATGATATTGAGAATTTTTCGGGAATTTGTCCTTGTGTTGATGAACAAACTTAACGCAAGTGAGTATGAAAGAGGATGTGATGGTAAGTATTCCTCCTCTTTTGAACACTTTTCTGCAGCTGTCAGTCCTCTTCATCTGATATATGGTCCTTAGGGCAGTTTTCTGTTTGATGAGGATATTTTGAGCATCTGAGCAATGTCCCTAGAGTAATATATAAGTTTTGCACAAGGTGCATTTCCATACCTTTAATTGGCCCGTTTTCTTCATAATTTCATATTTCTGGACTTCTAGTTGGGCACAATTTAAATGATACATATGAAACCGTTCTTCGTGCATGTTATATACTCAGTTGAACGACTTATCGTATTAGAACAATCAACACAGGTAGGCGCCATCTTATCTATATAATATATGAAATGTGTTACGATTATATCCAAGAATTAAATGAAACTAAAGAAGAAAAGTTTTTCTTCAACCACTTTCACCAATTGAGAAGCTATCATAAATCTCCAAAGTTATTTGATGTAGGTCAGCTCAGAAGTAGCAAACTAAGGTACGATGTCATATATCACTCGTGTTATTAGAAAGGGGAGATTAAAAAATCGAGTTTCTCTGCTACCCGTCATACTGTGTGTATCCAGTAATCAAGATGAACACAATTGCAAAAGGTTGAATCAAAAATTATAGAGTAGAAAGATAGGAAACGCCCTCATATCACTAGTACTAAAAACCGACTACATTTTGGCCAGTGAAAACACGCGTGACAATGAGATGGCGCTAAAAACGCACTGTCAATACAGGAAAACTTTTTGATAACAGTTTTCTGTTTTTTAATTGAGGGGCGCGAAATTTGAATTCTATTTCTCGTATTGCATTCCAATATTGACTTTGTTTCTATCAGAAAACAAACATCCTGAGCGACATCACATAAGTATGGTTTTGCTTTGTGATCAGGATGTTAGTTTTCATCTGAACATTGTTTGAAATCAATTGATATCAACGAAAAACGCTGTTGGATGTGCTATATTTCTATTTGCAATTCATAAAAAATTTACAAAAATTGAAATAGTGGGCAATAAATGAAGCTTTAACTAGGACACTAAAGTATATGGTGATCTGCTATACGTCGAAGGTGTTGTTTCTGTATAATAGGTTGTTTTGAATTAATGAACTTAGTTGAATTTGTAAAATATACATATATCAGAAATAAATATGAACCAATATTCAATATACCATCATAGCATACATATTCCAGTTACTTACATATGTAGATATTATTTAAAGAATTTTCAGAACCACAATTAAAAAAAAACCTTACAGACATATGCAAGACCTGTATGTCAGTATAGTTTCTTGGTGCTTTTTTTATGATTTCCTTACGATATGGTCTCTTCATGTCACAATATACAAATTGATTAATGAATGAACAAAACACTCACAGCAGGTTTCATAAAACTTTGACTTTCCAAACAACAATTTGACAGTCACTCGGTTCCCAAATGGAAATCAATAAAGCCTCTACATTTTTGAATATATTGAAAGAGTAGCAATTGAGAATCATTGAATGGACCTATAAAGATCATACTTTTCCCTTAATAGGCCATTCATGCAAGGGAAGCTTTCTGCATACAACAATTTACGTCGATGAACAGTTCTCAAATGACCTGCAGTAAAATGTTCATTGCACATGGTGTAGTTAGTAGTGTTTGCTGAAGTAATTGTCTTCAAGCCCTGAGAATTTATTTATCCACTTCGGAGCACTGAAAATTAGAATCAATGAATGACCGATTCACATGTTACGAATTTTAATACTTACGCTTCCAATTTCCCTAGTTGAGTGAAAAACTTAATCACGTAAAATACATTTTATTATTTGATCCACCGTTTTTCACCATTCAATAATTTTCGAACAATATTTTGATATTTTCACCAAGAAATAAGACAAAAAACTTCAAAACTCAGCAACTAGAACGAGCCAGATAAACAAAAAGCGGAATGAGAATCAAAACATTCAAAACCTCTTTAATCAAAATTGACGTCTGAAATCTTAAAAAATTTCATATATTTCTGCAAATGGCACTCAAATTAATATTTTTACCAGACCTAGCGTCTTAAAAACACGCGTGACACACAGATGGCGCTCAAATCGCTTTAGTCGCCTCGTTTCCCATCTTTCTACTCTATAATCTTTGGGTTGAATAATAATTTCAGCTTTTTGACACTCGATCTTATGAAAAATTATGATTCGAAACATGCTTCCCTAGATCCTTTTTTCTTTACTAATATCACTAAGTTACTCTCCGCCCTCCGTTGCGTTAGGAACGGGTTTTCTATTTGAAAATATAGATTTTAGGGGCGCTCTTCAAATTGTTCAATAAGATAATTGAACATACTTCGCGGGCTGAACTTCATAAGTTAAGGATAAAACAAAAATTGTAGCGAAAAAATTAAGAAAGAACTACAACTATTTTTGTGATATTTAGTGCGTTGTATTAGTAATTCCTTCACAAAATGGAAGAAGGCATATATTATATATCCTAGAGTTCTAGCTTCAACAACCCGAACTCGTGAATTCGTGAATTTAAGTGGAAAGATTTAATGAAATAGAGACCAACAAAGTTTATTGAAGTATTAGTAAATGGACGTGACACTTGAAGTCTTTCCTTAGGTAGATCTCCCATTAATTGCGAACTTAATTGAGCCTTGAACCTATCACAACTATGACAGTTGCTCATAATGCGCTTTATTTCTCTAAGTCCTTGTTAAGGCCAATATTTTAGTCGAATGCTTGAAAGGGTGTTCTGAGGGTCTGGATGTACAGTCTTAGATGCTCTGATTTCAAGATTAATGTTGATATATCATTCTTGGAAGGCAGCAAGATGGGAAACTTCTGATTGAAATGAATATTAGAGTTCAATGAGTCAAGGTCTGCTTGAAGAAGAAGCCTGTACCATGCCACCATAATTTCGAAAAGACTAGTTGAGATGGTAATAAACCCCTGGACAGATATCTGCAGGATAAAATTTTGATCGAATATGTCTGCATGTAGCACCCTTTCAATTTTCTTGAATTTGAACTACTCTATTGGAAACAAATACAGACCAACGTGATAGGTGAGGTCGAAGCCATGCTAATTTTATTTCAGAATCAGACCGTAGATTAGTGGAATCAATATTTTGTAAGTGAGATGGCAATAAATTGAATATTTTTGAAACAAGTTTTGAAAAAAATAGAGCACCCATTCATTTGGTATGGAAAGGATTTTTAAAGGAGCAACTCGACTTTTAGCCGTAAACAAATGTGGACTGACGGACTTATTCCACCTTACAAAAAAGCTACAAGCTAGTGCTATGGTTTTCTATCTGAATCAATAATATTCCGATAACTATGAACCGAAAATTATGAGAAGTGTACAAAGCATGCAGAATGTTCTCGTGAAAAAGAAAACTGCCACACTTGGTACCTACCATAGATTGAATGAACAGAGAATAGATGGACCACTCCAAAAACAAACTTCAGCGTCATCTGTTTTTAGGGTACATTCACAAATTTTCGACGAAATCAAATAAAGAGGGAATCTGTAACGCTCATTTTTAATTTTCTTGTAATGATCAAGGCAGAATATACTTGAAAATTTCTGAGTGAAAGTCACAAATCGATTCGAATAAATTGCTCATTGAGAAATTGCAGTGGGATAACGAATCATACGAATCTTTATCTGGATATTTCTCTGATCCGAAGAATCGAAAAAAAATCAGTTTATAATTGAAATTAGCTTTTAAATTCACTTTATTCTAATTACAAAACTTAGTCATTACACAAAAACATTTCTCATAAACTACCATACTTCCTAATCACAAAAGCCATTCAATATTTATACATAATATACGCATACTCTATTGAATATCAGCAATACATTTCTGAATATCAAAAAATAAAGCATATATAGCATATGTATGACATGGAAAAGTTTCAGTAGAGGTAGATGTAATGAGGTACCATACAATTCAGCGTATGATACAAGAGCTCACAAAAGAAACCTTAGTGAGAAAACACTGCCTCCTCGAGAGTATTGTAGGGAGATGTTCAATTGCACTTTGGGGAAGTTGCGAACATCTTATGAACTTGTTTAATAAAGGTTTTAAGGTCACGATTTTTGCACCCAACAACACAGCACGACTTCACTCTTGCAGACATTTCGCTTCGCCTATTGAATAATTTATTAGTAAATTATGTCAATTCGTAGATTGATAGATATCAAAAATACACTTGAGTCTGTCAATCACGAGTGATAACGATCGAAAGCTCAAAATGCAGTGACACCTAACGATCAAATTTAGAATAATTTTTTGTAATTAGTGTACCATAACAATAGGTGGCGCCACTTGTCAGAGTGATCTATCTATATTTTAAGTTTATCTATGATACCTACAGGGTATTTCATGCAAGCAGGTACTAAGATACCAGATAATAACCTTTTCTGTTTTTATCGCCACAACATTGCACTCAAACATTGAATACTCTAGAAAGACAGAAAACAAAAATTGGGATTATGCGTTCACTGTTCATCGTGGGATTTTCCATCGGAAATATTCTGTTGGCGTCACGTGAAAAGGAGTTAGCTCGAAGAGATAATTCATTCAAGGGAATGTCGTTATTATTATTTGTTAGCCACTTCATTTTCTCCTGATAGAAACCAACCTTTCAGATGCAATGTTGCCATTTTAGTAGGTACCTGAACCTGATGTATTGCCTGACTACTTCGAAGGTGAAACTGTATAAAGGTTCGACGCTACCGCAAACGGGAGACGGTCGAATCAAAAGACAAATGTACGGGTATACAGGGTGGTTCGGATCGTAACCAAGAAATTTTAACTACGTATTCTACATCAAAAATAAGCCCTATTTTGTCATATAAACATATGTCGAGAAATGTTTCATCTCCGAGATACGGGGTGTTAATATTATAGGAAAAAAAAGGTTTTTTATTAATAACTTTCACACTGCTTGAAATATTTCCATGAAATTTGAGACAAAGGTTTTGAGCATCAAGGAGCACTTTTTGCATAATATCATTTCTTTTTTATTCCACCAGTGGCGTCCGTACTGCAGCGAGACTGAATATTTTCAGATAAAAAATTATTTTTTAAATCCTCATGTAATTTGGAGCAGATTCGTTTTCCTGACTTTGCTGTACGAGGCACTGTTTCCGGTTAAAAAAATAAAACACATTCTCATGCTGAAGAAATCGCTGTCGGATTTGTCGATGTGAAATATGTGTTCCTACTGTGAATTATGGTTCCTACTTCGAACATCTTCTTTAAATTAGTTTTGAGTGTGGTTGTTAATGCTTATTTCCTTTAGATACACGTTTCATTCACAAAAATAGTCTTATTATTAGTCTGTACCTACCAAATCTAATTTTGGCGATTTCTTCATGCATGAGAATGTGTTTTATTTTTTTAACCGGAAACGGTGCCTCGTACAGCAAAAAGTCAAGGAACCGACTTTGCTCCAAATTAAATAAGGATTCAAATAATAATTTTTATTGTCGAAAGAACCAGTGGCGTATCATTTTTTTCATCTGAAAATATTCAGTCTCGCTGCAGTACGGACGACACTGGTAGAATAGAATAGAAATTATATTAAGCAAAAAGTGCTCCGTGACGCTCAAAACCTATGTCCCAAATTTCATAAAAATATTTCAAGCAGTATGAAAGTTATTAATAAAAAACATTTTTTTTTCTATAATTTTACAACCCCGTATCTCGGAGAGGAAACTTTTCTCGACATATGTTTATATGACAAACTAAGGCGTATTTGTGATGTAGAATACGTGGTAAAAATTTCTTGGTTACGATCTGGACCACCCTGTTTAGGGTTTTTGTAACGCAAAAAAATGTTTTCGATATGTTGATCCCTGAAGTCTCCTGCGTCTGTTGAGCTGAAAAACAGGGCGATACGAAGGTCATCCTTGGTTTGTGGATTGTTCACTTGGAGAAATGCATTTCAGAATTTTTCGAAAAATCCTGAAGTGTCTTTTTGTTTTCTGCTCTGTTTCTTTGTTTCAGATATTATTTCGAAAGGGGGAAGAATAAAGAAATTTTTATATCGATGTAAAAGAAGCCCTTCAGTTTTAAAAGCTCATTCTGTAAACAAATTTGACATCACTACACTACTCACGGGGAGACAGGGTTTTTTTACTGAGGTTTTTCCCTAAGCTCTTGTATCATACTCCAAATTGTATGGTACCCCGTTACACTAACCTTTGCTAAAACTCATACATATGCTTTATTGTTTGATACCTAAAAATGTATTGCTGACATTCAAAAGAATATATATAATTCTAAAAACGTGATGTATTTCATTTTCCTTTTTTTTTCAATGATAAATGAATCAGAGAGAGTGGTGCTCTGGAGGAAACTTAAATTAGGAATGTATTAACTGCACAGGTGTAAGTTTATCCTACGAACAATTTGGCAGTCTGGAGAGTCAACAACTCTTTCAGGGTAGGTAAATGGACGCCATATGAAATTCTCGAGTTCGATAGATCGATGAGGAGACTGATGAATATGAATCGTAGCCTGCATCCTAGCTCTTCGATATACAAGGAACTTCACATACAAGGACCTTGTTGGTTTTCTGTATTTTCCAAAGCCAAACATGGCTCTATGGTTGGAGGCCATATTCGCAAACCGCTGACCGAGCTTAGTGTTTGTCTGGACGGACTACTGACAGCATTCCAGGTGGAACATTCTGCCATTAACATATGCATCAATCACCTGCTTGACAGGGACTGGACGGGAAGCTCAATAAAAATCCTAACGGACGTACGCTGCCATCAAATTTCTCGCAGCGAACTAATGCCATTCGGCACAGGTATTCGAATGATCTAACCTCTCTAATTTAAGAAATCACAACCTCAGCGTTTATTGGCCTGGAACCAACTATGGCAGTCGTTCCGGTCTGCGCCAGTAGCACAGGGCAATATTAGTACCTCCCGTAAACACACCATTCACTGGCTGAGACTGTCTAGATCTATGAATGAATTCAGGGTCATTGCAGACTCATCGAAACTCTTTTACACGAAAATCATCAATGAAACACTCGCTTTGCTAAGAGGAGGACCAAACCATTGAGCATATCCTCAATGACTGTCCAGCGGCAGTCAAGGTTCGCTCAGGTTGGATCTGGGGAAACTTATGAACTGCTTCTTCTCTGATATCATCTCTTTCCTTGGGAAGATGGCATTGGAGGTGGAGGTTAAGCTCTCTGAGCTTGTTTGTGTGCAATAATAGACCGCTTTGGTCGTGGTAGCAGGTCTGGGGGATCCGACCGACACGCCTAACAAACTGTTACTCTTCGATACAAAAGATATACTTTCCTCGAATGCAGGAAGGCAGGGGTTTCAAAATTTGCAATATCAACACAATACACAAAAGCTGGAAATGGAATATGATTATTGAAAAGTCACGACGCACTCTAGGGAATAGTAGCTCATCATGAAATTAGTTGTCAAAATCATTCTCTGCTTTTCTGAAGTTGGCTGAGCTGAAATCGGAAACGGGAGGATTTGGTTATCAAGATGGAGTTCTACATGACACAAGAATATTATATGGTATAGGAACAATATAATGCAAGTGGTCACCCCACCATCTTGCAGGGCTTGCCGTGATCGACGAAAACTCTTATGCACATTCTGTGCGTTTGAAGAATTCATAGTTATCTATTCATGGTTTAACTAATGAGAAAAATTGGACAACCCATCCTCGATTTATTATCTACAGAATCTCCTTTTTCCTTATCACTCAATTCCCTGAAATCTGGACGACAAATATGTCTCGTTCTCGCCATTACCATGATCCACTTGAAATATACTTCCTTTCGATTTTTTCTGAAACATTTCGTTGCGTGAACCAGGGCCCTGTTGCACCAAACAACTTTGCAACTTTTCATTTTGCACTTTGCATTTTATCAAATTTGCGAAGTGAAAATTAATTCTGTTGCAGAACACTTCCCCCAACACTTTGCATTTTTGATATTTCACTTTGCACTTTGCGTTCATCAATCATGTCAGTCGTTGTGACAGTAACCATGGTAATGATTTTCTCCTGAAACTTTCAAATAAATTCGTTCACAGATAACAGAATTCTTTGACGTGACATTTCGCAACTTTTTCGATTTTTGGTAATTATGAGCAAAAGAAATATGAAAAATGATAAGAAACTTGCTCTTTTAGAAAGAATTAAGGAAAGAAAATCAATTCTTTTTTCTAAGTTTACTGGGAATAAGTGTGGAAACGCAGAAAAAGAGATTGAATGGAAAAAAATTCATGAGTTTGCCCAATCGCTAGGACTGGCAGGCCGAGACCGTACTTGGACATTTACAAGGGACAATTTATTTGGTTTATGGAAAAGTCGAACATTGGTATAGTATAAATAGAGGTTTCATAATTTGATTTGATAAATTTTTCTTTCTGAAAGGCCAAACGCGATAATTCCCGAAAAACTGGAAGTAGTGGAGGAAAGGAAAAAATGTTGGATGAAGTTGATACTTCTATTTTGAGTATCATAGAAACTGAATCCTCAATTCTGGATGGGTTAGATATTCTAGAAAGTGATGGAACTGGCAATCTTGAGTAATAATATCAAATACGGTCTATAACTTTCCTACTGAATTGAGAATAGAATTTTCAGAGTTTTTCGAAGTAACTCGCCCTTTGTTTCCGAAATTGGGTCAACAAATTCCATAGTAGAGAACACTAAAACTAGAGAAGAGAACCCTTCTCTGTTGAGAAAACGAAAGAGGAAAGAAGAACCGAATAAGAACAAAAATGAGCAGGCATATGATGAAAAAGAATTCTTACATAAATTGAAGAGGGAATTATTGGAAATAGAAATATACAAGAACTCTTTGAAAGCAGCTGAACTGGAAAAAAAATTAGGATTATCACCTTCTAAATTTACAAAAAAATTTTCCACGAATAGTACTTGTGGCATAGCAGTACCGAAATTATTAGAATATGATACAGATTCAGAATGATAGATTTATTTTAGTGTTTTATAAAAAAATAAGGTACTCTACGTAACACGAATTCATATGTAGGTACTGGAATAAAGAATACGGGAAGAATTGTAGTTTTCGACTTTCAGTCTACTATCGAAAAAACTGTAAAAGTTCATTGACCCGTCCTTGTGTTGAAGACTCAAAATCACTTATAGAGTGTTCATTATTTCCACTGAAATCTTCATCATGATAATTGGTTTCTTCATCATGAATTAAATTCACATCTTCTCTATCGATGACCCTTGCCACATTATGTAAGATGCAGCAAGCTAAAACGATTTTAGCTGCTTTTTCAGGCTGAACTCTTAAATGGTTCAGGCATGGGAATTTCTCCTTGAGAATTCCGTAGGTGTCCTCTATCAGTCGTCGAGTTTGCTTATGATGTATGTTGAATCTCATTTCAATCATATCATCAGGGTTTCTACGTCTGGGAGGGATGAGCCAATTTTTAGTTGGATAAGCACTATCACCCAGAATAACAGCACCAGGAAAGGGGCGCCATCCTTCTTCTAATTTCCTGTACAATGCTGTGTTTCTGAGAAATCGAGAATCATGCACACTTCCTGGCCAACTAGCGTTCACGGAATAAAAATAATAATTTGGCCAACAAACCATCATGGTGTTTAAAGAATGATTTCCATGACGGTCAACATAATTTTCTTCATGGTTATGTGGGGCGTCTATTGGTATCAGTGTCCCATCTACACATCCACAGACAGAGCAATGTCATTTGTATTTGTAGATGGCCAGCATACCGTGGATTGCAACATTATATTGACAACAGCATTCACTACCTTATGGACTGTTCGACATACTGTGCTTTTATCAACACCATGCATTGATGCTACGCCGTGAAACTGAGAACCATTTCCGAGCCAATGTAAAGTTATCAGCAACTGCTGCTTAGCATCAAGGAACTGGTTCCTGCCATTTCTAGTTTCGATTTGTTCTCCTATCCTCTGAAGAATGAATTCTGTTTGTGTTTTTGTCAAACGAAAGGCTACTTTGAACGAAAATTCATCATTCAATTCAAAATTTCTTCGTATTTTATATACTTTCCGTTTTCTAGGGACATTTCCACTATTTCCAACCTGTTCTGAGTCACTTTCATCGCTCGAAAATAAAATTTCACGGATCATATTAAGAATATCACAATTTGCAAAGAGCTTCGATCACCTTTGGTTCAATTTGACAAATTTGTCCTATCTGACATTTGACTTGAAAAGTTCATCTTTTGGTGCAACAGAATACGATCATTTCTGCGAAGTGCTTCTCACTTTGCACTTGACTTTTCACTTTGCACTTTTCGATTCTGAATGCTTTTCGTGCAACGTAATTCATTTGAAAAGTGAAAAGTGCAAAGTGAAAAGTTGCAAAGTAGTTTGGTGCAATAGGCCCCTGGTCCTGACAATAACGAACACAACAACACTAAAATCATCCCATTTGGTGCAGTCGTTTGAACTTACATAGTTTCCACAGATTGTCTTTTATTTATATAGATATAGAGAGACACAATGCGAATTACCTACTTCCATCGGAGAGAGTTTATGGTATAGACAAATAACCAGAGCTCTCATTTGTACCTCCGAAGACCAAAGCAGTTGTTGAGAATGACAAAACTCGACTATATTGCAATTAGGCTTTTCCAACAACTTGGCATATCCACGCTGCCGAAAATAATGTGGTAGTGAACGGAGAACAGAAAAGTGAAAAAGGACTAAGGATCAATGTTCGAACTCCATATCCAGGGCATCAGAGATCAAAGGTGAACGTCATTGAAGTACGTAGGACGTACTCAGAGTCGAAAAGTCGCTAAGCCGAACTCACTCATAATGTGTGAGTGCCAGAGGAAACTCAACGAACTAAAAACAGATTAAATGATTTTCACTGAAATGAGTTAATAAACCACGACACGTGCTTCTCTATCACAATAGCATCTTCAGGTGGGTAAAATTGAACTATGTCGCGGTTTGATAACTCATCTTTGTGAAAATCATATATATATCATGTTTTTAGTGCGATTATAGATTTTCATCAAGTAGCGACCAAATAAATTCAATGAAATTAGGCAAGAATAACAAGTTTCAGCTAGGTTCCTGGTCCCTCGGGAACCGAAGGAAATGAAGAGGCAAATACACTTGCCAGGAAAGGAGCACAAACTCCTTTCATTGGCTGGAACGAATTCTCGGAAGGAATCTTCCGAGGACTGGAACACTCCAAAAAGTTCCTGGGGAACACTGAGAGATCTAAGAAGTATCTGAATCTAAGCAAGAATATGCTATATTATGTTCTTACTATATTCCTTATTACAGGGCGTTGCTCCTCAGGAAGTAAGTTATGAAAATTGGTCTATAAGAAACCGACGAGTGTAGTTTCTGTAGGGAGGAGGATTTAACTCCAGATCACCTGGTGACAGAATGGCATTGCCATCCCAGATACCGGAGTTCAATAGAAATTTGAAACTGGACGATCTTAAGGTCGCAGTGCAACGCAACTTCTTCGAAAAACAATGCTGCTTCCGGTATACGGACGGAGTATTATTCAGGACGCAATAGTGTATGGCCCAAAGACAATGTATGGACGCAGGTAGGTTTTTTTTATAATTGTATGGGCTACAGGAGGGTTAATTATATTCTTTTTATTGGTTTCACTCTTTAATCGGCAACACACAATTTTGATACAACCTTACGTCTTCAATATTAAATTCGTCGTAACTTCTTTTAAATAACGGTCGCGTTTCGACGATGTTATTTTTGAACCCTTTTCAACAAATTTTTGAAGAACTGTATACTAACGTCTTTTCCATTTCCGTCTAAATTGACAACCTTCTAGCCTACCTATTCTATATAGGTATCACACCTAACAATAGGAATAACAATAGAACAACAACAACAATAACAATAACGTAATAAGAATAATGAAAATAGCTTCCTACATTCGGCCATCCTACACTGAATCCGACTAGGATTCACTTTGATTTTTAAACCAAGACTCCATGTATTCCGCACATATGGAAGTACGATTTGGTCCTTCATGATAATGTACCTTCATCACGTCATACCTACCATTAGACCTTTGCGATTTCATGAGGTCCTAGGCATTTTTTTGCGAATTTTAATGCCTGCTTCAAATTTTGTTCTCTTGATAGCTATCAAACCTCCCATGTTATGAAGTCTTGGTTTCCTTCTTCTCGGATTGTGAGTTTTTCTGTTTATCTCCGGTACATCTGAAATATATTTTTTGCACTCTGATCCGAGTATTTCTCTGGATTCATTACGTCCCTGTATCATAGCCTTTTCTAGTAATTCTTGCTGTTCTGATATTTTCTCTGGAGCTGTAAAATCATTTCTTCGTAGTGTTTCGTCTTAAGTTTCTCATCTTGTAGTTTCTGGATACATTCATTAGAATATGTTTCAGTTTCTTCCTTCCTGTTATTCCTCCAATCATCGTTCGTATTGTATCCTTCTAATACTTTCTCCAACGTTTCATCTTTCTTCAAATTACTCTTACCTTCAGTACCAATATTGTCATCCTTTTCCTCTTTGTTTAGCTTCAACTCGAAATTTTTCTTCTCTTTCTTGAAAACGACAACTTCATCGTCTCTAAGGATAACATCTGCTCGATGCAAAATATCATTTCCAACGATCGCGTTGAGATTCAATGCTATTTTGGGAATGACATAAATTCCTTAGTATAGTTCTTCACCGTTGATACCTCTCAAAATTACAGATTCTTTATCCAAATTCACATCCTTGAAATATGTATCATACACGTCTTGTCGTATTGCAGTAATATCACTTCCTGTATCCAAAAGTGCCATCAACTGAATATCCGCTATACACATTCTTCATTCATTCATTCATTCATTCATTGCTGTATCCCGTTGCCGGGAATTAATCTACAAAAAAAAAAAAGGGAAAAAACAAAAGGAAAAAGAGAAGTGCGAACAGACTTATAATTTTTCAGGGCTAATTGCTGTGACTGTAGAGACACAACCGTGACCTACAGATCCTACCACACTCCGGGCATGGATAGTCACCAACCAGATCTGGCCGGCGATGAATCCTTCTCGAGTCTCCATTATAAGTGTGTACGAAAGACCTACACTGTGACCTGTCTAACGCTAGTTGTTCCCAGTTATGATTGGCATTAACTGATTTTAGGGATTGATGTAGTGTATCTTTAAACCGCTTATACTGGCCTCCTGGTTTCCGGGCCCCTCAGTAAATTCGCAATATAGAGCTATTGTTGTGTTATTTCAAATGGAACGCTCTATATATTTTGCTTAAATCGGATTGCTCAATGATTTTGAGAAATGCTTTGCTCAGAAACATCTCTTCTATTATCGATTATGTTTAAATATTGGATTTTCTCGAAAATTCAAAGAGCTTGTACCATCTCCCTCGTTCAACTTTTTTAGTGATGTATCATAAAGAAAATTACCAATTATATCGAAACAAGTAACATTTCATGAAGAATTATCCAAAACAGAGTCTTTTGAAGGCCTCGAGTCAACATATTTTGAAATTGTAACCATATTTTTGTCAAGACGTGATGAATCTACAGAATGAAGTTAATAATATAGATACATACTCGGATATATATGATTGATATACAGAAGATTGATTGGTAAATTCCCAAAAGCTATGATGAACGGCGGACACTATGATGGACGCATGATGAAAGGAGAAAGACAAAAGTTAATTTAAGTATTTTCGCATGCAGTATTATCATTCAAAATAAATGATGATTCTTATAATCAACAAATCAGGTGCAATTGAAATTTTTATTTTGGTCTTCGAAAATAACACATATTGATTAAACTTCTACTATCCAAAATAAATAGGTACATAGATAAAATATATCTATATACAGGATATCTGTAAACAAATGCGAAGGACTAAGGGAGATGGTTCCTAAATGAAAATAGGCGGGGGTAGTTCCTATAAATTTTTTTCCAAATCGACAGCCCTTCCAAGATACAGCCTTTGGAAGGCGATGACGAGTTTACAGTTTTTAATTTTTTTACAGGTTCTAAAAAACACTGAGTCATGAAACTATACATATTATGAGTAGATTGGTACCAGTTTCAACTTCGGCAAGCTCGTAGTTCAGGCGGTAACTTGCTATTCATTTTTTAATGTGTCTCTCCCTTAAATTCAAAAATTTCTGTTAAAATGTTGAAATTTGAGTTATTATGCCATTGTCATAGAAGTGATTTCGGGCCGATTCACCTTAAAAAAACATAATAAAATGAATTTCGTGAATACCGAGGCTAAAAACCACTATTCTTCGCTATAAAAAATCAATATTATTCCAATAATATGCCGACTTAATTAATGCTACGTTGCTATTACTATAAGGCCCGGTTGTTCAATTCAGGATTAGGCCGAGATTTAAGATGATCCTAGATTTACCTGACTGAAATGAACTGAAATGTCAAAATCAATCTAGGATAAACTTTAATCCCGAATTGAACAACTGGGCCTATTCATGTAGAGTTTCGGATTTTGCAGGAATCTACTATTTTTTCTTCAAAACAACAACTACGCTGAAGGAAATGTGTCTCCCGTTTGAATTCAAAAATTTCTGTAAAAAAAATGAAATTTGAGTTATTATGCTATTGTCATAGAAGTATACGAAACTAGCAGGTCGGGGGATCCAAGATTTTGGGCCGATTCACCTTGAAAAAACATAATAAAATGAATTTCGTGAATACCGAGGCTACAAACCACTATTCTCCGCTATAAAAAAATTAGTATTACTCCAATGATATACCGACTTAATGAATGCTACGTTGCTATTACTATAATGACGGTTGTTTAGTTCAGGATTAGGCCGAGATTTCAGATAATCCTAGATTAACCTGACAGAACTGAACTGAAATGTCAAAATCAATCTAGAATAAACTTTAATCCCGGACTGAACAAGGGGGCCTATTCATGTAGAGTTCGGATTTTGCGAGAATCTACTACTTTTTCTTCAAAACAACAACTGCGCTGAAGGAAATGTGATTGACTGTAAGCGACACATAATATCAACCATTAAAATACCTAAAGTTGCAGATTTTCGAACCATTTTTCTAAATATCAGGGCCAGTTTGTGAAAAAGGATATCGATTTCAAATTATATTGAACTAAGATTATTGTTTTATCTCCCCTAATTGAAATTATTTTAAGTAGTTAATCGATAACTATAACCTAAGTAAATGTAAATTAAAACAATTATTTTTTCTACATGATTTTTAATACTCAGAATGAACAGGGGTGACAATATGGGAGAAAAACGCTATCCTTAATCACAAATTGGCCTAGTGATTGTAAAAATGCTACAAATTTAACTATTTTAAAATTTGTAGCATTTTTTCTCTTGATTCTGAAATGAAAATTATTAGAATTATTGGATTCTGTTAATGTTGTTTTTGCAGCATCCTGAAGAAGACGGCGAGAGTCGTCGAAACGTCGATGTAAAATAAAAGAGATTTCAAAAATTGAGCTGTTATTCCCTGAACCTCACATTTTCATTAGAACACTACAGCGAGAGCACCATTCATTTATTTATATATATATAGTTATAAAGTGTTAATACCACCTCCAAAGTAGTAACTCGTTTGACGCTCTCACCTCATATATACGCTGTCACCTCCGAAATCGGAGGTGACAACGGTTTGCCTTGTTTTTTAGCTTGTTAGATTCAGGAGGCTTCAAGGACCAACATGTCAAAAAATTGTTTCGAGGTCACAACGCACCCCGTTTATGTACTGAACAATCTTTTAGTTCGAGTGTATATCACTGGCGCTAGTGTGCTGAACTGTATATCGAAGAATTGCTCTGAAGACTCTTTGCTTGTTAGCGACGTTAGCACCTCCGAAAATGGCAACGCTGTATTGTCCAAGCAGATGTAGACAGGCAGAATATCAGTATACGGAGGTATTAACTGAAGAGAGGCGCAGGGCGTTATTTCCTCCATTATTGCAATCCAGGCGGCATATCTCAAAGATTTTTTATCGCATTCTTCTGTAGAGGAAAGAATCACGTGAAAGAAAATCTCTCGAATGGGATTATGACTGTTTATATTTCATCGTGGGTATCTATGAATCCGTTGAACTTCTTTCATCTTCAGCTAGCACTATAATTCTGAATTTGGCGAACTATTTCATTACCTATCTGAAAACAAATCGATTTGAGTCTCGTCCATAATAATATTCCTTCCCTCTATGGAAATAATCTATTATATGGAAAATCTCCAAGAAGGATCTCTTCCTGAGGTTCTTTTCATACTCAAGTATTTTAGTTGAAATGAAAGATGAAAAGAACCTCAAGAAGAGATCCTTCTTGGAGATGTTCCATATAAACGTCAGGGAGAACAGTATGAATTACAGGACGGATATACAGAACCTAAATAACATCTACACTTATTTGTTCACGTTCTATAGGGGTGAGGAGCATAGTGTCGGGATTGCCCCCTCTGGTCCGAGTGGCGTCGGATCGGGAGTGGCGCCCTCTGCGCCATCCGTCGTGAGTGCTTAGATGGCGCTGTGTGTTTTGACATTGTGAGAATTGAGACGTAGAGAAGAAATTGACGTTTGTGACGGTGCGTTGTGGAGAATGACATGCTCCACAATGTATCTGTCACCTTAAACATTGGACCGTCGTGAGTGCTTAGGTGGCGTTATGTGTTTGATATTTTAGATTTGTTACGTGTAGAAGAAATTGACATTTGTGACGGTGCGTTGTGGAGAATGACATGCTCCACAATGTATCCGTCTCCTTACACATTGTGCAGGATATTTGAGAACATGATTTAATGAAAAATACATTTTTAGTGTGTTTTTGACGTTGTTGAGACTTGGGACAGGCAAGAAGAAGAATTTGACTTTTGTGACAGTGAATTGTGGAGAATGACATGCTCCGCAATGTATCTGTCACCTTTGACATTATGAACATGATTTGATGAAAAATTATTTTACCTATGTATTTGTCCAAGCCTGAAAAATATTAGATATTATGTGTTGGTTGTTTTCGTATGTTTAATGTACCAAAATTTTGCACTGTTGTATCTCACATAGCCTAATCGCTATGTCAGAAGATTCCTCACCAGCAGCTGAGAAATGCTTTGATCCTCGTGATCCGGCATAATCATGCGCCTACCCAGAATGGATATATATATATATATATATATATATATATATATATATATATATATATATATATATATATATATATATATATATATATATATATATATATATATATATATATATATATATATATATATATATATATATATATATATATATATATATATATATATATATATATATATATATATATATATTAGACTGATTCAAAAAAATCGACTTTCTTTTTTTTCGAGGAACACACCCCTCATTATCTTCAGGGCACTGAAAAATGACGTCTGTGGAAATATTAGTCAAAAATCTAATTATTTAGAGGTCGCTCATGGAGGATTTCTATTTTCCCTACTAATAGCAGGGAAAAAAAATGTATTTCTAGTTGAAAAATTCCAGTTCGCAAACCAATGGACGGATTCCATTGAGCGATATATTTTTATGTAGGGAGTTAGGTGCTCTACAAAAACTGTCTCATATAATTTTTCCATAAAACGGCTTTTCGAAAAGTTATTAGAGCTTGAAATGAAATTTTTGTCGAAGTAGCTGTTTTTACTCGGATATTGGGGAGAAATTATTGGAATTTACTTTGAAAATCAGAATAAAGTTCTGGAAAGATACAATTAATATGATTCTAAGTAGATTCAAATAATTTATAACATCCTAAAATAGTCAACATCAACAATTGTTAGAGAGTTAGAAATTTATACTCTTCAGAATCGAATTATTCAGCATCTATTATTTCTCATTCACTTGGGTCAGAAAGAATGATTGGTTTTGTGCCCTCTTTCAGATTAGTGTTTGTTCTTAAACCCAGTACTTGTCTTCAGTTTCAGTCATAATACAATTTTGTGTATTCATTATTTTTATAAATCCAAAATAGCCGCTGTCACAAAATAGGTAGTGAACTATCAATTTTTCAACAAATGTCTCGATATTTGTGGGATTGGTAGGTTTAATGATATTAGAAATAAGTCGCATATAGAAAGCATTTATTCGGTTGTGAAAAATAATATTGGTGTTGGTATATTCAACATCTATAATACATAATATGTTCTAAACAGATAATTTCAATTTTTTTGTTGCAATCCGGAAAACGATGACGATGCTCGTTTATCAATTGTAAAAGAAACTGTAACTGTTTATTCTTCATTCTTCTTTTAGTAGTTATTGCATTCTTCAATTAAACCAATAACTCGCTCCGCTGAATTGTAAACAACAGAAAGATCCTATCATCTATATGTTACTTTCACTACATAATGTCTTCTCCAATGAAATCATATAGCGAGAATTTTGTGAATGCGGCCATTTTGGGTTTGCAAAAATAATGAATACACAAAATTGTATTATGGATGAAACTGAAGACAAGTACCGAGTTTAAGATCAAACATTAATCTGAAAGAGGGCACAAAACCAATCATTCTTTCTGACCCAAGTGAATGAGAAATAAGAGATGCTAAATAATTTGATTCTGAAGAGTATGAAACACTAACACCCTAACAATTGTTGAGGTTGACAATTTGGGGATGTCATAAATGATTTAAATCTAAATGAAATCATATCAATTGTAACTTTCGAGAACGATTTCCTGATTTTCAAAGTAAATTCCAATAATTTCTCCCCGATATCCGAGTAAAAAGAGCTACTTCGACAAAAATTTAATTTCAAGCTCTAATAACTTTTCGAAAAGCCGTTTTATGGAAAAATTGTAAGTGGCAGTTTTTGTAGAGCACCTAACTCCCTACATAAAAATATATCGCTCAATGGAATCCGTCCACTGGTTTCCGAACTGGAATTTCTTAACTAGAAATAAATTTTTTTCCCCTGCTATTAGTAGGGAAAATAGAAATCCTCGATGAGCGACCTCTAAATAATAAGATTTTTGACTAAGATTTTCATTTTTCAGTGCCCTGAAGATAATAAGGGGTGTGTTTCTCGAAAAAAAAGAAAGTCGATTTTTTTGAATCAGTCTAAATATATATATATATATATATATATATATATATATATATATATATATATATATATATATATATATATATATATATATATATATATATATATATATATATATATATATATATATATATATATATATATATATATATATATATATATTTTTTAATAATCACCATTCTGGGTAGGCGCATGATTATGCCGGATCACGAGGATCAAAGCATTTCTCAGCTGCTGGTGAGGAATCTTCTGACTATTCTTGTAGTCCAGAGAATGACTTCTCTTTGTGCCACATCGATTAGGCTTTCATCAAGTCCGAGCTGCGTAGTGTGTTGGGTCAGGTGCATTTCAACAAGTCCATTGGTTGTGATGACGAGCGGAAGGATCGAAGTACAGGTAAGTTGGTGAATCTCTTTTAGTTCAAAAGCCAGGTCATGATATTTGACTATTTTCTCAGTGTAAGCTTTCTCAGCGTTGTCATCCGCTGGAACCGTGATGTCAATGATTGTTGCCGTCTTTTCTTTTTTGTCAAAGATGACTATGTCTGGGCGGTTGTGTAAGACTGATCGATCAGTAATTAGTGGATGATCCCAGTAGAGCTTCAGGTTTTCATTCTCTAGCAGAGTTTGTGGTGAGTATTCATGAATTTTTTTATGATATTTTAATAATCCATGTTTTATGGCAATTGCCTGGTGGTAAACATTTGCCATGGCATTGTGACGATCCGTGTATTCTTTGGGAGCGAGAGTTGCACAAGAGGAAGTGACATGCTGGATCGTTTCTACGGATTGTGAGCATTTGCGACATCTGTCTGTTGGCAAGTTCTTTTTCACTATATTTTTCAGGTAGGCTCTCGTAGGTATTACCTGGTCTTGGATGGCTGCAAGTCTGCCTTCCGTCTCTGGAGAAAGATAACCGGCTTTCAGGTAAGAAACAGACTTTTCTTTGTTGATCTTATTCCATTTCAGGGCAGTGGGATATCTTCCATGAAGGGCTTTACCATGCCATTCCCGAGTGATTTCCTCGATGTTTGAGGTTTCTACTGGGTCTATTCTCGATGCCAGGTTCAGGGCTGTTATGTTGTGGTCTTCTTCGGCTATAGCTTGATAGAAAGGTGAGTTTTTTGATTGAAAATACTCTCTCATCTGTTTGACTACAGTGTGATGCATGTGCTCAATTTTCTGTAGGCCTCTTCCTCCTTCATTTCTTGGCATGTATAATCTTGTGACTGATGCATGAGGGTGGTGCATTCCATACCTGGTGAGGAGTACCCTAATTTGTGTGTCTAGAGCTCTTAGTTCCGTAGTTGACCATTTGATGACGCCGAAGGAATAAGCAAGACAGGGCATCGCCCAAGCCTTAATTGCTGTGAACGTTGATTTTGCATTAAGTTTGCTTTGCAATACTTTTTTTACCCTTTCAATGACCTTGGTTTTAAAGGCATCTCTTGCTTCAGCTGTTTTAATTTCAAGCCCTTGTTGGATTCCCAGGTATTTGTAGGTTTCCTCTGGTCCCATCCTCTGTATTTGTAAGCCCTGCTGTATAAGCATGGCTTCTTCCTCCACTAGTTTTCCTCTCTTTACATGCAGCACCGCACACTTATCCAAGCCCATCTCCATCTTCACAGTTTCTGTGAAGGATGTCACGATTCTAAGCTGTCTTCGAAGTTGATCTTCATTTGCTGCGTACAATTTGAGGTCATCGATGTAGAGCTGATGATTGATTTTTGTGTTGTTTGTTTTTTTGAGGATGTAGCCGTACTTGGTGTTATTAAGTAATTTGCTCAAGAAGTTTATTGCGAGGCAGAACCAGAGTGTGCTTAATTTGTCTCCTTGGAAAAGCCCTCTTCTGATCTTGATTTCAGCCGTTGTATATTCACCTGTATTCGTATTCAGGTGTAGTCTTGTTCTCCATGTCAGCATAAGATATTTGAGGAGATTGATTATCGCCTCCGATACTCCATATAATCTTAAAGTTTTTAGCAGCCATGAATGTGGTATGGAATCGAAGGCTTTTCTATAATCAATCCATGCCATCGATATATTACGTTGTTTCTTTTTCGCTTGTTTGGTGATGAGCGAATCAACAATAAGCAACTCCTTGCTACCCTTTGCATCTTTTAGGCATCCATTTTGTTCACGTGCTAGAATTTTGTTTTTTCCAACATGTTTCCAGATTATTTGGGTTATCACTCCTGTCAGGATTTTATATACGACAGGTAAGCAGGTAATTGGCCTATAATCTTTGGGATTATTGTTTTTCGGCCCCTTCGGAATCATGTGAGTTATGCCAAGTGTTAGGGTGTTCGGTAATTGAGATGGATTCACCAAGGCCTGCTGAAATAACTTTGCTATCTTTTTGTGTGTGGAGCTGAAGTGCTTCCACCAGTAATTATGGAGCCCATCGGGTCCCGGCGCAGACCAGTTGCATGTTTTTTTTAATGTTGCTCTAACATCATCCTCAGTGATGGTAACCTGATCCATGACATAATTTTTTGATTCCTCCTCTGCTTCCCGTATCCAAGACGCCCTATCATCATGCTCTCCCTTGTCGCTCCAGATTTCTTCCCATGTTGTGCGCATTTCATCGGGTTTTGGGAAATCCTCTTCAGCTGTAGTTGTTTCCTCTAGTTGTCGGTAGAACAGTTTTTGGTTTTTATAGTACAACTGGTTATTCTTGTACCTTTTTACCCTTTCATTATATCGTTTCACCCTATTCCCTAATGCTTGTGCTTTTTGTTTCAGGGTGTCATATATTACCATAAGTTTTTGCTTGAAGGGTCCATCTCTACCTCTTACATTGTGTTCTGATGCTATGCATGAGATCTTTTTAGTTGTTTTTCTGGATGGCGAGTTGGAGTTCAGGTAAGTATGTAGCACTCCTATTTTTGATCGTATACTCTCTATTTTTTTTTCCAGGCGGATCTTCCATGGTGGTGCCCTGTTCTCTCGTATTCGGCTTTTGGTAACAATTAGCCTCACGTTATTTTCTTCGCACACAGTTGCAGCCCCGGCATAAACATAGTCAGTGACTTGCTCGATGTTGAGATTGTCTGGCATGATTTTTTTCATTATTTCATTTGTCCTTCTAACACTTTCCAATATCTTCAGTGATCCTTTGAGTCTTGGTATTCTTGGCCTCTCGTGAGGATTGATCTTGGCATACATCTGTATGAACCTTCTGAGAACTTTCTCTGTTTTCCTGTACTCAAGTGTCGCTTGAACCTGTTGTTCGGGGTTCGCTTCCTCAGTGATGGTAGCGCCATGAGTTGGGACTGGGGCGTATGGTCTCACGCTTTTTCTGATGGATTCGAGTTCGACGCTTGAGAATTTTTCATTTTCCAATATCCATCTAACCCTATTTGCCAGCAGATTCGGATATGAGAGCCTACTCGGATTGATCTCATTCCAAGTGGTGGTCAGGATTTGTCGATACGTTCTTTGTTCCGTATTTTGTTGGCGTAGTTCCTCAGCAATAAAATGAACTCGTATAATGAGGATATTCTCTTCCTCCGTCCAACGTGTTCTTCCATGTGTTGTCTGAGGTTCAGCGGGACGGTTTCTTATTCCGTCCAAACTGATACTTCTCCTGACTCTTCTGATGTTCCTGATGCTATGGCTTACGGTGCCATCTCGGGGGGCTGCGCCGCTTGCCCCACAGCTGACCCCAACAGGCTCTACCTCCAGACGGCTCCGAAGAGGGCCAGCCAGGCCAGATATATATATATATATATATATATATATATATTTATATATATATATATATATATATATATATATATATATATATATATATATTGTTATGATTCCTTTTATTTGATTTTTCGTTAGAAATGAAAATGAATTTTAGAATCAATTAAATGATAAAATTAAATTTTGAAATTCCCCGTAGACTCTATCACTATTGAGGATTCAAGAAAAATGAAAAATTTATATATATTAATATAACATTTAATGCCATTAAAAATAATCTCAATTCAAAATCTCGAAATATTCTAATTAAATTCCTATAATTAATTAAATCTAATTCTATATGAAAAGGAAAACTACACTTACATCTATGTTACTGACTAATCTATGGTCCAATATCCACGAATTCAAATGTAGGTTATGTTTGTCTTTAAAGTTTATTTCACACCAAAATGCTCTTTGGCTTCTTGTTGTCTGGATATGTTGCTTTCAGCTATTATTTCTAGGTCCTTCCACCGTTGAATTGGTTGCTCAGGATCACAATGAATGTTACTTTCATGAAAGTAATTCAACAACCAGTAGTATACTTCCAAATATATAAATATTATCGTCTTGATGTGGTAATACCTTCTGTTTCTACTTCAACTGAGTTTTTTGGCTTCAATATCCAATTATTCAAACGATTTGTACCTTTTACAATTTCTGCAATGCTTCTTTCTACTCTCGATCTTCATATCTCCTTCTTTTTTTTTTTTGTTTCCATGGTTTCCATCCCCTCACTTTCCTACACTCTTGATTTCCTAATTTTCAACTTATCTATTCATAGACACTATTCACAAATTTTATAATCTAAATTTTTCATTTTCAGTTATTGGCCTCAATAGATATTGGATATGAATTTTGAATATCAGTATAAAAATATGTACTTCAACTTGAATATATAAGTAATATATCATAATGTATCCTTTTCAAATGTTATTTGGAATTTTATATTGAACGTAATACTTTGAACCATAACAATTCCCCTAAAATTTGTTGATATTTGAATAAATTAAAATTATGCAAATAGAAACTAATTTTATGAACCTTCCTGATTCATATCCTTTTATATTCAAAAATGCTTTCTATATTATATATTCCTTTAATTGCACCAGTATTCAAATCTTTCAATAGATAACTGTTCACAGTTTGTTTCAACTCTATATGGTCCATCAAATGGAAATAAGAATTTAGCACATCTATCTTCTCTTCTGTTAGATACCCTCAATGTTTTAACTATTACTAAATCTCCTTTTTTGAATTTTGTTTTCTTTTTATTTCTTCTTTTCATTTTCTTCAAAAATTTAGTTGCATTCATTTCCATTCTTCTATTGACTTCATTCACAATCTCTTGATATTGTCTGTTGTTTTCAAATTCCCATTTCCTTTCAGGTAATTCATTTTTCATCAATACTATTGGACATTCTTCAGTATTCGTATTCGGCACACAATTCATGAATTTCCCTACTTTATGTAAATTATTTTCCCATTCTGTGTGGTCATCAGGATTTATAATTCTCAAAAATTTTATTACTTCTCGTATATATCTCTCTGCTGGATTAGCAGCTGGATGTCGAATACTTGTAAATCTTAATTGTATATCATTTTCACTGCAAAACCTTTCAAATCTTTCATTTCTGAAATATGTGGCATTATCAAGTATACAAGCCTTAACTGCTCCCAACTCGTCCATATATTGTCTGAATTTTCTTTTTATTTCTTCACAATTTGTTCTTTTACATGGATACAATTTAACGTACTTCGAAAAAATATCCAAAATCACTAAAATATGTCTATTTTCACTTTTGTTTGGTATCAGATCACTCAGAAAATCAATTGCTACTAAATCTAATGGATTATTTGCTGTTTTTGTTTTTGTTTGATTAGTATTTGTTCTATTTTTGTTCTTGCTTAATTGACATATTCTACATGTAGATGTTATTTCCTTCGCTAATCTTTGGTCATGCTTTGTGATGTAGTTTTCTCTGAATAACAACCATAACTTCCTTGATCCAATATGTCCATATTCCTCATGTAGATATTTTAAAATTCTTCTGCATAAGTCTTCTGTAATAACATACAATTCTTTATTTTGTTCTTTCTTTAAATATATTTCATTTTTCAATTGGGATTTTTGTTTTTCTTTATCTTCCAATTGTTGCTGTGACTCAATAATCATATCTGAAGAAAAAATTCCATCTGCATCTTTCATTACATTAATCCCTATATATTTTTGATTAACCTTTTTCTTCTCTTGATAATATATCTGGAATCACATTTGATTTTCCTGGTATATGTCGAATTTCAAAATCATACTCTTGTAGTAATAGGGCCCATCTATGTATTCTGCTATTTCCAAATCTATTCTTCAATATGTTTGTGAGTGCTGAATGATCTGTTTCTATATAGGGGAGAGTTCCTTTGAATTGGACGGCCCATGAACCGGACGCTACAGTTTTTTAAAACACTCGATGGTGATTTGGCATCCTTTACGTAAATCCCATTTTCGCAACAAGGCGCGAGCCACAGGGTCAGCCATTTTACAAGAGATCTCGATCGATGTTGCGAAAATGGGATTTACGTAAGGGATGCTAAATTGCTATCGAGTGTACTAGAAAACTGTAGCGTCCGGTTCATGGGCTGTCCAGTTCAAAGAAACTCTCCCCTAGAATTTATCACAGAGTAAATAAAATCTCAATTTTTTTATACAAAATATGATACTTGCTAATTCTAATTCGGATACACTATAATTTTTCTCATATGGTTTTGTGATTCTTGGAATAAAACATATTGGGACCTCCTTATCTTGATATTTTTGAAATAACACACCTGCAAATTTTTCTTTTGATGCATCCGTTTTCAATATAAAAGGATAGTCATAATTTGGATGAAATACTTTCAATTGTTGAGTTAATGTTTGTTTAATTCTTCAAATGCCATGTTTCTTTCATCATTCCATTTCCATTTTACACCTTTCTTTAAAAGTTCTATCAATTTTATTTCCTTCTGACTTAAATCTGGAACCAATCTTTTGAAATAATTAATCATTCCCAAAAATCCCCTTAACGTTTTCAATCCATCCACTATATACAAATGTTGCGGACTCGGTAATGAGAAATATAGAAGTAGGAGAAAGATCAGCACTAAGAATTATAACTCGACTGAGACACCCACTTAATAAACTCCACAACCCATCAAATGAACTATTATATGAAAAAGCCAACATACAGCCAATCAAGGAGAGACTAGAGAAACTGAATAGAAGATTTGCACAAAGATTGAAAGAAATAGAGGATGTTGAAATCATGTTCCACAAGGACCCCCCGGTAACTAACCCACACAGAAAATTTCCAACTCGAAGTGTGATGGACAGACTATCTGAGCTGCAGTGAAGAAACTGAAATAGAATGAATTTTTTTTTTTTTGTATTTTTGTAATTCACTAGGCTGAAGGACTTCGGTCGATGGCCAATAAAGTACAGTTATTATTATTATTATTATATTCTTGAATTGCTTTTATCTTGTCATCGTCCATTTCAAGTCCCTCTTGATCTACTTTATATCCTAAATATGTGATTTGCTCTTGATAAAATTTACATTTTTCCAAATTAATTTTTAATCCTGCCTCTTCTAATTCCTTCAATACAATTTCAATATGTTTCAAATGTTCCACTTCATTATCTGAGAAAACCAATATATCGTCCACATAATGTAAGATAAAATCTTCATATTTGTCAAAAATCTGATGTAGTGCTCGAACTAATGCTGAACATGCACTCTGTAAACCAAATGGCACTACTATAAATAACTCCATCAATGGAAAATCCTGTGTAATCTCTATAATTTTCTGCTAATGGAATTAACCAAAAACTATGCTTCAAATCTATTTTAGAGAAAATTTTTGGGTTTTGTAATTCTTCCAAAAATTGCTTCAATATTCATTGGTGCTTCGTATTGTGGTACTGTATACTTGTTAATATTTCTTGCATCTAAACATAAACGTAATTCTCCATTACTCTTCTTCACTACTACTATTGGATTGATGTATCTTGTTCTACTTTTTTCTATAATTCCATTCTCCAGCATCTCATTAATTTCCTCGGCTACTTCTTTTCTGTATCGATATGGTATTGGATAATTCTTTGATTTGAAATTTTCAATTCCTTTTACTTCCAATTTATGAACATAACTTTTTGCTTTTCATTCCGGAGTCAGACTCACATCTGTACAGATTAAATCTGCTCTCTTGATATCTTTGTGCGAATTGTGTACGAACTTAAGTGATTAAAATTGTGAAAATTGAAGATTTTCGCGTACTAACACGAAATCTCAATCCCCATCAAGAAAAAATTCGTTTTCCACCAATATCTCCGCGTTTACGCGGAAATAAAATAGTTAGAATAAATAAATCGCGAAGTGTAAACAAAGAACTCCTGTTCCTTATCTTGGTAGATAAGATATAAACTTATGAACTAAAGCGTTCCACACACTGGGAACATTTATGTCCTCTGAAAATAATGAACCTGGTGTGATCATTCATCAGAACCAACAGGGATTTTTAGGTTTCCCACCATCTGAAACAATTAATAAAGCAGCTCAAATCTTGAAACAAACTATGAATGAACTCAATAGTGGTCCCGACGGAGGAGAACATAGTAGCAAGACATCAAAGATAGTCACCACAAACCAAGATCAAGAAATGGAACCCAACAACACGCATGACTGATCACCAACCCAACCTCATAGTCCATCTATAACACCAACTGAAAACAGATTTGCACCTCTACAAACTATAAATGAAAACCAAGCCAGGAAAGAAAAAGAAGATAAACCACCAACACCACCGCCGATATACATCTATGACGTTGCTGATTATAAAGCAATGATGAACACCTTTGCTGAAGTCATTGATAAGAACTCTTTCCATACTAGGGTACTTTCCAATGATAAAGTAAAAATTAGTACATACACTGTGGACGCCTACAGAAAACTCTCCAAGTACCTTATCAGTGAAAAAATAATCCACCACACGTACCAGATGCGACAGGAACGAGCATATAGAATTGTCATAAGAAATTTACACCACTGTGTGCCTACTCAAGAAATTCGAAGTGAACTTCTAACACATGGTCATAAAGTTAGGAATATCTTAAATATTCAACATAGAGTGACCAAGGAACCACTCTCTATGTTCTTCGTAGACCTTGAACCTCAACCAAATAATAAAACCATATATGATCTTCGATACATTTACAGCACTAAGGTCACTATAGAACCACCTAGGAAAAAACGAGGCATAGTACAGTGTATGAGGTGCCAAGAATATGGTCACTCCAAAACATATTGCTACAAACCCCACAATTGCGTGAAGTGTGGCGGCCAACATGATTCTAAAATTTGCCAAAAAACCAAAAACACTCCTGCAAAATGTGCTTTGTGCAATGGCGATCATCCAGCCAACTATAAAGGATGCCAAGTATACAAAGATCTCATACAAAGAAATTCCAGAAGTAACAACCATGCACCAAATAGCAGACCAAATGTACCCTCCACCAACATAGCAACATCAACATCTCCTCAACCAAACAACCAACCTCCACGAACCTACTCTCAAGCTACAAGAAATGTTAATCTAGAACAACCCCTATCCCAGCTAAGTCATCAACTATCTAGTTTCCTCGAAGAATTCAAAAATATGTTCTCGCAATTACTAAACCAGAACAGCACGATCCTGAATCTGCTCACCACCGTTATGAATAAACTTCCATAAGGTCGAACAGGATTAACGAGATTCTCAGAATTGCGACTTGGAATGCCAACGGATTGGCAAACCACAAACGAGAAATAATAACCTTCTTAGATCTCATCAAGGTGGACGTTCTATTGATCTCTGAAACTCACTTCACCAGCCGAACAGTATTTGCGATCCCAAACTATTCAGTCTACCACACTATTCACCCAGATGGAACAGCTCATGGAGGATCTGCAGTCATTATCAAAAATTCTATTAATATATGTCATTATGAACAAGAAAAATTTCAAACAGCCCACATTCAAGCAACGACCGTATCAGCAAAAACAAAAACTGGCCACATCAACATAACATCAGTGTACTGCCCACCACGACACACCATATCGACAGACACATACAAGGAGTTCTTCGCCACTCTTGGGCAGAGATTTATTGTAGGTGGCGATTGGAATGCCAAAAACACTCACTGGGGATCCAGACTAACCACAACTAAAGGTCGTAACTTACTTCGGGCCCTAAACGACAAATGCTACTATCACCTTTCGACGGGGGAAACCACGTACTGGCCAACGGACCCAAGAAAATTACCAGACCTACTAGACTTCTTTGTAGTTAAAGGCATTGCTCCACAAAACTGCCTTCTGGAGTCCAGTTATGACTTGGATTCTGACCATTCACCTGTTGTTCTGACCTTAAACAGTCAGCTTATAATAACAAATTCCCCACCCAAATTGTCTACAAAGTTCACTAGATGAGAGCAATTCAAAGAATATGTCATAGAAAAACTGGATAATAACCTCTCTATGAAAGAACCAGCTGAGATTGATCTAGCCGTCCAACACTTCACAGAGACGTTAAAACAAGCTACCCCCTGCACCGGAAGAGAAACCTCCAATGATAGCAGCACTCCTCTACACATACCGCAATTAATATCTGAAAAAAGGTGAGCAAGGGGTGTATGGCAGCGGTCACGCAATATTACTGATCTCCATCATTACAGAAGTATGTCACGCAACCCGACCAAAGCCCTAAGAGATGTACAAAACTCCTCTTTCGAACGCTATACTGAAGAATTGACTACCACAGATCACAGCTTGTGGAGAGCCACAAAAAAATTCAGCAGACCAACACCATCCATTACACCAATACGTACCGAGAACGGCTGGGCACGATCCAACCAGGAAAAAGCAGATGCCTTTGCAGAGCACCTATCAACCGTATTTGAAGAGCCAAAGCCAGTACCTGGATGCGAAATTGATGTCGAAGAATTCTTAGATGCACCCTGCCAGTTATCACTTCCCATAAAACCTATAAATCCTAAGGAAGTCAAATACGAAATACGCAAACTTAAAAATAAGAAGGCTCCTGGTCATGACCTGATAACTGCATATATCCTGAAAAACCTACCGAAAAAAGCAATAGTCTTCTTAACTACCTTATACAACCGCATGCTGAAGTTGGGTTACTTCCCGATCACATGGAAATATGCCCATCTATTGATGATTCACAAAAGTGGCAAACCTGAGCATTCACCAGCATCATACAGACCCATAAGTCTTCTCCCAATCCCTGGAAAACTATTTGAGAGAATACTCCTAAAAAGGATACATGAAGACCATGAGACAACAGATCTTCTTCCTGACTACCAATTTGGGTTCCGACAAAGGATGTCAACGTCACACCAGGCTCACAGGATAATCAACGTCATCTCCAATTCTCTAGAGAGAAAGCAATATTGCAACGGCGTGTTCCTGGACGTCTCCCAGGCGTTTGATAGAGTCTGGCATGCAGGCTTATTATACAAGCTCAAGAAGAACCTAAACCATAATTACTACCTCATTCTGAAATCGTACATCTCTGACAGATACTACTCTGTTAAGTCGAATAACGAACTATCTGGGTATTTCCCAATTAAATCTGGTGTACCCCAAGGAAGTGTACTAGGACCGTTCTTATACCTAATCTATACTGCTGATTTACCGGAAACTCCCGACACAACTATTGCTGCATTTGCTGATGACGTTGCAATACTTTCGTCCGACAACGACCCCATTGTGTCCTCCACAAATATTCAAGAACACCTGGACCAACTCAGCATCTGGTACAAAACATGGAGAATAACTTTAAACCAGAGCAAATCAGTTAACGTAGTCTTCACCCTAAGACACAACGACTGCCCAAAAGTAACTCTGAATGGAGTCACCTTACCGACAAAGACTGAGGTCAAATACCTAGGTATGCATCTGGATCAACGGCTCACATGGGAGAAACATGTGCAAGCAAAGAGGAAACAACTAGACATGAAGCTCCGACAGATGTATTGGCTCTTGCAAAGAAAGTCGAAGATGACCATGCAGAACAAACTGACAGTGTACAAGGCGACTCTTAAACCAATCTGGTCCTACGGCATACAACTGTGGGGATGCGCGAAGCCATCTAGAAGAAAGATCATCCAAAGGTTCCAGTCCAAAACTCTCCGCTTAATAGCGGATGCACCATGGTACGTCACCAACCAACGACTGCATGAAGACTTACAGATCCCTTACATCAACGACGTTATAGAATCTGCATCTGCCAGATATCGAGATCGACTACAAGGCCACTCCAATGACCTGATACAAAACCTCTACCTGAAAGGACCCCACATCAGAAGACTGAAGAAGACATGGCCCGAAGATCTTCCACAACACTAAACTAAAATAGTGCAAAACGAGTAGAAATGTCACTGGACATTCCACTCTCATGTAGTCTCTTTTATCACAATTACTTAATACCTATAAGAGTAGATTGTATATTGTGCAATAAACGTTAAAAAAAAAAAAAAAAAACTTTTTGCTTTTCCATTCCCACTCATCATGATACCCTTATACTTTTGTAATAATTCTTTTATTTCATTTTTAATTCTCTCAGGACATGATGGTTCCTTCATTGCCTCTTCTGATATAATATTCAATTGTTTATTTTCTTCTCCTGTTATCAATCCATTTTCATGTTCAAAATGAATTACTGATGAATTCAGTTGAATTATTCTATTTTTATAATCAATGATTATCTTGTGTTTTTCTAATTCATGACATCCTATTACCATATCGTATTCAATCCCCTTCACCACAAGAAATTGTACCACAATATCTTCCTTCAAATATAAATCTGCTATAATTAAATTGTTCACCTCCATTATTTTTTTTCCATTAGCACTCATTAAATTTATTTTTGGAATTTTGATTACTTCATTTTCTAATTTCAAATTCTTCACCAAATTTTCATTAATTAATGATTAAATTGTTCACCTCCATTATTTTTTTTCCATTAGCACTCATTAAATTTATTTTTGGAATTTTGATTACTTCATTTTCTAATTTCAAATTCTTCACCAAATTTTCATTAATTAATGATACTTCCGAACCAGTGTCTATTAAAATGGAAACATTTTGGTCCTTGGATTTTCCTCGTAATATAATCAATTTGAAATCTTCTTGTGTATTAATATTTTCTTCTAGATCAACAAATTCTGATGGATGTTCATAATGGATGGTATTTATAGATTCATTTGGTTTGTGCGCTATTGAAAATTTTGATTGGTTTCTTGAGACTCCTGTTCTTCCAATCTTAGACAACTCATATTCTGAAATCTTCTTGTGTCTGATCTTCCTGCATTTTCTTCGTCATAATTCCTGTTTCTGTTTCCTTCTGTTCGTTCTCCACCATTTCTTTCAAAATCCCCTCTTCTGAATTTATCATTATACTGTCTATTATTATTATAGTTTCTATTATTATTATAGTTCCTATTATCAAAATTTCGATTATTTCTATTATCTCTTTCTCTGCCATTGTCAATATTCATATGGTTTCTGTAATTTCTATCCCTTCCATTTCCATTATTATTATTATAATTCCCATATGGTCTATTTCTTTGTTTTATGTCATTTTCTATCGCATTCAAATATAAAGAAAATTTATCCAGTGTATTAATTTGATTAAATAAAACGTATCTCTCAATTTCTGGTCCAAAATGTCGGCTTATACATTTTATTATTTCTTCTTGTTGCATTATTGGATCTAAATGCTTGGCCATATTAAACAATTTTGAAGAATAATCATTCAAATTGTTACTCCTTTGGTAATTAAAATTTCCCCAAATTAGTTCCTGTCTAACATTATTTTGTTGCACAAATCCCCAGAAGTAATCTAAGAATCTAATTTCAAATTGCTGCAAATTTTGTATTTCTTCTTCTCGGCTTGCAAACCATAATGATGCACTGGATGTCAAATATGTTTTAATAATATTCTTTTGTACTTCCCAATCATGTACTGCTTTCAATTTACTTTTTATATCATTTATGAAAATTTTTGGATGCAAATATTTCATGTTTCCGTCAAATTTTTGTATATTTTCATTGTTCATCAAAACACTTGGCAATGGATCTATTCTATTTTTATAAATCTCTTCCATTAAAATGTTATGCTTCTATTCTTGTTTTACTTGTATGTATCGAATTTTTTTTTCTTGTTGTTGTTGGTACATTTTGAGTTGTTCCTCTACCTCCACTGTGATATTTTGTTTATATTTATTTATTTTATCTATTGCAATATCCATTTTTGTTTCTTTTATTATTGTAATGATTTCATCTTTCTCATTTTTCATTGTATTCCTTAAGTCTGATATTATATCATCAAATGTTTCATTCTGTTCTTCAAATCTTGTGTTCATATTTTCTAATTACTTCACAATTTTATCCATTTGGCTCTCTCCTGTACCTTGATCTCTGCTTATTTCTTCCTCATCAAGAATTTCATTTTCTTCATTTCTTTTATTTCTCAATTCCATTTTGCGGTTTGCCATTCGTGTCTTACTCAGAATATCACGTTGAGCGCCATCCAAATATCGATATATTTTCTTGTGGGACCAAATTTTCTGTGTCGATATTTTGATTTGCTCTTATATCATATAGATAATCCCTTTGCTCAGATTCTCGCTAAAAGTGCAATATCGCCTGATATCAAGAATATTGATGAGCGGGCCCACGGGACCGCTCTGGTCCCCAGAAAAATAGAAACGCACAGCAAATGCGGTACAGGTGAAATTTGTCGAGTCCAATCTCCTTATTATAACCATAACAACACCTGTTCAATTTTTTTCGAATAAAAATTCGAAAAAAATACTACTGAAGAGTAGTCGTAAATTCCAAAACAGCGGTCCCTACGGACCGCCGTGGTCCTACAAGTAAGACTATCAGCGGTCCCTACGGACCGCTGTGGCGCTCAACGTGATATATAATATATATAAAAAAAAATATAATGAAACAAGAAATTTGATAAAATGCCTTTCAATAACTCTTAATATTATAAGAAATGAAAATTTTCTGCCCCACGTTGGGCGCCAAAAATTGTTATGATTCCTTTTATTTGATTTTTCGATAGAAATGAAAATGAATTTTAGAATCAATTGAATGATAAAATTGAATTTTGAAATTCCCGGTAGACTCTATCACTATTGAGGATTCAAGAAAAATGAAAAATTTATATATATTAATATAACATTTAATGCCATTGAAAATAATCTCAATTCAAAATCTCGAAATATTCTAATTAAATTCCTCGTTAAATTCCTATAATTAATTAAATCTAATTCTATATGAAAAGGAAAACTACACTTACATCTATGTTACTGACTAATCTATGGTCCAATATCCACGAATTCAAATGTAAGTTATGTTTGTCTCCAAAGTTTATTTCACACCAAAATGCTCTTTGGCTTCTTGTTGTCTGGATATGTTGCTTTCAGCTATCATTTCTAGGTCCTTCCACCGTTGAATTGGTTGCTCAGGATCACAATGAATGTTACTTTTATGAAAGTAATTCAACAGCCAGAAGTATACTTCCAAATATATAAATATTATCGTCTTGATGTGGTAATACCTTCTGTTTCTACTTCAACTGAGTTTTTTGGCTTCAATTTCCAATTATTCAAACGATTTGTACCTTTTACAATTTCTGCAATGCTTCTTTCTACTCTCGATCTTCATATCTCCTCCTTTTTTTTTTTTGTTTCCATGGTTTCCATCCCCTCACTTTCCTACACTCTTGATTTCCTAATTTTCAACTTATCTATTCATAGACACTATTCACAAATTTTATAATCTAAATTTTTCATTTTCAGTTATTGGCCTCAATAGATATTGGATATGAATTTTGAATATCAGTATAAAAATATGTACTTCAACTTGAATATATAAGTAATATATCATAATGTATCCTTTTCAAATGTGATTTGGAGTTTTATATTGAACGTAATACTTTGAACCATAACAATATATATATATATAAATAAATACAATAGGTAAAATTTCTTGTGCTATATTTTATATATTTCAGGTGCAATTTTCTTGGGTTTAGAACACAATAAAACTTCAGGTATTCAGATTTTATAACTTGTAATCGACATATGTTTCGGCGTATATAAGCCTTTTTCAAGATTACGAAATAGGTATGGCTGGGACATTTACGTCTAAAAATACATTTAAAATCAGTCATAATTCTTCATCACGTGCACATTAACTTACTGCTTTATCTGTAATCTACAAATTATTAATTTATTATTTTATTATATATATAATAAATTAATAATTTGTATTGTATTTGTATATATATATATATATATATATATATATATATATATATATATATATATATATATATATATATATATATATATATATATATATATATATATATAAGGACAAGAAAATACATATATATATATATATATATATATATATTTATATAATCGAGGCGAGATACTAGTCGTCAGGAGATATCGAAGAGGTTAAGGGTGTTTCGACTTTTGGGCAGTTAGTTAAAGTCAATTTGTATTAACAGCTCTATATTTCGTCCGAACTTTGTGGACTTCTTCAGGAGCATACTGTAAAAAAAGAACTTTATCTTATGTTCTAATGTGCATACATGACAGTGGACTTACAATACTAAGACATAAACAGGGGCACAGCTTCAAGAAAAAGGCACAATTGCTGAAGGCTGTCAGTCCACATTATCATAATAACAAATTTTATGGGGTATTGTACGATGTTAATATTATTTTTCCTAATTATCTCGAAAATATAGCGGCGCATAACAAAATGAAGTAAGTGACGTGACGAACACAGAACAGGAACATAGAACAACATATGACATGGATTGTTTTTCTTGACAGGGATGATTTTGTTTCTTAATTATTATTTTATTTTAAAACCACCTTTTTATGTGGGAATATTCACTCTGTAAGATCCTGCGGGTTTCGTCCATATTGACCATACATCAAAGAGTTGACATTCGAGCTAACCAAACTATTCAAAAAATACATGAACATAAAAGTTGCAAGATACACCCTAGTGGCCACCAAATCATTTTTCAGTAACACAAAGGAAAAATTAAAAAACTCGTTTAAACGAAACGTAGTCTACCAGATAAAGTGCAAACATTGCCCCCAGGTGTACATAGGACAGACTTCACAAGCCCTAGCAAAAAGAATTTCCCTGCACAAAAGCGATTCCACCATTCGCCCAGACCGATGTGCACTAGGCCAACACATTAGAAACACAGGTCACAACGCAGATTTCGATAACGTAATGGTATTAGAACAAGAAGACAACTATAACAAACGCTTATTCCTCGAGATGTGCCATATACAACAAAATAACACAATGAATACGAAATCAGATACAAGCAATCTCAGCAGTATATATAGTTTTCTCCTAAGATGTGATCAATATGGACGAAACCCGCAGGATCTTACAGAGTGAATATTCCCACATAAAAAGGTGGTTTTAAAATAAAATAATAATTAAGAAACAAAATCATCCCTGTCAAGAAAAACAATCCATGTCATATGTTGTTCTATGTTCCTGTTCTGTGTTCGTCACGTCACTTACTTCATTTTGTTATGCGCCGCTATATTTTCGAGATAATTAGGAAAAATAATATTAACATCGTACAATACCCCATAAAATTTGTTATTATGATAATGTGGACTGACAGCCTTCAGCAATTGTGCCTTTTTCTTGAAGCTGTGCCCCTATTTATGTCTTAGTATTGTAAGTCCACTGTCATGTATGCACATTAGAACATAAGATAAAGTTCTTTTTTTACAGTATGCTCCTGAAGAAGTCCACAAAGTTCGGACGAAATATAGAGCTGTTAATACAAATTGACTTTAACTAACTGCCCAAAAGTCGAAACACCCTTAACCTCTTCGATATATTTATATATATATATATTGTTATGGTTCAAAGTATTACGTTCAATATAAAATTCCAAATCACATTTGAAAAGGATACATTATGATATATTACTTGAACAGCAAACAATAATTATAGCATGTGTATGAGATAGAGCTTTAGCAGAGGTTAGCGTAACGAGGTACCATACAAATTGGTGTATGATACAAGAGCTTAGAGAAAAACCTCAGTAAAAAAACCCTTTCTCCCCGTGAGTGTAGTGGATTGCAATTGTTCACGAAATAAGCTGAATTATTCCATATTGAAGGGCATCTCGCACTGCAAAAATTGATTCTTTCTCCAACTGAAAGGTAAATCCAGAAAGTCTTCTCCAAGATATCAGAAACATTTATCTGAAATAGGGAGAAAACAAAAGCAGAAAAAGGTAAAATAATAAAATTAGATTCAATATGTCAGATTGACCTAAAATTGACAACCCAATTCAAAAAAAAATTCGGTAACTGCATGAATAGCTCTAAGACCATCCTGAAATTCATAAATCGGACTATGATTAACCAGATGATTTATGGTTTCTTCTGGTTCCCCGCATTCACAACTAGGGCTTTCAACTGAATTCCACTTGAAAAGGACACTATTGCAACGTTCGTGACCTGTTCTTATACGATTCAGAATACACCATATTTTCCTGGAAAGATCAAAACCAGGAACTCTATTCGAGGGATCAGTAACTTATTCTTTGTTGAAAATAGTGCACCTATTCCATTCAGACTGCCAAAGGTATTTGTCCCTTATATTCGAATCAAGAAAAGAGTTGGACCATGCAGTAGAAAATTCAGCTGAAATTTCAAATTTTCCCGCGCTGCCCTTCTCAAACATGATGCAGCGCCATCTATATATACAGGGTGTTTCATCATAAACTGGACAAACTCATATGACGTGTAGAGAACATCGGGAGAATCATTTTTTTCTTATGAAATATTTCCCGTTTTCGAAGCATAAGGGAGATACACGGTGTTTAATGTCATTTTCGAGCGTTATTATATTGAGTGTGGTCGGTTATGTATAAGACTGGAAGTAATGGTTTCTTGTCATATCGTAGTATTTTTGGATGCTTCATTCAGAAATGGTGTAGAGCACCGAAAAAAAAATTACAAAATGGCGGAAAACCTGCAATGTTCGCGATTTTTTTTTTCGGTTGCCAAATTGATTTTCATTTCCTAAATTAACACAATTTTTAAAGGATATCTGTGAAAAAATTTTTTCAGAAATCGAACACAACTTTTTTTTTACATGTCTACAGCGAAAAAAAAATTTCACTCGAAATTGATGAAATTTTTCACGATTGTACTTACTTTCATACCTAACACGAATATCAAAACAGAATCGAAAAATATCAAACGGTTTCGTTTTTACAGCCATTCAAATGTCCCGTTCGAATATCTGAAATAATAAAAAAACATGACACAGCTTGTGTTCTTAGGCCCATAATTTTTGAATTTGTATGTCGAAACATTCCAGATTGCAAAATGAATTCAAAAAAATCAGTGAAACTTCATTGAGAGTCGAACTCCCTACTCTGAGTTAAGTATTAATGTGAAATATGAGTCTGTTCTAAGGTACTGAGTATAATATTAATTTTCGTTGCCGAGCAACAGTAGCTGATAGAATTTGACAGGGTATTTGAATTTTACTGAATAATTCGAGTATATTGAAACGATTTGTATGCAAACGAAAATGAAATATTCACTTCTAGAAAAAAATGATATGGTTCAGGCTTATTATGAAGCGAATTCCTCAGGGAGAAAAGCAAGGGAAATTTACGCTCGCAGATTTCCAAGCCGAAACGTTCCTAATTTTAAAACTTTCATAGAAACAGTGCGTGAATTACGTGTAGAAGGTATTCTTCACCGCAAGAAGAAGGAAACAATCCGAAATAAGGAAGAACGTATCCTGGATTTAGTGAGTGAAAATCCGATGGTATCAACGAGAACTCTAACAAATCATCCAAGTGTGAATAAGAGTAAATCCACTGTATGGAGAGTTTTGAAAAGAAATCGCTACCATCCGTACCATTTCCATTCATGTCAAACCTTAGAAGAAGGTGATTTTGAGAAGAGGAAAGAATTCTGTGAATTTATTTCAAGAAGGACACGTGAGAATAGGAATTTCCTACGTCTCATACTGTTTACGGATGAAGCAACATTCCACAGAGATGGTTTCTTCAACGAAAAAAATAATATCATATGGCAAAGGGAAAATCCACATGCAACAGTAGCAAAAAATAGCCAGAAGAGATTTTCTGTCAATGTTTGGGCGGGAATGAAGAATGGATTCATTATAGGACCGTACATTCTTCCTGAAACATTGACTGGAAATGGCTATAATCAATTTTTCAAGGAATATGGTACCAGCATGAAGGTTGCCCTGCTCACAGTGAGGAGTGTACGAGAATTTTTAGACTCTCAATACCCTCGCCGATGGATCGGCCGATTGGGACCTGTCGCATGGCCTCCTCGTTCTCCAGATCTTACACCTATGGATTTTTATTTCTGGGGTCATATGAAGAGTCTTGTTTATGATAAGCGAGATCCAGTGACTTCGAGAGAAGAACTGATTCAAAGAGTCGAATCAGCCGCAAAGAGATTCGCCGAAACCCGGAAATGGTTCGTTCAGCGGTGGATAGTGTGGCGAAAAGGGCGAGAAAGTGTATCCTGAAAAATGGCAATATTTTTGAGAACGAATTATGAATAAATTTTATACTAATATATACTAATAACTATACTATATATATATATATATATATATACTATATACTAATAATATGTTGCGTTTGTGAAATTGTGGAATTATTCGTAGAAATTTCCGCAATAATGCCATGCCATTAATATCTGGGAAGTATTAACCGCCAATTTCTACTCAAACTGCATAAATTGGTTTTGTAAGATAGTTGCAATATTATATTCAGTTAAATTCAAATACTCTGTCAAATTCTATGAGCTGCCTAGGGAGTTCGACTCTCAATGAAGTTTCACTGATTTTTTTAAATTCATTTTGCAATCTGGAATGTTTCGACATACAAATTCAAAAATTATGGGCCTAAGAACACAAGCTGTGTCATGTTTTTTTATTATTTCAGATATTCGAACGGGACATTTGAATGGCTGTAAAAACGAAACCGTTTGATATTTTTCGATTCTGTTTTGATATTCCTGTTAGGTATGAAAGTAAGTACAATCGTGAAAAATTTCATCAATTTCGAGTGAAATTTTTTTTTCGCTGTAGACATGTAAAAAAAAAGTTGTGTTCGATTTCTGAAAAAATTTTTTCACAGATATCCTTTAAAAATTTTGTAAATTTAGGAAATGAAAATCAATTTGGCAACCGAAAAAAAAATCACGAACATTGCAGGTTTTCCGCCATTTTGTAATTTTTTTTTCGGTGCTCTACACCATTTCTGAATGAAGCATCCAAAAATACTACGATATGACAAGAAACCATTACTTCCAGTCTTATACATAACCGACCACACTCAATATAATAACGCTCGAAAATGACATTAAACACCGTGTATCTCCCTTATGCTTCGAAAACGGGAAATATTTCATAAGAAAAAAATGATTCTCCCGATGTTCTCTACACGTCATATGAGTTTGTCCAGTTTATGATGAAACACCCTGTATGTTTGAGTGGAATAGAAAAAGATGGAGAATTAAATTAACCCTAATATTTAGCAAGTAATTAACCATTTCGGTTGTCTCTTCGTAACAACAGGGTGCACTGCGAGTAGGTGAGGTTGGCACTTGAAGGGAGAGCCTATAAAACGCACCCTTTTCCCTAACACCACCTGATTTCTAGGGTCAGTACCAGAAGGGCGTAAGCGAGAATAGACTGTAACGCACATCGAGGGTATTGCCGTCATTGCCAAGCCATTGAAGAGATATATCGAATATCGTACAGTCTTGATTTAGTTGAGAAATATTTGAAGAAATCAAAATCTGAATTGGTGGACGGAGAAAATATAATCACATAAATCATCTGCACGATGTTTCATCAACTATCTACACGGTATTGGTCATTATATCTGAAGATCAGACATAGTGACTTGACAAAATTTTTTTACTAATTGAAATGATTGGAATAAAACTTACCTTTGAGAGTCGAGCAACTGGTTCCTCATAACCTTTCGCCAAATGCCATTCCATAATTGTGGTGAAAATTTTCGACAACGTATTATCATCAAAAGCGTCCAGGCAAATGATAACGTTATGTCTTAAGAAGCGATCTGTGACTTCATTTCTTCCCCCACCTGGAGGTCCCATAGCTCCGACGAACATCTTAAAAAAAGTGGAATCGTTTCGATATTAAAATTTACTACATAATCTTTATATATTGCGAAGAGCGGTAAATGATGAAAGACGAATAACGTATTAATAGATGAATAAATAAAGATTGTTCTGTTAATCAACTCACAGTTGTTCTCACAGATATATTAACAAAATATGAATGAATTGGCTATAAAAGTGTCCTACTACAATTTCTGAAACTTTTTAGGGTTTTCACTCCCAATCTCCGGAACGAAATCGATTGAAATATCCGATTTGCTCCCGCATAAATTCTTGCACTAGTTTGTCAGGAGCAAATCAAGTAGAAAAAATTATTGCCTGACAATGGACTGAAAAAAGGAACTTTGAAATTATAATTATACAGGGTGTCCCGAAACTAGTGAATCGAACGTCACACCACGATAGAGTAGACCAAAGATTAGCGAATGACACCAATATTATTTCAACGAGAATGTACCGTTTCCAAAATAACCAGAATTTAATTGAAATACTTAAAATTGCCGATTTTCGAAATATTTTTGTTGATCACAGGTCCAGTTTGTGAAAAAAGATATCGATTTTAAATTATATTGAACTAAGATTATTGTTTTATCTAACCTAATTGAAATTATTTCAAGTAGTTAATCGATAACTTACGTAAATGTAAATTAAAACAATTGTTTTTTCTACATGATTTTTATTACTCAGAATAAACCCCCTCTTTAGGGGTGAGAATATGGAAGAAAAACGCTATCCTCAATTACAAATTGGCCTTGTGATTGAAAAAATAGTTCGAAAATCGGCAACTTTAGGTTAGGTTTTTTCAGAAACGGTACATTTTCGCTCAATAAAAGTTGGTGTCATTCGATAGTATTTGATCTACTGTATCGTGGTGTGACGTTCGATTCACTAGTTTTGGGACACCCTGTATATAGTTATAATGATAATAATAAGAACTTCATCGTCCGCTAGCAATATAGAATAACACCAACACCTCTGATGAAATTCATATGCCTGGACAACAACAGGCTGAAGAAATTGATACTGAAAGTCCATCTTGCAACGCAAGTGAGCCTGAACACCAGGACGATAGGGAAGAGCTTCACCGACAAGTTGACTCTAACATGAGGAGATACTTTGCCGAACTGAAAGGAACAGATCCTCTTCATCGAATAGTACCTCCCCGACTCAATACATCCAAGAAACTGTCACTCATAATCAACATCTTGAATAAGGACGTTTAAGCTGGGTACTTACAGAACGGAAGTTCATTGGAATATCTGCATCTAGTTTTTCACTGTGCAGCGCTAACGACAGCGAAAACCATAGGGGCAAAAATTCGCCGAACGAACAACGATGGTCCAAAATTACACAAATTACACGCGCCAGCATTTAGTTCTTCTGGGCAATCGTTGTTCATCACAGCCGGGTTATATTCGTCAATAATCTTATTCACGAGGGACCTGGGGAGTTGTTCATTTTTAGAATATCTTTAATTTTAGTCAGGTTTTTCTCATGAAATTGGTCGGAACTGAGGGTAATCGATCTGTACAGCAAGTTTTTTACGGTACTCACTTTGTACGACTTTGAAGTATCGGACTTGAAGTTCATCAAGTGTCCAGAATGTGTGGGCTTCATGTACCAACTTGTTAACAGAGAGCCACTATCATCTCTAACGACTTTTAGATCTAGAAAGGCCAATGCCTTATCTTTCTCTCTTTCGATGGTGAATTGGATGCGGGGATGATAGGAATTGAAAACTGACAACAGTTCATCGGCATTATCTGGCGGAATTGCTACTATCGTGTCGTCTACATATACATAGTTTAATAAAAGCCACTGTGAATGTAAGTTTTATCAGACATTGGTGGATAAGCTCGTTCATTACAAACTCCGCTAATGATGAACTGGCAGGATTACCCATTGCTGAACCGTCGACCTGTAAATAGAATTCGCCCTCGAACTGGAAGTAGCTTGAATCGTAAATGAAAGACACCATCTCCAAGAACAGTGCTCTCGTCATGACAGTATAGGCCGATATGAAAACCCACTTTCTCTTTATGAGTCAATAATAATAAGCCATTTGATAATAATAAGCCTACAGGAAGAACCCAGTTACAGGAAATGAATAAAAATTAAACATTAAAGCAATATGAACTGAACCCAGAGAAAAAAAATCACAACCGATCATTACATCACTCGATGGTAACAAAGAAAACTCAGTCTACTGTTCACACTCCAAACTGCATAAAAGTTCTTCAATAATACATGGTAAAGTGTCAAAATTAATATCACAAACCGCAGAGATCTTATTGAAGGTCCGGCACATAAACTCAATCGGAGATTGCAAGAGAAAAGTAAAAAAGTTCTTGTGATCTCGAATTCTGCCTTCTCACTATGAAGTTGACCATAGCTAGTAATGGTGGACAATCCGTTATGTCATTCAGTACATTGTACAAAAATTTCACCGCCGGTACTTTCCGTCTAACTTCCAAAGAGGAGACTCCAAATCTGTTCAAAAGCAAGCCATAGTCTGAACCTCTCACTGGGTAGACACCATCCTACCTCCAAACAAGGTACTTCAGGGAACGCTTCTGAATTGATTCAATGCGCTGTCTGCGACAATTGTAGATGGGATTCCAAGCTACAGAGCCATAGTCCAACCTGCTTCTTATTAATGCATTGAAAAGGCACAAAAAGGTTGATGTGTGAGTAAAATATCTGCAATTGCGTATTATGAAACCATAAACCTTCGAGACAGAAAGCAATAACTGATCAACGTGCGAGATATAAGTGAGTCTACTATCAAAGATCACACTCAGATCCCTCACCTCAGATACTCTCGCCAACAAATTACCGCACACTGTGTAGGGGAACACAACAGGTTGCTTACTCCTCGTGAAAGACATGACGCTACATTTAGAAATATTTAGGCTGAGCTTGTTAAAAACACCAATGATACAACCGCTTTAAATCCTCCTGAAGCCCCTCGCAATCACCTGAACTCATTATCCTGCGGAAAATTTTCAAATCATCGGCAAAGACCAGCTTTGCACTCTCTATTACATCGATGATATCATTTAAAAACAATATGAATAAGAGAGGGCCCAGATTAGATCCCTGAGGTATACCGGATGTAGCAGCATACTCTTCTGAACGGAAGCCTTCGATCTGAACATATTGCCGACGATTGAACAGGTAAGATGCGTTCACTGCCAGCAATGTATGTGAAAAGCCGAACACACATCTGAGTTTTTCAATAAGGATTTCATGACAGATCTTATCAAAAGCCTTCTGGAAATCGGCAAACATAACATCCACTTGATGACCCTCATCCAGGCTACGAGTCAAAAACTCGGTAAAGCAAACGAGGTTACTGGTGCATGACCTCCTACCCATAAAGCCGTGCTGCTCAATTTTGATCAGGTGTTTCACAACTGGGTAGATCTCGTTATATAAAATAATCTCGAAAATTTTCGAGAAGTTGCACAACAGAGATATAGGCCTATAATTCCCAATCTGTGATCGATCTCCTTTCTTTAACACAGGCACAACCTTAGCGAGCTTCCACATATCTGGGTATATTCCAGTATTCAATATTAAGTTAAAAATATGGCGTAAGGGTGTCAACAGCGCAGCGATACAATCTCTTACCAAAGAGCTTGGCACACCATCTGGCCCAGCCGTTGCTTTGTCCCCCAACTTCTTCGCAGCCCTGAGAATCTGAGAATCCGTGATTGAATCGACTGAAACCTGTAATCGAGAAATCTCCTGGAACAGGGGCACGCTCACAGAACAAACATCATCAAAAACGCTACCGAAGTAGGTACCAAAAGCATTAGCGATATTCTTCGTCCCCTCGATAACCTGAGGAACATTTACCATCCTTCCTGGAATACGAGAATTACCTCTTCTATAGTGCACAAACTGCCAGAACCTATCGGGCTGAGTGCTAACATATTCTTTTGAGTGCCGAATAGAACTTCCATACTCAGTGTGCAACAAGGCCTTCAATCTGCGGCGGACGTTGCAAAAATGTTGAAAATCAAAATCACTTCTATACTTTTTATAGTTCGAGAAGGCTTTTTCCTTTAGGAGTGAACATTCACTAATTTCCGTAGTGTACCAGGGAGGAAATCTCCTCTTTCGTTTTGTCTTCAAAGGAACAGTGTCCTGAAAAATTGCATTGAGTACCGAATAGAATTCCCCACACGCAATATTGGTATCAGCTATATTTGTGATGAATGACCAATCGACCTCAAAAATCATCCCATACATCGAGATAAAATTTGTTCTCCTGAAGTTGTACTCCCTGAATTCATTATTTCCGCCCAAATCAAGGTTAGAGTTATTCTTCTTCACGTCCAGCCTAAGCAGAAATGGCAGATGGTGAGAGTCAACAGAAACATATGCAGGGACCTCATAATCCATTTCACATAATACATTGGAGAACACCAAATCTAAGAGCCTGTTGTTAACATTAAGCTGCGAGTTGAACTGAACCAAGTCCAAAACACTCGAAAAAACTCCGAGTGCTGAAGTTCTCGGATCGGAAGATGAAGAAGAAACAAACTAAGGAGCGTTGAAGTCCCCAAGTATCAAAAGTTGTTCACCATGAACAATATCAAGGGATGAGAGAGCCTCAAGAAATAAATCATAGGATGGAACATCAATTCTAGGCGGAATATACAAGCAAACAACCAAAAAATTCTTCGACCTCAACTTTATCGTGCAACCAACGACATCAACAGAGGGCACCAATTGGTGCAGTATTGAAAGATCTACTCGCTGTGCATTCAAATAACTCCGAAAAGCCAGAAAGGTACCTCCTCCCGTGGTCGCATTCGCAGCCACTCGATCTCTGTCACACCTGAATACGTCATAATCAGGTGGAAAAATCTCGGAATCCACAACCTCATCGGAAAGCCATGTCTCACTCAAACACACAATGTCACAATCACCACATGAAACGGAAGAGTAAAATTCATGAGTCTTAGTATTCAGTCCGCGAACGTTTAGATAATAACAAGTAAGTGTGGTATCACTAACTCAGCCTCACTCTTCAACTCCCTGAAGTAGTTGGCCTGTCTTGGAGTCCAATCATTTATGATGTTCAAATGGAAGTATTTAGAATCCTTCTTGAGATTTCTGGACATCTTGAGCAACGTTAGGGTCTGCGATGGATTGGAAAACACAATCTTTACTGGACGTGGTCTCCCAGACGATGATCCTTGCTTTCCCAAACGAAAAATTTCAATATCTGACGCAGGAAGTGTCTTACCCAGGACTTTTATTACGTCTATCTATTACCTTAACTGCTTTAGAATCGACTCTATCGCAACATTCGGAGGTTGTTCAGGGAGCCCATAAAGGATAACGTTATTTTTGCGTTTGAGGCGCTCTTCAAACTCTACAATAATCTCCTCAAAAGAGCTATTAGAAGCCATCTGGGCTTGAGGACGCTGGACAGTCTCCACTGCATCCTTTAGTTGTTTAATCTCATTTTGAAGAGAAACTATAACGCTCTTCAAAGATGTTATACCATTCCCCATACTTTCGCACTGTCTGCAGCTCCAAGAAATAGATTTCCGAGAGTTAATAACTCTCACTTCAGAAGCCCCAATATTGAGACAAGTATTGTCGAAGTCATTGCGACAAATAGCGCAAGTTAAAATCAAATGGCTCCCGAATTGTTTACCACAACAATGACACTGTTTTCCCGACATCATCAAAATATTGAAAATTATATTGTGATGAATAAAAATCGAGTAAAAGAGAAAGGTAAGTTTAAAAAAAAAACCAGCTTCACATCCATGGGCCTATATGAAAGTCTTCAATCACAAGGTGAAAGCAGGGCCTCGGCAAAACAAGGTGTATACAAACAGAGGTACGATAATGAGTAAGGAAATCCGTATGATAAATCCTTATATCAGCTGGCAGATAAGAACAGCTGTACTCGCACAGATATCTGAAATATGTGAGTTTCGAATCTGTACTAACGGGACTACGACTAACAGGAAATATAATCAAAGGAATTATTCAAAATCAACCATATCAGCGATGAAACTATGTGAAAAATTATACAGACCTCCACTCCGTGTTCTTAGTTACAGGTCCACCACCGCAAAAAAAGAAATTAAGCGGAAAAACCACAATCACTGACACAAATCCGAGAGCTAAACTGTCAACGTCTTAACTCGTTCATATGCTTTACTTAAAATGGAAAGTTACCACCAAAGGAAGCCATTGAACAATTCTGGACCGAACAATTATCAACGAAACCTCAGTTCAATGGAGATACCGGATAGATTGAAGATGAAAAATCTGAAGCTATAAATATGAGCCGATGCAGCATGACACGATCACAATTGAAGAAGTAAAATCAGCTATCAGAGGAATACACAACTGAAAATCACCTGGGCCTGATGGATTACAGAACTTCTGGATCCAGAAACTTTGGATCATGAATGACAAATTGACCTCCGCAATAAATGATGTCATTGAAAATCCTGAAAGAATGCCAGTATTCCTTACACATGGCACAACATACCTGTTACCTATAGACCAAAGGAATACAGAAGACCCATCCAAGTACCGACCAATCACATGTCTTCCAACGATGTACAAATTAATCACATCGTGCATTTCAAACCGAATTCACAACCATTGCGAAAAGGATAACATCATCGTCATGCAACAGAAAGGATGCACCAAAAACAGCCGAGGGTGCAAAGAACAACTAATAATAGATTCAGTTATCTGCAATCAAGCGTTCTCCAAGCAGAGGAATCTTTACGCTGCGTACATAGACTACAAAAATGCATTCGATTTTATACCTCACGAATGGGTCTTGACGGTCTTGAAGATTTACAAGGAGGATCCCAATATTGTTAAGTTCCTGAAAAACGCCATGTCAACCTGGCGTACTAGTCTTCAAATGAAAGCAACAGATTGCTCCATTACAACAGGACCTATTCCAATAAGACGCGGAATTTTCTATCGAGATTCGCTGAGCCCTCTGTGGTTCTGCATGGCCCTAAATCCCTTGTTTCATAGATTGAATTTTACGAACTACGGATTTTCTATCAAGAGCGGCAGTAGAACTATGATGAAACTGAATCGTCTCCTTTACATGGACGATTTGAAACTCTTCGCATCTACCAAAAAAACAAATGCAACAGATGCTGAAAATGGTGGAAGGATTCTCGGAAGACATCAAAATGAAGTTTGGATTAGAAAAATATCGACTGCTGAACATAACGAGAGGGAAAATAGAAGATGGTACGTTCAAACTCAATCATGGTGCAGAAATTGAAACATTAAAGGAAGGAGACACAAACAAGTATCTGGACATAAAACAGGCATAAAAAATTAATCAGAGCCAGATGAAGAAAGAACTAACGGAGGAGTTCACCCGAAGATTGAGAAGGATATTGAGAACTGGCCTTAACAGCAAGAATCTGATAAAAGCTATTAATTCCTACGCTTGCTCAGTGCTGAGCTACTCATTCGGTATCATCTCTTGCAACCACAAAAATAATGCAAGAATACATAAATACGAAAAAAGGAGAGAAAAAAAACAGTTTAAACGAATTAATTACTTGAGAGAGAATCCCTCCTTCGACGATTGAACTGTGCATAGGTCAGATTAAAAGCATCCCTGTCCACACTGTTCAGGAATTTTACCGCATTATAGATAAACCACTGTTGAAATCTTGCAGTACGATGCACAGTAACTGTGAAGGAAAACGTGCGTCTAATATTCACTGAATGCACCGAACTTCTGGGGATGAGCCTTCCATAAAGAGCAGCACAATATCGAGTCTTAAGCAGTCTATAAACAAAACATAGAAAATGAAGCAATCTTCTTTCATCCATCCTCAACCACCCCAGCTCTCGAATCTTCTGAGAAACATGATCGTACTTGCTCAAACCGAATATGAGCGGCAATACCAATTCTGAACAAGCTGTATACGATTTCTTACATAAGCACTGATTCAGGGATCATAAATTACATCGCAATAATCGAACAGGGAAATGACCAAGAACTCAGCTAAGGACCTACGGACGCCAAAAGTCAAGTAACGACGACAACCATAAACTAGTCTCAGTCGGTGAAAGGCGGTCCTCAAAATACCCGCAACATGGCTAGAAAAATCAAGTCTACAGTCAAATACGACACCCAGATTCCTCACAGTCTCGCACAAGGTGAGAGACTGACCATCAACGCTGAGATGCAAATTGTCAGCAACTGTAGAGTACTGACGAGCACTGAAAAAGATGAAATACTTGCACTTACTAATATTCAACCTCAAATTATGGGAAGGTGCAACTTCACAGACACTCTGAAGGTCACAATTAATACGCTGGGAAGCTTCACCCAGATCACTCATCTCAAAAGAATAAATGAGCATAAGCCTCAGCATAAGCCTGTGCAAGACACAATCTTAGGACCTCGAGCAGATTGGCGGTATAAGAAAAAGAAGCGGCCCCAAAATTGAACCTGTGGAACCACAGATCGAAGGCGAGCCGACCCAGATACACATCCATTCACTTCAACCACCTGACTCCGCATTGACAAGTAAGACCTGATCAGAGCAACAGCAAGTGGAGTGGAACCATAAAATTTCACTTTTGCACATAATAAAAGATGATTGATCGTGTCGAAGGCCTTCGGAAAGTTTGGGACCTATAAGCAACAAACCTGAGAAATCTCCCCTGAACTCTTTCTATCCTGTCAATATGAACTTGATAGTGGGGATTCCAGAAAACCGAAGCAAAGTACAGTTTACTGTGAATATACGCAAAATAAATGTTCAGAAGAGGCCTTTCCCGAAGAACATGACAGGTTCTCCTTATGAAACCGATAAGTTTGTTACAATCGTTCACAGTTTTTTCGATATGCGCTTTGAATGTAAGTTTCGAATCCATTAAAACTCCCAAATCCTTTACCTCAGAAACCCGTCTCAATTCATGATTTTCAGTTTTGTAGGTGAATTCAATACAATTTTTGTTTTTAGTAAACGAGATTCTTAAACATTTTTCGAAGTTCAGAAAAAGACTGTTACCTCTATAGAACGTTGCAAGTCTATCAAGATCTTCCTGAATTTCAAGGCAGTCAGCCAGGCTTTTCACACGAAGGTAAACTTTTAAGTCGTCTGCATATGGTTAAAATAAAGACCTGTTATTATGACTTTAGCCTTGCGGCTTTCACACTCCTCTCCAGAGAAAAATTCACTGATCCCAGCAATCTCAGATATCAAAAGGATTAAGCTCTGTTGGAGCTCTTTCCAGGTTTTCGGTCTCATGGTGGTGGTCGGGTTCAGGCCGCTCCTTGGCTTCTTGCTGTCGGTTGGATGCCTGATAGACCCGCACTTCCTGTCGAAGCAGACGGTGTTCCTCTGCAGTCCCCATGTACTTGCGTACAGTTCTCGCCGTTTCCAGCAGTACCGCCTTCTGCATGACTCTATAGATATTTTCGTCCAACTGAAGTTTCTTCAAATTCTCTGGTAGTTTCTTCGGTATCAGGCCTGTAGATGAAATGACTATAAGGATGGTGTTTATATCTTTCAGCTTTCACTGTCTTCCATGCAGTTCACTTCTCAATTTAGATTTCTTACTAGTCTATTTTCATTATTTTGTGGATTATGTAGACCCACACCAGATCTCCAGTGGTGAACCCACCTTCAATAGCCTTGATGTCGTAGCGCATTTTCATTCGGTCACTTGCTTGCTGTATTTGATTGCGTACCATGGTCCGATTCCATCGTTCGACCATGCCGTCTGGTTGTGGATGAAGAAGTGTAGTCCTTGTTTTGTGAATCCCCAATTTACTGCATATTTCTTGGAATAGCTTCGATTCAAAATTTCGGCCTTGATCACAATGCAGCTCTAGAGGTATTCCAAATCTGCAAAGAAATTCTTTGACCAATTCATCAGCTACCGCACTTGTCTCTTAATTATGAATATCGTAGGCTTCCAACCATGTTGTGAAATAATTAATCGCTTCCTTGGTCTGTTTCGGAAAAGGGACCAGAGATGTCAATAGCTTCTCGTTCCATGGGGGATCCGACGTTATATTGCTTCATTGGTGCTTTTCCTTTACCATGAGGGCCGTTAGCAGCAGCACAAACTTTGTATCTTCTACACCAATCTTTAACGTTCTTCTAGCAATTTAGCCAATAAAATCACTGCCTGATTTTTTCCAACGTCTTAGTTATCCCGAAATGTCCACCTGAAGTTCCATTATGTAGTCTGGTCAGAATATCTGTCACACGGCTCTTGGGTACAATCAACTGAAGTCTCTGCTCAGTTTCATCTCCATTTTCCCAACAACGTTTCAGACCTCCATCAATCATCAACGTCTTCCGTTGTGCCCAATAAGGCTTTATATTCTGGCTCTGTCTGGATACATCTTCCCAAGTAGGTCGTTTACCGCTCTTCTTCAAACTCAGGATTACTTTCAAGTTTTATCTTCCTCTTGCGCTCTTCCAATTTCTTCAGGTAGCCAGTCGTATTCGATGGTGGTCCGCCTTAAATTGATCTTTGCTTCCAGGCGCAAGACAGTGGCTGGAATTCTGGGTACACTCAATAGTTTCTCGTTTATTTTCTCCTTCAATTTTCGAGAATTATCTTTCATTCATCTTACTCAAAAAGTCCATAACCGCTCGAGTCTGCATCGCGTTCTGTAATCTTGTAGTCACTGCCATGAAATCCAAATAACCAAAAATTTATTTTATTCGATGTTGAACTTCACAAGTGACAACAATGTAACGTTTTCTTCGCTTAATTAAAACGTCCGACTTATAAACATGATTCGTGTACTCTTATAACTAACAAACTAACTATGTCACTACCATTTATTTCCACTAATATTTATTTTCACTCATGTTTATTTCCACTCGTATTTATTTCCTCTAGTCCGTCGCTTGCACTGTGAACTATACTGTACTGAACTACTACCTACTCCTCCGCTGGGTTTATATAGAAGCCGTAAACATTCCCGTGCCTTCGCGATCGTTCTAGAAGGAAGCGGCCGCCAGGGAGAAACTTCTAATGCCTATACTGGCCACTCTTTTAGGAGTATCGGCCACATTTTTAGCTAATGAAGGAGTATGTATGACTAAAAAGACACAGTGGATGGCGTTCCTCGACTGTGACTGGAAGTTACGTTGTGGATTCGCTAGAAAATAAACTCGATTTTGATGAGAAAATTTTGCATACTAGGGAATGTAGCGAGACTAACGAAATGATTCAACCAATATTGAATTCATCAGCAGCAGTTTCTGTGAATTCAGCTACTTCTCAAGCAGGCGGTATTTCGATCAACCATTGTAATATGTCACGACTTACCACATCTACGATATGGAGCATAGCAGTATCTTTAGCGAACCAGTGTCCATGATTTATCCATTGTCTCAGTAATTCTATCGGTGGTTGTGCACCCCATTGCTCTTTTTGGGGCATCCCAACATCATCAACGAAGAGAACGCATTTTTTACCCATCGAAGGACCGAAAACACCTCTTCTTCGTTTGTCTAGCTTTGCCAGTACCATCTCTTGAGTCTATAAAAAATTAGGACAGTCTGAATGTGTTAAAATTTTATGGAAATGGTCTCGATTGAGTTATTTGGTTGAATTTCATCTTGAAATATCTCAATTTCTATTCTTTTAATTTTTTTATTCTTGTACATAATAATTTTAAATAAGAGTAGCAGATCCAGAGGGGCCTAGTTCGTGTGTCATGCAGATTATAGGTTATGTACATATACTATTAGATTTTACTTGAGATATAAATAATTAAGGCGGAAACACATTATTGAAAGGCGACGCGACCCGATGAAACGTGATGCGTGTTGAGTCGAATCAAATCAATTGTTTTCTATAGACTAGAATCATAGTATGAACTCCTGACGCGACGGCACGCGCGTACAATTTACGCGTCAGCTCGCGTCGCGTGTAAATAATGTGTTTCCGCCTTTAACACGTTGACTGTCCCCATTCTAATTTTTTTTTCACCCCCCACGTCCAACACATTTATCGAAAGAGAAGGGTTACTTTTGAGTGATAAAATATATATTCTATGAAAAATTAATTCTGCAGCCATTTAAGGAAGTGTTCTTGTTCAAAATCTTCAAGTCCAATGGAAGGCTTGATGCTGACGTTTCTTGAATCACGTATGATTAATTATGATTGAGGTTATCAATACATATTTCTACAAAACGTTAAGCCTATATGAACCGATCAAACTGCAGCGTTCATGAAAAGTAACCATATTTATCTTGAACGTCAAATGAATCAATGAATCACATACGACTCATGGACTCCTGGCGAAAATTTTCATGTATCATATGTGATTCATGGGACAGTCAACGTGTTAAATGTGCCGACCGCAACTGGTGAAATGCGAATATCTTCGGAATGGCAATTTTACATTTTTTCAGTAGTTTAGAGTTATGACATTGCATTGAGAATTCCAAAAATAATCAATAATGGAATGAGTTGCCCTGCCCTGTGGTATCTAATTGATATATTTGATTTGTTGTTATGTGTTTGTCCATTCTACGTTGAATGTCCTTCAGATAAAATTTAGTTCATGAATTTCGGAAATTTCTTTCTATAGAGCAAAGTTGATTCACCTCACAATTTAGAAATAGAAAATATGTAATAATGTCCTGACCAAATATTGTGAAATTGAAAGAGCTGTTTCTAATGTTTTTATTTCTTGACTCGCAATGAGGAACACAACAGGCACTTTTATGAAATCATTCAAGTGAAAAGCGCAATACATGATATTGTAGATGGGGAATGTTGATTTATTGTTTCCTCATGATGATTTCATTTATTCGAATCAGTTTATATAATCAACTTTGATGTTAACCTTTTACGTACAGGCTGGGCAAAATTGGTGATACCCGAGGTGATAGCTGAACTACATTTTTTTTACGCAACGCGATAGTGGATAGTGCCATTTATTGTCTTTTTTCGAGAAACTTATAATGCCATCAACTGTATTCCTCTATCTTCTTTTGTTTTCGAGTTATAAGCCAAAATTGAAATTTGGGCGATATCAACTTTCGTAATTATATCCGTTCCTGTTTGTGCTGAGATGTTGAAATGAAAACATTATACAGACACTTTTTTGATAGGAATCTAGTGGCGTACTATGATTTTTTTCAACAGTTTTTTTTGTTGAGCTATAACATAAAGATGTATTTTTTCTTATGAATACAGTAGTTTAGAATGACTTAGAAAGACTGAGGGCGATATATGATATATTTCTGGAACGGTAAAAAAAATGACGATTCATTCTTAGTCATTTTAAACTACTCTTTCCATAAGAAAAAACACAACTTCATGTTATAGCTCAGAAAATAAACCTGTAGGAAAAAATCATAGAACGCCACTGAATTGCTATCAAAAAAGTGTCTGTATAACGTCGATAACAACTTGACAGCCAGTTCATCCTAATCTGAAGCTCTTGAACTACGACTACAAGTTCAGGATCTGCTCATGGCGGGCGGTTGAGCTGCGCAAATGGACTTCTAATCATCCTCCTCTACTGGACGGTATTCTCCTGAACAACGTAGAGACTCCTCCTCTTCTTGACCGTGAAACAAGTCTCAAGATTCTGAGACTTGGATGGAACCCTGCATCTGATCACTTCTTCTACTCGGTCCGCCTGACTTCAACGACAGTCACCAAACGAAATGTGCTGAGTCAGATGGCCAGCCTTGGGATGGCTAGTTAGTAAGGTAAATGTCCCGAATTCAGACAGTATAAGCCTAATGGCACTTACATTCCCTTCACAAAAATATTTAAATAGCTTCAAGAGTTGGAGCTGTTGAATTTTCTGTAAGTGTATGCCTTCAATTTTTATATACCTTTCAGAGAAGCTTCAAAGATATTCGAGATTTCTGAAAAAAAATAATTTCTCCGATTACTCAATTGTACACAATTCCGACAGCCATCGGATGATATTGTCCGCAATTTAGACACGATTGGCGCCAATTTTCGACAGCGTCCCTAAATTCGACCCTATACGTACGCAAATCAGACAATTCGCTCATTTCATATTTTATATAATAATAAGAACAGAAAAATTATCTGAAAGGTTAATTCAAGCGAAAAATTTCAATATCCATTCACAAAAAAACTTCAAAGGTATAGGAATAGTTATCCGAAGTTTTTCTGATATTAAATGTTTTACTTTCAACGGTGGAGCAATTTTTTTCATCATTTCAGTTATCATAATTTCGTTGAATTTTTGGATATTATTCATACACTCTTGAGTATTTTCATTTGGAATGTTTTCTTTCGTCTTTCTCTTATTAATCTGATTTCCATCATTCTCCCGGTGTGCGTTTGACTGTTTTTTCTTCTACTATTTTCTTCCACTTTTGTCTTATTTTCTTCTCTCTAGTGCTTCCGTTGCTCTTTTTCTTCAGCAATTTCAGAAAAAAAAAGCTGCATGAATAATTTATGTCACTCAGAATCGGAAAATTCATAAAAGGCAACATTCTTGTTGAGAAAAGTCTACACAATAATAGTTTGAAATGGTGTCTATTCGTACTTATCTTATAAGAAATCACTCACTGAAATGCAATTCTACACATGCGTCAATTCACATACCTTTCAAGTTCAAATTAAATATGGAGGATTTGGGTAATATTGTTTCCTGGAAATCGATTTGTTATTTGAGAACTACTAGATGCCGTTTCACCCAAAATGAGGAAGTAGAGAATTGAAAAAAACTCAGAATAATTAATAATCTCCACAAGTGTCGAATTTTAGGACACTGTCTAAATTAGGGTCGTTTACCTTATTACCTTTAACGCCAAAATCTCCTTCCTTCACCTCTGTCTTCTTCATCTGAAATGGGACCAATCTCTTTCGAATGAGGCCCAGCCCTCGTGGTTGCGGTTTCAATCCCAGCTTCCCACCTTGGCAGAGCTTCACAAACCACGATTCATCCCTGCTGTTCCTTCCCATACTCATCGGTTGATCGGCTTCTGTGACGCATCTCATCTTCTCGCGAAACTCATGCACCATCTGTCCACCCGCGTGTTGCCGCATCACAGTGCTGAATGAATTGCCTTCTGCGACTCTTCCGTTACTTTGTCATGGATCCGCGGTGAAAGTCACAGATGAAAGACATTTGTTGTCAATCGAGTCGCTTAGATCCAGATTGCTCGAGGCATGTAGTGTCTGTTGATCATCATCCCTTATGGTGGAATGGTCCGTCGTGGCCTCTTTCCTCTATTGAATCATCTCAATCTGAACAAGTGGAAGACGAAGCCAAACCGATTTTCACTCACATGTAAGTAGCCATCTCCAATGAAACCACCATGATTGAACGTTTCTCCACGTATCTTCGTCTCAAACGTATGATTGCCTTTTGTCGACGTTTCATCCCGAATGCTCATATTTACCTCGCTCAGGTTTCCTCTCCTCTTTTGAGCTCCAATAGGCCGAATTTTGTTTGATACGTCTAGTTTAATCTGTTCATTTCGCTGAGGAGCTAGCTGAGCTTCTGAAACCTTCTTCTCGTCATCGGCTAATCATGAAACTCCACCTGTTTCGTAACGAGTCTAGACTCCTACGTGTTGGAGGTCGCCTTTCAGCCTCCTTATTACCATATAGACACAAACATCTGGTTCTTCTGCCAAAAAGTTATCATCTCACTCGTCTGATCATCAATGATGCCCATGTTCGTCTTCTGCACGCCGGTGCTCTGGCTACTCACTCGTTCATCAGTCGACGCTTCTGGATTTTGGACGGACGTAATGTGGTGCGTAATTGTTTGCGCAAGTGCAACCGATGCTTTTCCTGCAGACCCCGTCCTCTGATTCAGCCAATGGGCAATCTTCCACTTGAGCGCCTATCCTCTGCTGCGGCTTTTCTTACCACTGGCGTTGACTACACCGGCCCGTTTTATGTAACGAGTGCACGACTGCGCGGAGCCGTTAGCACCGAGGCATATCTAGTTGTCTTCATCTGCTTCACTACCAGAGCGGTTCACCTAGAATTAGCGTCTGAGCTGTCCACCCCAGCTTTCATTGCTGCTTATCGTCGCTTCGTGGCGACGTCACGTCATCCTGCCGTTATCTGGTTGGACAAAGCGATCAACTTCGTAGGTGCCCATAACTACCTCCGTGATCTTGGCCTCTTGTTGTCTGCTTCACAGCATCGGCAGAGCCTTTGCGATGCAGCCTCATTGTCCGGAACCCACTTTGGCGGCCTTTAGGAAGCCACTGTCAAATAGGCTTAGCATTATCTCACTCACGTTTTTGGCGAATAAAAACTCAAAAACTCACCTACGAGGAATTTTTCACCGTCTGCATTCAGGTTGAGGCAATCCTCAACTCTCGTCCACCGTATCTCTCGTCGTCTGACCCTTCTGCTTCTGAGGCCCTCACACCAGGGCATTTTCTGCTGTTTCGCTCCCTCACCTCTCCTCCTGATAAAAATGTCGGTTCCGTGTCTGTAAACCGTCTGTCTCGTTATCAACTATTCCAAAGATTTCAGCAGGACTTCTGGAGGCGTTGACGTCAGGAGTACTTGCATACTTTGCAGCAACGTCACAAGTGGTCGCAACCATCTACTCCCATCCTTCCAGGTACTGTTGTCATCATACGAGATGACAATCTTCCTCCTCTGAAATGGTCTATCGGCCGTATATCTGTTTTTCCAGGAGCTAATTCCACAACTCATGTAGCTGATGTTAGTTGCTTTTAGGACTATTCGACGACCAGTCGTCAAATTGTGTCCTCTTCCAACTCAGCAGATTGCTACTGACTTCTTTCGTCTGTTCACTTTTTCCATTTCATCTTACTGAAGTGACACTTCAGGGCAGGCGGCATGGTCAAGCGAGAATTTTGGGTTGCCTTACTCCAGTGATTGAGGCGAAAACAAGTTTCTTCGTCGTTCACCAGTCAGCGTATGACCAATTTTATTCGTCGGGCGCTCCAGAAGCTTTCGAAAAACTAAAGTAGTCGTCTATTATTTCGCCGCATTTATAGCATCATTCCATCTTCTTCATTATCTTAAAAATCATCTATATATAAATATTGAGCAACTTTGAGTGAAGTGCCTTGTGTCATCCATATCACCGAGGTTAGAACAACGAAGCTGGTAGAGAAGGAAGGTGAGTCCCTGTTTTCCTTTCCTTTGAAACCCCCTTCCTGCTACCAGACTAGTGGAGAATAGCCAGGTTCTTTTTTAATACCGTTGGGGTAAGTGATTGCAGTTTCACCAGTTCAGTTGCTCAATATCCGCAATAATTATCATCTGAAATTCTTTGCGGTCAATTAGAAGCTTTGGTTTTGGAATAAGTGCAGTAATGTACCTATTATATTATATTCCTTCATCAGAGATTGAAAATTTACATTGGAAAATTCCTTTCGAAAGAATCTGTTCGAAGATTTTTCGGTTTAAGGGTGACCGGCCACCGAATGCGAAATTAGGTGAATCTGTGCCTTTTCAATGCTAAATGACAAGCTACCTCACTCGATTCGTAGCTTTTCAATTATATTAGCATTGAAAAGGCTCAGCTTCGCTCAACTTCGCATTGGGTGGCCGGTCACCCTAACTCTGATATCTATCAAAATTATCTTGAAAGCGTTTGATACACCGGTTTTTGGTTTGAGCACTCTTACTCGAACAAATTTACTAAAACAATCTATAACTACTAAAATATATTCAAAATTTTTATTCTCCTCGGCGTAAAAATACATTTGAGCTAAATAAGCTTGCCATAGGTCATCTAATCCTTTAATTATTGTTCTTTTGCGAGGGAGGTTTTTGCTAATTAGTTTATGCAGCTCTCGAATCACTTGTATTTTCTGTATTTTTATCATTTAATTTGCTTTGATAACCTTATCTTGAAATGCATTCAATATGTCTTGAATTCGACATATATAGAAAGCCCACTTTCTCGGATATCCTAATTCATAACAGTAGCTCTCACCCGTATAAGATCAAAATGTCAGCATTTAATACCCAAGTGCATAGAATGATCTCAATCCCACTGTCAGCAACCAATTTTGAAAAAGAAGTACGAATCTTGAAATTATTAGCCAAAAAAATGGCTATAATCATAATATAATAGATAAACTTATATTAAAAAACAACAGAATAGATGGTTAACTTCCAACTTTCCACCTCGAATTAATGATAAAAAGAAGTTTGTATACATCAAGTATTTTGCATTCGTCAGTGATAAAATTTGTAAAAGAATTAGACAAAACGATATTGATGTTATATGTACAAACAAGAAAAATTTAAAATCAATGTTTCCTAGTAGTAAAGACTGGCTGAATAGTTCACAGTTGAGTGGTGTTTATAAGCCGTTCTGTGATGAATGCCCTGCATTTTATATAGGTCAGACTGGTCGATCTCTCAGAATTAGAATTGAATTGGCCTTTCCAGTCACTATATTACTTTGAACCATTTTATAGATTTTAACAAAACAAAAGGTGAGACGGGTAAACGCTTAGACTTTTTAGAGATTTTGGAAACATCGTCAGCCCAAAAACAAAATCTTCCAATAGCCAACGATCAATTAGATTTCCGCCTGTCACCTTTCACATTTCAATGAAGTTCCTAATTTCGTGAATATAGTGCCCAAAAATATTCAAAAATTAAATTAATATTTTATACCAGAAAAAATTTGGTAAAATTGTCTTTGGAATTAATCTTATATGTTATGAGAAATTTCATTGCCATGTATCATTCATTGTGGGACCTATATGGTAACATGGTACTAAACTCCCCTATCGGACGAAGCATCGGAAAACATATAAGTATATTTATTCAAAACTGTTGACATTCATGACGAAAAGATAAAATTTTCTATCCAATTTCATTTACACCCAGATCGCGAACCTTAATAATTAATTATTAGCGTATGAAGCTCATTGATTTTATTATCGTTCTCGAACTATTTACAGTATTCAATATGTATGAATGAAACGAAAGAGCACCTGTATTCTATATATGAGTAGAATTCAAGCTGCCTTACCTTCTGTCCTGAAATCTGGCATTGTTGCGGGAGGAGCGGGAGAACGCACTACCAATAAGAAATATATGCGGAGGTAGTAAGGTATGATTCGTTTGAAGAGAAATTTTTCGATAAAAATCAGTTCCTCTCTTTAGGTACCCCTGTTATTTACCTTCCCCTCTACATATATAAACCAAAATTATTTCAATTATATAACTCCTTCAACCGGATGTCAGGTCGCCCAATGAACGAGTTCATTTTTTTTTTTTGGTTAATCACCATTTAGGATAAGGCTATTTTGATTGTGGCGGATTATATTAATCAAGGCACTTCTCAACTGCTTGTCAGAAATCTTCGGACTATTCTTGTGGTCCACAAGATAACCTGCTTTTATGCTTCCTCAATGAGGCACTCGTCAAGTTCCACCTCAATTCTACCCTCCATCAAATGTGCTTCCACGAGACCGTTCGTGGTGATCACGAGAGGCAGGATTGATGTGAAGGTAAGTTTATATATTTCCTTGAGTTCGAAAGCTAAACCGTGGTACTTTACTATCTTTTCCGTATATGCTCGTTCAGCGTTGTCATCTGCCGGGACAGTGATGTCTATTATAATTAATTTCTTTTCTCTTTTCAGGATCAACACAATGGAGATGGGTCTATCAGTGATAAACGGATGGTCCTAGTACAGTTTTACCTCATCATTCTCTAGGATTTCCTTGGGTATGTATGTATTCATGGATCTTTTTCTGTTGTTTAATTAACCCTTTTTTTAAGGCAATGGCCTGGTGGTATGCCTTCGCCATGGCATTGTGGCGGTCCGTGTATTCCCTAGGAGCAAGGATTGGACAGCATGACGTGACGTGCTGTATCGTCTCCGCCGCCTATGAACATTTCCGACATTTGTCTGATGGTAAGTTTTTGTTCAAAATATTTTTCTGATATGCTCTTGTGGAAACCACATGATCTTGGATGGCCGCCAACCTGTCTTCTGTCTCCGGTAACAGGTAACCTGCTTTGAGGTTCTTCACAGATCTTTCTTTGTCTATTTTGTTTCTTTTTAGGGCATTGGGGTATCTTCCGTGGAGTGCCTTTCCATGCCAGATCTCGAGCAACCGGCTGATGTTAGGGGGTTCCGCTGGGAGATTTATTGAGGCCAGATTTAATGCCGTGATGTCGTTATCCTCTTCGCATAGTGTCCTGAAGAAATGTGAGTTTTTAGATTTAAAGTACTCTCGCATTTCCTTTACTACTCTGTGGTGCGTGATTTCAACATTCTCCAGTCCTCTCCCTCCATCTTTCCTAGGTATGTATAACCTGTTAGTGGATGCATTGGGGTGGTGCATGCCATATTTAGTTAATAGTACTCTTATTTGGGTGTCTATTGCCTTGAGGTCTGTAGTGGACCACTCAATAATGATAAATGAATAGGAGAGGCATGGAATTTCCCACGTGCTTCGCATTCAATTTGCTTTGCAAGATTTTTTTTTAATCTGCCTATCAGTTTATTTTTGAAGGCTGTTTTTGTTTTAGCGGTATTTATTTCTAGTCTCTGCTGGAGTCCCAGGTATTTATAAGTCTCTTTCGAGCCTAGTCTTTGTATTTGCCATTCATCCTGCACCAAAATCGCTTCTCCACTTATCAGTTTTTCCCTTTTCATGATTTATACGGTGCAACATCGTTTTTCAGGACTGAAAACGGAATAAAAACGGTGCGGAATGTTTACAATTCCGAACGATGTCGGAATCCTGAATTGGAAACTGAAAATATTTCTCTCCAAAATCAATTCAAAATAAAATCAATGAAACTAAAAGGAGTATTCTAAAATGAGTGGGTAGGTTTGAAAACTACCCTCTCATTAGACGTTTTCTGTTATGTTTATCTGTTCCATGTTGTATTTGTCTGATTCTGCCTCTGCTTCCCGTATCCAGGAAGCTTCATCATTGCTGCTGCTCCAGATTTTCTCCCACGTTGTATGCATGTTTTCGGGTTTCGGAAATTCTTCCTCGTTTTTCGTTATTCCTTCAAGTTGTCTGTATAATTGTTTCTGGTTTTTATAGAACAACTGATTGTTTCTATAGCGGGTGACTCTCTCATTGCATCTTTTTATTCGGTTTCCTAACGCTTTGGCTTTTTGTTTTAGGATGTCATGTACAACAGTCAGTTGCTCCTTGAACTGTTGTTGTTGTTGATTTGGTGTTTCGATACAATTCGTGCGATCTTTTTGGCCATTTTCCTGGGTGGCGAACTGGTATTGAGGTAATTTTTCCTATATTTTTCTAATGTTCGTTATTTTTCCTTCCAGTTGGATCTTCCACGGTGGTGTTCTATTTTCTGCTGGCTTTGGCATTGTGTGATTTAGCCTGATATTGTTCTCCTCGCATACAGTTATCGCACTGGCCAACACACAGTCTAGGACATCTTCGAAGGTTGAGTTGTACTTTATTTCAGATTTTATGATCACATTTATTTTCTCTACACTTTCAATGATTTTACGTGATCCTTGCAGTCTCGGAATTTTCGGTCTAAGTTCGGGTGGGGGTGGGGTTTGTGTACATCAGCTTATTTTTATGGAAAACTCGCCCTGTCTTTCCCACTTGAGGTCTTATTGGAATTTGAGGCTCTAGTGGTAATTCTTCTGAGTTTCTGGTCTCATTTTTGGGTGGTGGAGCGAGAGGTCTTGTGCTTCTCTCAATTTCTTCGAGCTTGACACTCGAGAACTTCTCCTCTTGAAGAATCTATCCTACTCTGTTCGATAGCAAATTCAGGTATGACACAGCTTTCTTAGATTTATTTAATTCCAAGTGGTGGTTAGTATTTCCCGGTAAGTTCTATTTGTTGTTTCTTGAAGCTCTTGCTATGAAATGAACAAGCATTATGAGGACATGCTCCTCCTTTGTCCAGCGCGTTCGCCCATCTCGCCTTGGAAGTTCAGCGGAACGGCTTCTGATTCCGTCCAATCTGATACTTCTACTCAATCTCAATCTTCTTGAGGGATTCGAAATTGGGCATACGGTGCCATCTCTTAGGTCTGTGCCGCTTGCCCCACAGCTGTCCCCATCCGCTCTTCCTCCGGATGGCTCCGAAGAGGGCCAGTCCGCTGCCCTCCACCGCCCGTATTCATACTTCTAGTGATAGGAGCTTTAGTTACATCAGCTTCCGGGCTGCTAACCTTGGAAGCCGGGTGACTCGGGTACTGCGTTCCAGCTGACGATAATCTCGAGAAAGCCTATACCGAGAGGAAGGAAATGTATGGACTCAAGTCGACATCGATTATTCCTATCATTAAATCAGTAAATGCATAGGTAGAATCACATCTCCAAGAGAATACAAAGAGGCTAGAACTGGACTAACATCTTATCAGCATGCCACAGAAGGAGGGGATATTGGGGACGACAAGAACAGAAGATTCCTCACCTACACGTGAAAATGTCTTGGCAACGAAGTTGCCTGGCATCCTCGCCCGAATCCTCGGAAATGGTGGAAACTAAAAAAAAAAAACAAAAAAAAACCTAAAAAAACTAAAAACACCTAAATAAATCCACCCCTTCTCCACAAGAGATAAGCCGCGAGCTTTCTAACATTAATTTATGTTACAGCTTGTGAATTTGAGAGGCTATGATTGTAGAAAATAAACGTCACATAAATAATGGGCGCCCATCGTGGAGAAAATCTGGGACCAGACAAAAACAGGTTTACTCGTTTGCCTTCATTTGAGGAGCGGAAACTGAAAGATTTGAGTACATTATATGGAACTACCCGATCAATAGGAATTTAAGACAAGATAACAATCCGACCAAAACCAAGTTGACCCTTTCGAGACGGCTTTTTTTTTCAGGAGACCTGCTTAACAGAGCTACCCCACGTTCTAGTATTATTCATAATAACTAGATATGTTTCGACAAGAACTTTTGTTGTTAAATTTATATTCTGAGTCTTTCATAGGTTTTCTCCCTCGACTCTTTTCTGTGAATGAATAAATGAGAACTACTCTTAGTCACTATATGTGAGAACGCATCCGTATTTCAATACTCTTTCTAGGCTTATAAATATATGCGTTTTCCGCTTAAATCTTAGTGGGCGATTTGCGGGTTTTTGGGGCTCCCGTCACAAAAGGTTTAAAGAGGATGCCTGACAATTCAATCGAAAATAAAATACACAAAATTTAAAAACGTTGAAATCGAGTGAAGACGTTGGATCCACCGATTCCGACAGATTATCTATGAGCATGTTTGCATGTATTCTCGTAGGTATTCATTAAATGGTGTAATAAATATATTGAAGGAAAAAATATAATGCATCGAATTTGCACGTCCGAATTCATAGAAATTCTCTTACCATTGTCGAATTTGTCCTGGCACTGAAGTTGATCACATTAGGCAGATACTTTTCTTTAGGTAAATTTATAAGATGGTCCAGAACAACTGCCGTTTTTCCAGTCCCTGTGGGTCCTACGAAAAGAATCGGTATTTCCCTACCCATACACATCTTCAAAAAGAATCTCTGTAGACAAGATTGGTTCGTGGTAATGATCAATTCGCTCACCTAAAAATTAATGATAATGAAATAAATTGTACTCGTAGAAATCTACATTCAGAGCAGAAGGTGAAAAAAAAGTACGCAAAGATCTATATTCGAGAAACGATATGTCGTTGAACGCCAGGTGTCGCATAGCTTTATAAGTTATAACTTTATAGTTATAACTTAAAATTTGGTAAGGGGTTTACAATTTCACTGTGACCTCAAGTTCTATTTTGCGCTCCACTAGACCTGTACAATGACTTTTTATGCAACAGTGGCAACAACAAACGTCCAAGTTTTCATTGATTGGACTGTTTTCGACGGTTAATGGCTGACAATGTTTACATTTGTGACTGTTTGCGTGATTTTTTGCCTGTTCCGTGCTATTTGAGTAGTCCTGAAGTCCTGGACAAAATATCGTTTCAATCTAATTAGAAATATTCTGTAAATAGCTAAATTGGGCTCTTTCACATTTCCGAAGGAATTTGGTTGTGTGATAATCTGCCAAAAATCCCTTAGTTGTTTATAAATATGAATTATATGTTATGAAAATATAATTAACCCTTAAGTAAGTTTGTTTCATATTTCAGTCCTTTATTTCCCTGAGATGTTGAAAAAATGAGAGTGGATAAAAAAAATTAGGTTAGTAGTCTCTAGAGATGTATCGAAACGTGAAGGACCTGTTTAATTAAAGAATCTGAAGAATGCAATTGCCTCAACTTCACTAGGATACTTAGCTACTAGTATATCTGGCTACTCATCCCAGCAAACACAATTGCATAACATCAACGTATCATACATATTGCAACGTTCCATGTTACATAGCAAAGTTCCGTACACGATCTATCCTTTATCTGTCCAACGAGAGCTCTATGTCCGCCTTTCTCTATGTATACTGTAACGAAACTGCAATATTACATGTTCGGTACACATACTTTGTACCTTACATGCTATGTGCAAAGGATGATAGCTCTGGTACAGAACATCTGCTACCAATTTGAAATATAACCTCAATAAATACAAGGACATCCAAAATTCAATGGATCGCCATATTTGATGAAATACGTACTTATTTTGGGCAAAAACTGTACCAAAACGATAATTTATTGTTGCACCTGATTGCTTGTCAGTTTTCATACTTGAGACTTCTTTAGTAGTAACCTATGTCTACGATCCGTGGTTGTCTTCCACTCCGACCTAAAATTCCTTCTCATTCCGGGCTCGAACCTGCTTACTTTTCGACATCTTGTGTTCCTGAGTGGTCCCTCCAACCTATCTAGCTATGGAAACATGTGACTTTTCATATAAGTGCACCATATTAACTGTATGGAATAAAAATTGCTTCTTATATCAATGCGGAAACCAAATAATTCTCGAACCTCTAACTAAAATCGCACTCTTTATGTTCTAAAAAATAACTCGAGTATTTGCTTCTCATTTGTCGCACAAAATCATCAGACATACACAATATTGTATCTCTGACGAATGGAAGCAGGTTTACTATCCTTGCAAATATTATAATATAAATATATAATAAATTTGTCATAATGACGCATGAATGTGAACATTCATCATAATCACACAACCCTTCTTTTTCCTCCGAACGTCAATAATTAAGGTTATGAAAGTTGAGTTATCAAAGTTCATTTATAATTCGCCTATTTTGGCGGATTCTATCCGCTAGTAGTAAGGAATTGAATAAAACAGTTTCGATAATAGCTTTCAGTACTGATGTTTGTACTTTTTTACGATTCAATACATCGGATTTTGGCGGATTCTATCCGCTAGTAGTAAGGAATTGAATAAAACAGTTTCGATAACAGCTACTTTCAGTACTGATGTTTGTACTTTTTTACGATTCAATACATCATACCGTCATAAGTTTCATGGTCGGGATGACTGCTGAAAAATTAATACTTATAAGTATACTAGCTGACCCGGCAAACGTTGTTTTGCCATATAAATAATTTCCTAATGATTAAATTACTAAAATGGCTATTAAAAATAAGGGTTGATCGTAGAAGGGTGAAAATTGAGGATTGTATGTATTTTTGTATGTTGTATCATAAAAAAATAGAAATTAAAAATTTTGTCTAAAAAATAAAAAAAATAGAAAATTTAGGGGTGGACTACCCCTAAAATTTAGGGGGATGAAAAATAGATGTTGGCCGATTCTCATAGGTACCGGATAAGCACAAAAAATTTTATCAAAATCGGTCAAGCCGTTTCGGAGGAGTATGGCAACGAAAACTGTGACACGAGAATTTCATATATTAGATGTTATGTGTATACTCTCATATCGTAATAATATGGATTTAATGCTCTGATTGCTACATAAAATTAACAGAACATTTGAATGAAAATTGTGCATTTATAAATTGATATACCATATACATAACTTTCTCATTCAAAATGATACATATCATAGATAATACGAAATTGATATACCATATACTTTTCATGAAAAACATAACAAATTAATGAATATGATACATAAATATTATATTATGTTTGATATGTATCACGTGAAATGAGAACGTTATGTATATGGAATATTTATTTATAAATCTACAGTTGTGTTTCAAATGTTATGTAGCACCCTTATGCATGTAACATGTTGGTTTGCTGGGATGTGACTTGCCTTCTACTGAAAAATCAAGTGACGGTACAATTTGTCAGGAGAATATACCTATGTAATTTTTGGGTAAAAGAGTAGAAAGGGGCAAGTTGCAAAAAAGTACTTCCTGAAAGAATGACAAGTTTGAAGTATGAAAAAGCATAATCTGTATTATTGGTTATTCAATATACTACCAATTCTGAGACTTTAAGTGTTTGTATGTAATACTGCTGTTAAAATAAAAACAGTTTTCGATTTTTTCTCATTATTTACTTTCATGTTTCTAATATCATCCTGTCTAATATGGATTAATTGACAATATGAATTTTTTGATTCAAAACATGCAACTATGAGTATTTCTATTGAATCAGTTTCTATTCTATACTTATTTAAGAAATATCTTTACATAATGAATAATCATAAACTGTCTTGGATTTTCTTGACCTCATCAGCGTAAGACGATGATGAGAAATGAATCAAACTCACGGACAGTTTATGAAAACTGCCAAATAATTCGTCAATGATTTTCAGTTTCAAACTTTTAGAAAATGAAATGTTCATTATACAGGGTCTTTCACGAGGAACCTCACCCATATTTATACGGGAAACTATTGAACGTATTTTCATGAAATTCAGCACTTATAAGTATTTCACGATGCTGATGAAATCTAAAATATTTTCAAGGCATGAGCACCTCCGATTTTTCCGGAAATGACGTAAACTTCCGTTTTTCAAATTAGAACACTATTTTTTTATTGCAGAAATAGATTCCTTAGAAAATTTCAAGTTATTTTGATGTAACATTTTTCAGTTTTGGATGGAAAATTCTCTCTGAGCGGGAAAATTCGAAAAAAAATCGAAAATAAAGCTCCGCTGAAACAAGAATAACTTCGAGGTTTTTGGATGGAAAATTTTCATTTTTGGGATTTTTCAAGATGTAAGATTGATGTATCCAGTTCAGAAATCGAAATCGCGATTCATGATACAGGGGGTGAAAAAATCGCTTTCAAAGTTAGAGATGACAAAATCGTGAAAAATCAATTTTTTCAAATTAGAACCCCATTTTTTTATGGCAGATATTGAATCTACGTTAAAAAATAATGTGAGTGTATGCATCACACCCTTGCCCTAAAATGGATATTTTCTGAGTTATTCACAAAAACTGTTTTTCGTCTTGAATTTTCAGCTATTTCTTTTCCCTTCACGCCAAAAAGATGAAATTTTCAGGAACTGTTATTTGAACCATGCTGTAGATTTTTCACTCCTTCTTGCAACCGACTTCAAGTTTCTATTAGGAGAACCATGGCAAACTCTCGCAGTTATAACTAGAGAAGATGCTCAAAGTTTTAACCGTTAATTTCTAGACATTTATTTATACGTCTCAGGAATGCTTCGTGCGTTGCTCTTCTTATTTCATCAGGAGGAAGAGATCTGCAAAAGTGTTTAAAAACCAAATTGAGTTTCAAAACTATGAATCTAAAAATCTAAACAAACCTGAACGCATTTCTGACTCGTTCTATGCAGTCCTCTTTATCAGTCAGGGGAGTTGAGTAGACAATATTTTTTATCCTACCCCAAATATAATAGTCTTAAGGAGTTAAATCGGGAGAACGTGGTGACCAAAGATGTGGACCATTGTTCGCCAACCACCGACAAATAGCCTGTAGAGGATATTTGACACATTGAGTGAATTGTGTGGAGGCGCGCCATCTTGTTGATACCATAAGTCATTATGGTTCTGTACTAGCGGCTCAATTATTTGAGTCAATATGTCAGAATATCTATCTCCTAAGGGAGAACATTCTTTAAATAATGCAAACATGTGTAGTGTTCTATCTTACCAGTTAAAGTCCCATCATAAATGTGAACATCGAGAATTGCATTATTTTTGATGGCGCAAAAAACATTGAAACTCCAGGTCTCTTGAAAGTTCCATTGTCTGAAGTGGTGGTTGTTCTCTTCATCCCAATAATGACTGTTATGCCTATTGAAAGAACCATTCTTTGTGAATTTAGATTCATCTGTCCAAATTATACAGTCCAAAAAGTTTTCATTCTCTCGAAATCGAATCATCATAGCTTCGCAAAACTCTGTTCTGACGAAATCAGTTTCCTTCAAATGCTGTACCCTATTGAATTTATATGGGTGCATTTTATGTTTTTTTAATATTCTCCAAACACTCGATTGAGATAATCCCAGATCAATCCCGGCATCTTTGAGAGAATTTTTAGGATTCACATGAAAATATGCAAGAACTGCAATTTCGTTGTTCTCATCTTCTACTACACTTTTTTCTCTGTGTATAGTTTTCTTAACGAAAGATCCGACATTTCTCAAGTTTGTCATGGTTCTGTTAATGGTATCTCTCGTTGGTCTGGGTCGGTCAGGAAACCTCTCAATGAACAGTCGAATCGTTCTATCTACAACTTTATTACATTCTCCATGAAGTAAAATGAGATATAAATAATCTTCATTGGTAAAATTAGGCATAGTGATCGTATCATGAATCGCGATTTCGATTTTTAAAGTGGACACATCAATCTTACATCTTGAAAAATCCCAAAAATGAAAATTTTCCATCCAAAAACCTCGAAGTTATTCTTGTTTCAGCGGAGCTCTATTTTCGATTTTTTTTTCGAATTTTCCCGTTCAGACAGAATTTTCCAACCAAAACTGAAAAATGTTACATCGAAATAACTCGAAATTTTCTAAGGAATCTATTTCTGCAATAAAAAAATGGTGTTCTAATTTGAAAAACGGAAGTTGACGTCATTTCCGGAAAAACCGGAGGTGCTCATGCCTTGAAAATATTTTAGATTTCATCAGCATCGTGAAATACTTATAAGTGCTGAATTTCATGAAAATACGTTCAGTAGTTTCCCGTATAAATATGGGTGAGGTTCCTCGTGAAAGACCCTGTATACATGTACATTTCATACAAAGGTAGAGGGTACTAGTACTTTATTTTGATTATCTGGATTTTTATTATGATTTGACCCAGTATGGTGTTTTTCCACAGATTTAGCATTGGATTTTTCAGCTGGTTTAGTAAATTTCTGGTCACTTTCCTTATCTATCTTGGCCGATGTAGTTTTTACTCTGTTTTTCGGCAATTTATTCGTAGGTGTAGACGCATATCTTGCGATATGCTCAACTAATACAAAATCTCCTTCTCCTAATGTCCTATGTTTCTCGTCGGAATTCACTAGCCGAACCAAATCGATGTTACTTTCCTTCAAAACACTCTCCGCAACTCAGATACTTCAGTTACCATTTTTTGTACTATCGATTCTGATGCTCTGGATATCAATTTCTCCAAATCTGCAATAAGTACTAGATCGTTGACTCCCTGAGATGGTCCCATTAATTTGGAATCGACTTCCAGAGTACAAGTATCGCAGTAAAATCTTAGAGTTTTTGACACTGACAATAGTGACAATGCTTCACCACCGGATCTTTTATACGCAATCACTGTACATGCGATTGGGACGAGTGGGACGAATTCGCATTTTATGAACTTAATATTTTTATTTATCTTTACAGATCGGGCAATTCCGATCACAATTATTTGCAGATGACACGGTACTGCTGCGGGTGGCCCTCTTTAGATAGCGGATTCTCCTGTTATCTGAGTGATGAACAAATGGTAATTTTCTTACTGTAACAATGGAAATTGTTTCATCGGTTCAAAAATATTGCGTCAATTTTCCGATTTCCTCCTCAATATTTTTGAGGAACAATTAGAGACTCACTAGTACGATGTGAACAATTAAAAACTGAAATTTCGAAATTTAAACTGTTTACTAATGAAAAAGCCGAATTTATGAAGAGCGATGACACATACGTCTGCTTCACATGAATTTCATCTGATAAATCATTATCAGTTCATTGGATATTGGATGAAACTTGAAGGACGTAATTAGGTAATTACAGTTTTTTCGTTTGAGTATCCATAAATAATCATTTATTCAAACCAAAAAACTTTAACTATCTAATTTTGTCCTTCGAATTTCAATAAATATCGAATATCTGTATGAAAGTAAAAAGTTATTTTTTCGAAATACATATACCACAGTATTTGCTTAGGTGTTTCTGAAGTAGCACGAAACCCCTCAACCGGGACAGGAAAAATAACTCCTTCAAAACATTCCATTAGTAAAATGAAATATATTGGAAGAAACATCTAAATCTAAAAAAGATATACATAAAAAGGAATAAAAACATATATAAATATCATTTCAAAACACAAAATTTATTTTTCAATCGAAACAAATTGAATACATATACAATATATTGAAAAAAAAATTCATTCATTTTCTTTCTCGATCCTCTCTTTGCACTTAACCAATTATTGTTTTGCAGAAGCTTCAACTTCCGCTGCATTTGATTTTTGGTGCACAGCAATTAGAGTATCTACAAATATTAATTTCCTTTATTTTCTACTTCAACAGAAAAATTATGAATAGGATCGTTTTGGTTTGCATCTAGGGCTTATCTGTAACACATAAGAACTACTTATGTATGTAAATATTGTAAAAATCAATTTTTGCATTTATGGAGGGTACCCAGCGAGCACAAACATCCCTGGGATGTTTTGGGATGTTTCGAAAATGTTGGCATGAGGATGTTTCTTTGAAACGTAATATGCACTTCCCAAAGAGGTCTCCAAAGGCTATTGAAAATCTTTATTTGTTCTGATCTGTGCCATCTGTGGCATTTCTTCGACTACCTACTGAGAGGTACTGTCGTGTTGAAAATAATGTAAACGTGTGGATATCTTCTCTTGGCGTCGCATAGTTTGCCTTGGGAGGTTTATTCCAAATAAACAATATACAATTCACCTATTTCATTTTGCCGCCATTTCCACTTTCTTTGTAGTTTGGACTGTGGACTGTTCGGAGTTGAAAGTTGATTGGTGATTTGTATAATATTAACTACTTCTGTGTTCGTTTTGATTGTGAATTTAGGATCGATCTCTTCATAGTAACCAAATACAATTAATAAATAAGTATTACATGAATTAAATGTATAGTATAATGTCCAGAATCATACATTGAGGTTACCTCAAAAGAATCCCAGCTGCGTGGTTAATATTATTTGTGTATTTGGGACCAGGTATAAGAGATCATTGTATTTGGGTTGGAATAATCGAATGGTATATGGAAGGTTATTATAATTATTCAAGAAATAACTTTATAAAGTTTAAAGCCATATCATCGAGGATTTCAACATACATATTTCGATAATCTATCTCTGCCGTTGATAATTCCCAGAATATTTTGTAAGATTACTCTTCCGACGATGATAATAATCATTCATCACTTGTGAATCACAAAATAATTCAAATTGTCCCAGAAAAGTTCTTGTTTTTGAAAACTCCTTTAAATTGTTGTATTGTATCTTTAAATACCAGTACAAATAATTAAATAAATAAAATCGTTTCGCAAATCAACCTGGTCAGGAGCTATACAACTCAAATCTTCCAGATCCTTTCATGCAGCTATTTTCTGTGTTATTTTAATTGGAAAAAATCATCTTAACCTTCATATATTTTGTGAATTAATTGTTTGAATTGTTTTTATTTTGTAGATGTGATCCATAAAGAATTCCAAATCACTAGGAAAGTATTCGAACTCTATGCCAAATATTGGTTCAGGCATATTAGGCAGAGGAGGAGGGACGATAAAATGAAGGGAAAATAAATTTTTCATAACTGTTTTCTTCATTTTCCCTTTCGGTACATCTAAAATTATAATAAGTTTGTTTTCTATTATTTCTGTTTTTTTATGTTAAATGTGATATTTCTTTTTGGTTATTTATGTTTGTTTTATTGAATGTGATATATTTTTTTGTTTATTCTCCCTTTCTGTTGTATAATATTTATCAATTGTTTTTTGTTGTTCAATGGTTTATGTGAAATGTGATTTCTTTTCCTTTTGTACATGTTGAAGTATCATTAAAATATTTTTATTCTTATATAGTATTCTGTATTTCATTTAATAACTTTGTAGTTCATTTAAAATTGAATGTGGTATCCTCAAACATTCAAATGAAAGAAAAAAGGCCTCACAAAAGAATTTCAAAGTCTTAAAAACAGCGATTTCGTGTGCGCAAAGCGCTTTAGAAATGTTTTATTGTGTACATGAAAAGGCTATCAAAAAAACTTCTGAGTAGTTCTTTTTGTGACATCCCAGGGACATCCATATAATAGCCGCCTGCGGCGGACATTGGCTGTTCTATAAAAGTTCTATTCATGTATAAACAGAACATCGCAGTGGATGTTTAATGTCTCGAAATCTCTTACTTTTAACATCTCTGAGATGTTTTTGTGCTCGCTGGGTAGAGACTCTAGCCTCCATAGTTGCATTATATCTCAAATGAAGATGCATCAAATTTAGAATTATTGTATATTATCTACAGCTCAGCCTATACATTTGATTATGAGCCCTATAAGAGTCTCACCTATCGAAACTTTTGCTGTGAGATTGGAGGGTAGCTTCCATCTTCTTCCTCCATAGCTGTGAGCAATACTAACAATTGCTGCGCACTTCGAATATATGGAAAAGGGGTTACGATATGTGTAGTGGATTTTTTAAATAACATAACAATTATACCTACCAATTCCACTTAGATTCTGTTCTTTTCCAGGGTGAATAAGGCTGGTCTGAACCGTATCCGTATAATACAATAAAAATTTTACTTTTATACACAAACACACACACGAGCTGAAGATATTCAACAGAACGGAGAGTTCCATAGACTTTCAATTTCAATTTACTGGTCCTTAGGAAAAAACAGAATAAACATATTCAGCAACTCGATGTAGTATCAAAGATTAACTTTTTCGTAGTATGAATTATCAATAACAAGAAAACGGCTGGGAAGGAGAATAAAATTCCAATTGTATTATTACATGAACGTCATTGGGTTATTATAAGAGGCTAGGAATGTAGACTCAGAATGTGATTGGAATATTCTAGTGAAACATTTTATATCTATTCATTTGAAACATTCTAGTCGACACTTGAGATCAAAAAGCTGAACGAGCGAATTGAAGAAATGGCCGCCAAGTTTGGTGATGAACTTATGTCTTTTAAAAAGGACCTGAAGGAAAAAACGAAGCTACATACATCTGCTTCGGAAGACGGTGGTGTAGCAACCCCATTGAACTCTAAAAAAAGTGGAATGTCATCTCGATGCAGGTAAACTGAGGAAGACTGAAAGGGAAGATGTAGAGCAATCTATCTCTCTCTGCGCTCTGTCAATTGGTTTATAACGATGTAAACAAAAACAAACTGGGGAGTTCAAGTGAGACGACTGCTTCGTCCGACGTCTGATACGGTTATTCGATTGGTTGCCGAACCATTAGAAAGAGATGGGTTTCTCTACATCTTCCGTCCCAATTGGACACACTTTTCGTCGTATTTCGGTACCTAAGAGGCCCTTCCAGTTGTTTTAGAGTTCAATGGGCAACCCGTTGAACACTAACATTTATTCCGTGAATTTGAACAGCGAGTGGTTAACGATTTGGTTCAGATTAAGAAAGATGTCAGAAATCAGAAACCTGTTGTCGAGTTGTCAACAAACTTCATAAATCGGAATAGTCATATCGTTCATGGAATTGAAGAGAATCGAAGCATAGAACTGCAATCTAATATTGTGAATTTGTTTCGAAGAATTGGCATCACTTTGGATAAAAACAACATAAACATCTGCTACCGTATGCAGCGCAATCTCTCACGAATGGTCGGCACCTTGACGTTGGTGTGAGAGCTTAAGTAAACTGTGATGATTCTTGGAGCGATGTCGACGAAACACTGTTCTGATAGGGTCTCCCATGTCGATAAGGTCTAAGTTGAGCGGTGAAAACTAAGACTGACCCCCAAGCCGTGGTGTAAGAAATCGTGCCCAGGGCTGAATGGCACCGGGTGGAGTGTGTCGCGAACGATTCCCTGGGGAAACCAGGTCGCATCTCCTTGTAAATAGACCTTCCCTCGGTATCGAAGCTCTGCCGAGGGTGACTTTTATTTCTTCGCTACTCGTGGGAACTATATGAATAGCTCAACGAACAAAACAAACAAACCCCACAGGTTGCACAGCAACCTGACACCGAGGGCACCTCCTCTGGAGGGGCTCACGGTAATAAACCAATGAAGGCACCGAAAGAGGCCCCTTCAGTAAATGAAGGGGACTCAAAACTGGGGCCTTCATCGACCGCCGTCCCTAAAAGACGGAACCGCAGTGGTGCGGAAAAAAGAAGAGCGAGAAGGGCTCGCGCAGACTTGGCCGGTCAAGCGACTGGAGGGTCTGCTGCCAGGAAATCTCCTCTTCTACGGGCAGGTGGCTCTAAGAGGGACGCCCCCGAATCGAATACTCCACCCTCATGCGAGCGACCGGCGAAGAAGGCGAATAACCTTCCGAACAGACCCTCTTACAATGAGGTAGCGAGTTTGCCCCTGAAGGTAGCTCTCGTTCACAAGGGCTGGCCAGAGAGGGCACTCTCGAAGGAGGAATTTGACACTGTGGAGCTGGCGGTGGCTTCCGCGATGGACAAGATCCAGACCGGCCAGCCTTACCCGTCGTTCCGGAGTGTTGAACTCAACCACCAGGGGGCAATCATAACCTCTTGTGTGGGCACTTTCAGCAGAAACTGGCTACTGGGTAGTCTCTCGAAGCTGAAACTTTCTAAGGGACTCCGCCTCAAGATGATTGAGATGGGGGACCTGGAAAGATTAACGAGAGTGAGTCTGTGGGTGAGGGATGCTCAGAGCTCCACGCCTACGGGACTTATTTTCAGGCGAATGGAGATGTCGACTCGGCCCTCAAAACCAGAGGCTGGAAGGTCTATAACAGGGTTCACAAGCCTGAAATGGCACAGGTCATTCTTGGTATGGACAAGGCGTCTCTTGAGGTCCTGAAGGCCTGCAAATTCCAAGTTGGGATTGGAATGCGGATGGGCACTGGACCACAAGTTATTGTGGAACAAACACATTGAGACTCAATCGAGCAAGGCTAATGTAATTTTTTGATCTACTCGGAGAGTGCTTGGTAAAGGATGGGGCTTCAAACCCCATGCACTGGTTGTACACTGTAGTGGTGAGGCCTATCCTTACCCACGCATCACTGGTGTGGTGGAATTCCA